>NW_024096472.1:1515000-1910191 GCF_016545835.1 Crotalus tigris | reverse complement strand
TTTTATTCTATTCTATTCTATTCTATTCTATTCTATTCTATTCTATTCTATTCTATTCTATTCTATTCTGTTCTGTTCTGTTCTGTTCTGTTCTGTTCTGTTCTGTTCATCAGTGGAAAACCTCTTAACTGTCAATGACCAAATTATGACCATCAGACACCATCACAGTTATTCAAATCTTTGCCCCAACGACTGCCACAACAGAGCTTGAAATAGACAACTTTTGTGCCATAGTCCAAGGAACTCTGAAACAAGTGACTAAAAATGACATTGTTTACATTCTGGGTAATTTCAATGCAAAAGCTGGCAAACAAGTGGAGACAGATGGCACTGGTGGTTTTGGACTGGGTGAGGGGAACAATGCTGGTGATCACTGGGTACAATTTTGCCAAGAAAACCAATTCAGGATCATGAACACTAGGTTGAAACAACACAAGCCCTGTTCATACACTTGGACCTTACCAAATGGACTCCACCATAATCGGCTTCAATACAGATATGATTTGTCATAACCATCTTCCAACTCTCTCTTTTTAAGACCCTGCAATTCCTTAATTCAGGGTAGAGTCACAGCAACTGGATGGAGGTGAGCATTTACTGGCTGGATACCCTTATTGATGCCACATGGAATTTGCAGCAGATTGTCATGGAAAAACCCAATGAAAAAGACAAGAGACAGCAGCACAAAACAATAATTCTTACTTTAAGATTCAGAGATTTATTTGGCTAATAATTTGGAACATAGCACATAACACAACATCACTTACATTAATAACCCATTGCAATGAGGATCATATGGCATAGTAGATTCCAAAAGGACAGCTATAGGCCAATGGCAAATCAATCAGGTCCAGTCTCAACACTTTATACTCTTTCCCGTTCTAAGATTGTAGTCAGATGGTCTGCTGACTTCTGCTGACTTTTGACTGACCTCCTGCTAACCTTCTGCTAAACATAACTTTCCACATATACCAGTGGACATTGGAACCCACATCCATCAGCTACATTCAGTTCCCTATTTCTTACTGTTCCAGACTTTATGTTCTAAATATGCTTGAAACAAGCAAGCTTAGCAAAATCATATTAAGTAAAGTACAGTTGCAAACTGCAAAATTAAGCATAGCACAGACTTTGGTTCAATACTTTGTCCATGAGGCCTGATTTAGTTCACCTGGGCCTAAGCCTTGCATAAAAAAAACAATAGCCAATATTTTCATTTTCCACAAGATATATATATATATATATCTTATATTATATATATATTAGATATATATATATATATATATATATATATATATATATATTCTCTGCACCGTAGGAGAGAAACATCTGCCGCTACCTAGAATTGAACTCTCAATTTTCCAAGTAGGAGGCAAGCGTCTTCACCACTAGCCCACCATGTAGCTCGTTGTCACAATCTTCTTCCAACATGATGATGTAGGAATTTCATATTGGTCTTTCAATCAAGTATGGACCAGATAGGATGTGCTTGATTTTTTGAAATCATTTGAGGTCGGTCAGATGTTGCCCCACAGTTGAGAAAGAGGTTCCCAGATTGGTTAACAGACCTGGGATTCCCTGGCTGCATCTCCATCTAGGTTCAAACCAGGCCTGCCTCTGCTTAAGTTCCAGGTCCACACTAGGTTGGCCAAGGGCTACCATCTGCCGAAGCAGATGCCACCACACACGATGAGCAAAATACAACACTACTAACACGGAACTCAAATTCCTTTCAGCAATGTAATTTCACTCAAAACGTGGCTCCAGCTTATGGTTTGAGTGGGCATTTGGAACACATCACAGCTGGTTTCGTCAATGAATTGGCCCATTTCTCTGAAGCTGCAGCCTGCTAGCAGCTTTGCTCTTTATTATTTATTTATTAATCCAATCTATATTGCCGTCCATCTTATTTGAAGATGAACCTTCCAGCCAACACAGTCCTAGGCTGCATTCATAGAGGAATAAAAATCAAGATCACACGAAGTGCTGGCATCACTTTATAATGCCCTGGGAAGACCCCACTTGGAATGCTGCATTCAATTTTGGTCGCCACAGTATAAAAAAAGATGTTGAGACTCTGGAAAAAGTGCAGAAAAGAGCAGCAAAGTTGATTAGGGGGATGGAGGCTGAAACATATGGAAAACAGTTACAGGAATTGGGTATGTCTAGTTTAACGAAGAGAAGGACTAAGGGTGACATGATAGTAGTCTTCCAATATCTCTAAGGGGCAGCCACAAAGAAGAGGGTGGTGTCAACCTGTTCTCCAAAGCACCAGAAGGCAGGACAAGAGGCAATGAATGGAAACTAATCAAGAAGAGAAACAACCTGGAATTAAGGAGAAATTTCCTGACAGAACAATAAATCAGTGGAACAACCTGCCTTCAGAAGTTGTGAATGCTCCAACACTGGAGGTTTCCAAGAAATTGGAATTGGACATCCATTTGTCTGGAATGGTACAGGGTTTCTTGCTTGAGTAGGAGGCTGGACTAGAAGACCTCCAAGGTCCCTTCCAACTCTGTTATTCTGAGTGTGCACAACAGTAATGTCTTTATCTTAACAAAAAGAGGGAATGAAGTTGACCTGGCCATTTTTTTCTCTTCCTGTTCCATAAGGTTCCTCCCTCTGTTCCCTTTGCTTCAGTTGATGAGAGCCGAAGATTAAAAATAACTTTGTGTGTGTGTGTGTGTGTGTGTGTTTGCGTTTGTGTGTGTGTCTCTGTATGAGAAATTTTTTTAAAGGAAGGTAGGTATTCTAGACAGCAAGATATGACTAATGTTCTCCAGCTGTGGGTAATTGCTTTTCAGTACTGCAGTTACTTTGAAAATGGCAATGGATTCTGCTCCAGCATAAACAACTCAAGATAGGGTCTCTCTCCCCCCCAAAAAAGGTCTAATTTCATGACTTTTCTGAAGAGTTTTAGAAGAAACTCTGGAAATAAACACACACACACACACACACACACACACACACACACACACACAAAGTCTGTCGGTGTTTTAAGTGTTTAAGTTAAGCCCAACTTCTATGTATTCACCTCCATCCCCAATTGAAATGCATATAAAAATTCATAGAATCATAGGGCTGGGAGGGGCCAACTTGCTATCCAATCTTTTTTTTCTTTCTTTAAAAGATATTTTATATATTTTTTATAATTACAAATCATATTTAACTGATTAGTAATTTGTTGTTGGTAGTTGCGAAGTCGTGTCCGACCCATCGCGACCCCATGGACCAAGTTCATCCAGGCCTTCCTGTCCTCTACCATCTTCTGGAGTCCATTGAAGCTCATGCCTACTGCTTCAGTGACTCCACCCAGCCACTTCATTCTCTGTCGTTCCCTTCTTCTATTGCCCTCAATCTTTCCCAGCATCAGGCTCTTCTCCAGGGAGTCCTTCCTTCTCATTAGGTGGCCAAAGGACTTGAGTTTCAGCTTCAGGATCTGGCCTTCTCAAGAGCAGTCAGGGTTGATCTCCTCCAGGCCTTCCTGTCCTCTACCATCTTCTGGAGTCCATTGAAGCTCACGCCTCCTGCTTCAGGGACTCCATCCAGCCACCTCATTCTCTGTCGTCCCCTTCTTCTCTTGCCCTCCATCTTTCCCAATATCAGGCTCTTCTCCAGGGAGTCCTTCCTTCTCATTAGGTGGCCAAAGGACTTGAGTTTCAACTTCAGGATCTGGCCTTCTCAAGAGCAGTCGGGGTTGATCTCCTCTAGGACCGACCGGTTGGATCACCTTGCAGTCCAGGGACTGACAGGAGTCTTCTCCAGCACCAGAGTTCATTATTAATAATAATACATCTTAAATTCCTACTCTCTACTCTGTTTTTCTAGCCCTTGGTAAAATGTATCCCATGTTTGAAAGTATTCTGTATCTTCTTTTGGAGAATAAGTCAACCCCTTCTTCTCCATGGCAGTCCCTCAAGTATTGGTAGACAGTTATCATGTCCCCCTAATTCTTCTCTTCATTATACTAGACATATCAAGTTCTCTTAACTGTTCTTCATATGAGAAGAGAATATAGAATATAGAATGTAGAATGTAGAATGTAGAATATAGAATATAGAATGGAGTGGAATGGAGTAGAATAGAATAGAATAAGGACCTTGTGGATAATCTAGTCCAGGGGTGTCAAACTCAATTTCATTGAGGGCCGCATCAGTATTGCGGTTGCCCTCGGGGGGCCGTGTGAGTGTGGGCCGGGTGGGTGCGGCCTACTTGGTGGATGGGGTGGGTGTGGCCTACTGGGTGGGCATTGCCAGTTCTACATCATTTGCATCAAGGGTGCCTGTGGGGGCCTGGACAGGAGTGGGACAGATCTGAGGGTCTCTGGCAGAAAGGGGTGGGACCAGGGCAGAGCCCATCAAGAAGTTATGGGTGCTCCATCACTGGAGGCTTTTAAGAAGAGACTGGACAGCCACTTGTCTGGAATGGTATAGGGCCTCTTGCTTGAGCAGGGAGTTGGACTAGAAGACCTCCAAGGTCCCTTCCAGCTCTACTCTGATTGAAACAGAGATCCACCTTGGAGCAAGGAATATGTCTACAACTGATCTCTCTCTCTCTCTTTCTCCCAGTAGCAAAAAAACAAAACAAAAAAAAAAAACAACCTCTCTCCAAACCAACAAACTTACCTTAATAAGCCAACATGGCTTGGAAGAATGAGTTCCCATACCCTTCCAACAATGGAGCTCTTAACTCACTAGCCTCTGAACTGAACAGTTTGCCCTGCCATCTGGCTAAGGTGAAGGTCAGACAGATAAAACCTCCCATCTCCCTGAAGAATAGTTAACCAACACAAGAGCATCAATTCAAAGCCATTGTAAAACTCTTGTTAAAAGGCAGCTGAAAAGGGAGGCTGGGCTTCGGAGAGGAAATCTGCTAGCCAGACCCACCCCAACCCTTCCAGTTCATTGCCCGTATTGTGCTAGGAAAAAGGAGCTTGCTTGGAATTCTCTTCTCTTCTCTTCTCTTCTCTTCTCTTCTCTTCTCTTCTCTTCTCTTCTCTTCTCTTCTCTTCTCTTCTCTTCTCTTCTCTTCTCTCCTCTCCTCTCCTCTTCTCTCCTCTCCTCTCCTCTCCCCTTCTTCTCTTCTCTTCTCTTCTCTTTCTCTTCTCTGCTCTTCTCTTCTCTTCTCTTTCTCTTCTCTGCTCTTCTCTTCTCTTTCTATTCTATTCTATTCTATTCTATTCTATTCTATTCTATTCTATTCTAATTCTAAAGGCTGAATTTTATTTATTTATTTATTTATTTATTTATTTATTTATGAGACTTATATACCGCTTTAAGTGCAAGCACTCTCTAAGCAGTGTACACCAGTAAGCAATGTATATATATATATATATATTACATTGCCCCCAACAAACTGGGTCCTCATTTTACCTACCCCGGAAGGATGGAAGGCTGAGTCAACCTTGAGCCGGTGAGATCTGAACCGCTGACCTGCTGAACACAGTCAGCTAACGTGGCCTGCAGATGAATCAGAATCCTTCAATCAAAAGAGCTGGAAAGGGGTCCAAGGGAAAAAAAAAAGAAGAGACTTTGCTCACCTCTTCTGGACCTTTAACCTTCCAGTTCCCCAGAAGTTGATTGAAAACATTTCATCCCATCCCTCTGGGGATCTGGTGAAACAGATCCTGAGGGAAAAGGCCTGTTCTCCCTGCCCCCCCCCCCCCCGCTGCCTCCTAAGAAAATTGTTTTGCATGCCTTCCACTCTTCAGCCACAGAAATGTGGAGTCCTCAACACTCTCTGAGCTTCGTTGTTTGCTTGCCAATGTTTCAATACACAACTTGGCAACATCATCAGCGCAAGCGAGTGCGGGATTTGCTCCCTGTTTGCCTCTCTAGAAAATCAAAAACCTAAAAATAGAAGAAAATTAAATTATGGTTTCGTTTCCTGTCACAGCACTCTTTCACATCCATAGATTCAGAACTAGCACAGAGACTATAATGCGGTGTCTGGAAAGAGTAGCATCCCACAACATATAAACGGAAGCACGGATCTAGTATGTAGCTGACATCTTTTGTTATAATAATAAAAAAAAGAGGAACAATTAGAGTAGACCCACGAAACAATCAACAACAGTTTCAAAGGAATAACATTCACAAAGGAAGGAGGGAAAAAAAAAAGCAATGTGTTACCCTTCCTGGATATCCTCATCAGCAAAACTGATGGCAAATTAGAAGTAAAGGTCGAATTATAATCTCGTCAGATGGTATATTTTAGGGATATTTTAGAATGTGCAGAAATGGATAGATTAATTTTTGTTGCACTTGCATTTTGGTCTGTGACTAAAATAAAAATTATTATTATTATAGATTAACATTAGAGATTAAAGAGAAAAAAGACTCAGTCTATTATAAAGCATGGGAAAACTTTTTATCAACGGTTAACAAAATGAGATAATGAAATTGGAATTTATTAAGATGGCTGGTTTTTTTTTCTTTTGATGAATGGATATGTTTTATAATTTTTGGTATCCTTGTTGACTACAGTTACTGATTATTATATTAGCCCAGTTGAAAACTTGTATCTGGATGATAGTTTGCTTGCTAAAGGTTGACATGTCTATGGGGGCAACCCCATTGTTGTACCCCCCCCCACCCAACCCTTTCCTTGAACCCTACCCCGAAACCCACTACCTATGTTGACCCTCCCTTTCCCCTACCTCAGTGGTTCTCAACCTTTTTAATGCCGCGACCCCCAACAGATCGTAAGTCGAGGACTACCCAACCGGTCGTAAGTCAAGGACTTTCCCTGCCTGGGAGTGCCGCTCATGCGTGGTGCCACCCCCTGCGCCGTCCGAGGTGTACCTGGCAAGCGGCAGAGATGGAGCAGGCCGACCACCGGCTGGGCCACCAGCTGGCCCAGCCCAAGGGAGGTAAGGCACCCGCCGGGCCCCACGCACGCCAGCAACCCTCCCTGTGCCTGCCGGCCTCCCACCTCCCACACCTGGCCCTCTTTTACTTACATTTTTAGTAGTTGCTCAGCAGGGAGGGGTGGAAGCTTCCAGACAGCTCGCCTTTGCTGCAGACAACTTGTAGCACTGTTTGCAGAATGGGACTTTTGGTGGGCTCAGCAGGGCAGAGACAGCCTGGACAATTCCTATTGGCTTTTGAAAGCCAATAAAATTAGACTCTATTCAAGAGAGTCTATTCTATTGGCTTTCAAAATCCAACAGAATAAAAGGGATAGCATAGCTAAGGAAAAGGGGGAAAAAATGGCAGATTCCGTTCTTTGGCGACCCCCGTGAAATGGTCATTCGACCCCAAATGGGGTCCCGACCCACTGGTTGAGAACCACTGCTCTACCTCCATAAAACCTAATAAAATATTTAAAAAAAGGAGAGCATTGGTAACTGAAAAGAAGAAGAAGTAAAAGTCTCCCAAACATCTTAAGTAAAGAGATGTTTACAAGATATAGGATGTAACAGCCATTATGTAGGCAGTAGGATGTACCCAACTAGCAGTCAGAAGACATAGTGAAGATGTCATGGTTCCAGCAGATGAAACTCTTCAAAGAACTTCGAGGCATTGTTTACCTTAAAGAATCTTTATTCGTGTAGCATAGCATCGGCACATACATAGTCCAAGCCAAAATCTGAATTCCCCTCCCCTGGGCACATAGTCTCAAAGCACAATTCCCTCCTCTAATTAACCATCATAAATCGCATTCTCCAATTCGTTTGAAATGCTGGCTTTCCCTCCAGTTCTTCAACCCGCCATTTCTTATCATCTCTTATTATAAAAAAACCTTTGTTCCCACCCTTATGCAGTATTGTTATGTCTAACTAAACTCCCACGTACATTCCTCCTCCCCCCCAGTTACATCTAATTCTAACTCTAAGAGTAAAACATAAAGTAAAGGAAAATGGCCGCATCACCATATGTTGTCAAAGCAAGAACATTTGATGTTACCAGCGTTGACAGAAGATTCCTTAATCCCATAACACATGGATGGACTCAACTGTAATAGCAACTGGGAAACTGTGAGCATCCTAGACCAATCCAAAAATGTTAAGGAATTCCTGGAAGTTTGGCGTTGAGGCAAATCAGCCATCAACAGATACAGAGGAATAAACTATATTCATACACCATTCATAGAGACACATCTATGGAGATTCTCAGTCAACCAGGTTGTCCCAAAGTTGCTTTTTCAAAAGGCAACTGGAATTTGTTTTTCCTTGAGGACACTTCATCAGAAGAGAAGAACTAGGGGATGACACAATAGCAACCTTCCAATATCTCAGGGGTCGCCCCAAAGAAGAACTGGGGGTCAAGCTATTCTCCAAAGCACCTGAAAACAGAACAAGAAACGGACAGAAACTATTCAAAGAGAGAAGCAACCTAGAAATAAGGAGAAATTTCCTGACAGAACAATCAACCAGTGAGACAGTTTGGCCTCCGGAAGTTGTGGGTACTCCATCACTGGAGGTTTTCAAGAATAGACTGGACAGCCATTTGACCAGGATGATATAGGGTTTCCTCCCCTTGAGCAGGGGGTCTCTTCCAACTTTGTCATTCTGTCCTTCTGTTATCTTTTTCACTTGCAGTTCTGCGGCAGAGGTACGCTTTGCAGTCCGTAAGAGCTAAAGCACAAGAAAGAGCTGAAAGATGCTCATTAGAAATGGTGGTAGTTAATTCTCCCACTGTAGATCAGGCCCAGTCAGAAGCAAAACATCTCCGCAAAGAAAACAAACAGGTTGACACTGAAAATAGTATTTCTCAAGGTAACTGTTTTATTTATTTATTTATGAGACTTATATACCGCTTTAAGTGCAAGCACTCTCTAAGCGGTGTACACCAGTAAGCAATGTATATATATATTTACATTGCCCCCAACAATCTGGGTCCTCATTTTACCTACCCCGGAAGGATGGAAGGCTGAGTCAACCCTGAGCCGGTGAGATTTGAACCGCTGACCTGCTGAACACAGTCAGCTAAAGTGGCCTGAAGTACTGCACACTCTAACTGCTGCGCCACCTCGGCTCTTTTATTTTATTAAACTATATATATATAAAAAAACTATATGTTCAACAGTGTTGCTACATAATGCAATGCTCAACGATTATCATAAAAAAGAAGAAGCCTTGAAAAAATTAAGTTTGAACAAAATAATTCCAAAAAGGTTTGACCATATTGCTCAAAATTCTTCATTGCCTCTTTGTTGAAAAAACAAAAACAAAACAGAGACTGACTAACAGCACATTTCAGCAACCCACTGCTACCCACTCCTATGTACCTGTAGGACGTCTTGATCTCAGGCCGAAGACTTACAATTAGACTACTCCTGAATCAGACAAAAATGAAAATATCTCTGCGGTGGGAGAGAGAGCAGGTAGATCTTCTGGCTTGTTTGAAACTGACAAAAAAAAAACAACCAAACAAGAACAATATTTATTTTGCTCATTTTGTTGTTTTTTTTTAGAGCGGAGGAATTTCAGCATGGAGTGTGGCGTGGCTGGAACATCAGGAGCGTCTCTCTCCCCCCAAATATAATTTTCATGCAAAATGGCTGGAAATTCTTCCACTCCGGTGCCAGATTCGAGATGAAGCAAGGAGGAGGAGATAGGGAAGGAGTCCAGAGTGATTGGAAGTGTCTGCAAGCCTCATTAGGGATTTTGAAGCGGGCACCAGCTGTACGTCTGCCGGAATGGAAACATCTGTCCCCAAATTTTGCAGTCAGGGAAGAAAAAACAAAACAAAACAAAAAACCCAGGGTCAGGATTGTACAGAGAGAAAGCTGCACCTTGGGTTTTTAATGTCCTGACACCTCTAATCCAGCAGTGATTTTACTAGAGCTCTCCTTAAAAAAAAAAAAAGGTGGAATCATAGGCTTGTGAGGGACCTTGGAGGTCTTCTAGTCCAGCCCCCTGCTCAAGCAATTCCATTCCAGACAAAGGGCTGTCCTGTCTCTTCTTGAAAACCTCCAGCAATGGAGCACCTCCAACTTCTGGAGGCAAGGAGTTGCACTGACTGATTGTTCTCACGGTCAGGAAAGTTCTCTGAAGTTTTAGACTGGATCTCTCTTTGAGAAGCTTCCATCTGTTAGTAGCAAAAAATAAAAAAAACCCCAAAAACCAAAAAAACCAAAAGGAGTTAGCTAGCACCTTGTCCAGCTGACCAATTTTAGTGTTAGATTATGCCTTTTTAATAAAATGAATTAATTGGAAAAGATGCTACAAATCTCCTTTTGATTTCCTCTGTCTTTAACTATAATTCACTATTTCCTTCTTCCCCTTCTCCTTCCTTCCTTCCTTCCTTTTTTCCTCTCTCCCTCTCTCCTTCCCTCCCTCTCCTTCGTTTCTTCCTTTCTTTTCCTTCCTCCCTCCCTCCCTCCCTCCCTCTCCTTCCTTCCTCCCTCCTTCCTTCCATTTCCACTCTTCCTTCCTTCCTCCCCCCCTCTCTCCCTCCTTCCCTCCCTCTCCTTCCTTCCTTCCTTCCTTCCTTCCTTCCTTCCTTCCTTCCTTCCTTCCTTCCTTCCTCTTCTTTCCTTCTTTCCTCCCTCCCTCTCCTTTCTCCCTCTCCTTCCTTCCTTCCTTCCTTCCTCCCTCTCTCCCTTCCCTCCATCCCCCCTCTTTCTTTCTTCCTTTCTCCTTCCTTCCTTTCCTTCCTCTCCTTCCCCTCCCTTCCTCCCTCCCTTTCACCCTTCCTTCCTTCTTCCTTCCTTCTTCCTTCCTTCCTTCCTTCCTTCCTTCCTTCCTCCCTCTCTCCCCTCCCTCCTTCCTTTCTGTTCTTTCCTTCCTTCCTTCCTCCCTCTCCTCCCTCCCTCCCTCCTTCTCCACCCTTCCTTTCTTCCTTCCTTTCCTCCCTCCCCTCCCTCCCTCTCCCCCTTCCTTCCTTCCTTCCTTCCTTCCTTCCTTCCTTCCTTCCTTCCTTCTTTCCTTCCCATTTTTAAAATTACTATGGATGCTTCATCACTATGAAAACTGCTGGGATGTAACAGTACAAATCTCTGTTTGCCCAAAGGAAATAAATGGGAGGAGGGGAAAAATGGAGAGAAAAAAAAAAGGATAGAAGAAGTCAGACAGGGAAAGATTGTAGCTTCTATCCGCCCCCCCCCCGTTTCTTTTACTCAAGTGAATGGAAGAAACAGAATGTATACAATGCAGGAGGCAAAAAGTCTCCCGTTTCAAATCATCAAGTCTGTATTCACACAGTGTAGTTCCCCAGTTCATTGAATTTATTGAACCCTAAGCTCACCCAGAAGGTGATGTTGAACTATTGAAGCAACGAAGCTAACCATGCTTAGTATTGTTGCAGGAATGATCTTCTTAAACATGTAACCATGATGGGTTGGCTTATACCTTCTCCACCTATTTTAATTGGAGGTCAGGAAGCCCCATCCATCCTTGTCTATGAATTTTGTGGCCCCAATGGACTTTGGGCAAAATGAAATTGGCCTTTTGCCATAGATAGATAGCTGACAGATGATAGATAGATAGATAGATAGATAGATAGATAGATAGATAGATAGATAGATAGAGATAGGTAGGTAGGTAGGTAGGTAGGTAGATAGATAGATAGATAGATAGATAGATAGATAGATAGATAGATAGATAGATAATAGTTGGTAGATGATAGATAGACTATAGATAGACAGACAGACAGATAAATACAGTAGATAGAAGAGATGATAGTTAAATAGATGATATATCTAGCTAGAGATAGCTAAGATGATAAAGATATAGATTAATAGATAGATAGATAGATAGAGACAGAGATAGATAGATAGATAGATAGATAGATAGATAGTAGTTGGTAGATGATGGATAGACCATAGATAGATAGATAGATAGATAGATAGATAGATAGTAGTTGGTAGATGATAGATAGACAATAAACAGACAGATAGATAGATAAATACAGTAGATAGAAGAGATGATAGCTAAATAGATGATATATCTAGCTAGAGATAGCTACACAGATGATAACGATATAGATCAATAGATGGATAGATGGATAGATGGATAGATAGATAGATAGATAGATAGATAGATAGATAGAGATAGGTAGGTAGGTAGGTAGGTAGGTAGGTAGATAGATAGATAGATAGATAGATAGATAGATAGATAATAGTTGGTAGATGATAGATAGACTATAGATAGACAGACAGACAGATAAATACAGTAGATAGAAGAGATGATAGTTAAATAGATGATATATCTAGCTAGAGATAGCTAAGATGATAAAGATATAGATTAATAGATGGATAGATAGATAGATAGAGAGAGAGAGATAGATAGATAGATAGATAGATAAATAGATAGATAGATAGATAGATAGATAGATAGATAGATAGATAGATAGATAGTAGTTGGTAGATGATGGATAGACCATAGATAGATAGATAGATAGATAGATAGATAGATAGATAGATAGATAGATAGTAAGTAGTTGGTAGATGATAGATAGACAATAGACAGACAGATAGATAGATAAATACAGTAGATAGAAGAGATGATAGCTAAATAGATGATATATCTAGCTAGAGATAGCTACACAGATGATAACGATATAGATCAATAGATGGATAGATGGATAGATGGATGGATAGATAGATAGATAGATAGATAGATAGATAGATAGATAGATAGATAGAAGGCAAACACAGGAATATTTTTTTTAGTTGGATGGAGAACCAATTATGGCAGAGGCATCTCAACATGGCTTTACACATTAAAGACCACCCTAGGACTGATACAGTCTGATAGGGCTCCAGAACAACTTACAACAAAAATCCATAACATGCCTAATAAACACTCAAGGTCCATGTGGTGCCTTTCCAGTAGGTGGCAGAATGTAGCTGATGTTGTCCAGGCTTGGAAGCTCAGCTGGGTTGTGTTCTGCTCTGAAGTTAAAACAGGACTGGTGAACAATTCTTGGACTGGACATTTCCAGGGCATATCAATGCTGTGGTCTAGGTTGAAAAATCTACCAAAAGGAGACCAAGCAACAGAAGAGCCCACCCCACCACTCCCATTCTGTTTTCAGTAGGGATGTATGTCATTACCAGATCAAGTCAGAAAATTAACCTTATAGTGAGGGGTCCTTGGTGCTCTCTGAGCTTGGTTGCTTTCTTGCAGACATTTCATGACCCAAACTAGGTAACATCATCAGTGCTAGAAGGAAGGAAGGAAGGAAGGAAGGAAGGAAGGAAGGAAGGAAGGAAGGAAGGAAGGAAGGAAGGAAGGAAGGAGGAGGAGGAGCAGGAGGACTGTTCGGTCCTTGATGCTTTCTGAGCTTGGTTGTTTTCTTGCAGACATTAAATGACCCAAACTAGACAACATCATCAGTGCTAGAAGGAAGGAAGGAAGGAAGGAAGGAAGGAAGGAAGGAAGGAAGGAAGGAAGGAAGGAAGGAAGGAAGGAAGGAGGAGCAGGAGCAGCAGGAGGAGCAGGAGCAGCAGGAGGAGGAGCAGGAGGAGGAGGAGCAGGAGGACTGTGGGGTCCTTGATGCTCTCTGAGCTTGGTTGTTTTCTTGCAGACATTTCATGACCCAACTAGGCAACATCATCAGTGCTAGAAGGAAGGAAGGAAGGAAGGAAGGAAGGAAGGAAGGAAGGAAGGAAGGAAGGAAGGGGAGGAAGGAAGGGGAGGAAGGAAGGGAGGAGGAGGAGGACTGTGGGGTCCTTGATGCTTTCTGATCTTGGTTATTTTCTTGCAGACGTTTCAGGACCCAACTAAGTAACATCATCAGTGACTAGCAAACATTCTCCTTTATTGATGACTTTATAAGTGAGTGGTTAGATGTCAACCATTTTTCACTTTTCCAAATAATGTAATTCTAGTCAGTTTCCATAAACACCGCTCCCCCCCCCCAAAGTCTCTGAAATATGCCTTTGGAGAGAAAACACACAGTTTTTGCTTGACTTTCACATTTGAATAGGAATAATACTTCAGTGTAAGTTTGGAGGAGAAGCTGAAAATAACTCCAAATTAATCTGGAAATGAGGCAGGGTCAGAGGTGCAAAAACCAAGGACAGAAAACAGAATATACATCTTTATTGCAGGTAGCCAATATCACTACTTAGGAGCAATTGATAAGACCACACTTGGAATATTATGTCTAGTTTTGGTTGCCATGATATACTGTATATAAAAAATGTTGACACCGTGGAAAGAGGGCAATGAAGAGCAACAAAGAGAATCAGGGGACTGGAGCCTAAAACATACAAAGGACGGTTGCTGGAATTGGGTATGTCTAGCTTAATGAAGAGAAGGACGAGGGGGGACATGATAGCAGTCTTCCAATATCTCAGGGGCTGCCCCAAAGAAGAGGGAGTCAAGCTATTCTCCAAAGCCCCTGAAGGCAGGACAAGAAGCAACGGGTGGAAACTGATCAAGGAGAGAAGCAACCTGGAATTAAGGAGAAACTTCCTAACAGCGAGGACAATTAACCAGTGGAACAACCTGCTCCAGAAGCGGTGAATGCTCCAACACTGGAAGTCTTTAAGAAGAGACTGGATAGCCAGTTGTCCGAAATGGTGTAGGGTTGTCTGCCTGAGCAGGGGGTTGGACTAGATGACCTCCGAGGTCCCTTCCAACTCTGTTCTTCTGTTAGTGATACTTGATCTTACAAATGAGTCAATACAATAATACCCATCTTGGACCTGTCGTTTGAGAGCCTCTTGGTTTTACATGTTAAGGTTGCCTTCTGGTGGGCCTGCAGGAGCTCGTTCACCTCAGAGAAGCTGTGCTATTCACGATTGCAGGAATTTTGCAGAAATAAATTCTTTCTTTCACTCCCCATTCGTCTGTCGCCGCGCCAGCAGTGGAACCGCAGTGAAATTAACCTCATTCATATCGTGTTTGCTCATCGTTAGCACTCTTGTTCAGCCCTATTAGCCCCTGAAATGAAGCATGAGCCTGATTTTTTTTATCCTCCCCCCCCCCAACTCGGCTGCTGAATGCATGGGAGAGACAAACAGATCTGCAACTGCAATCTGAAAAGTGGTTTTCAGAACAGCGAAGAAGAGACTGTGAAGGAGTTTTTTTGGGGGGGGTGGGGGGGTTTGGTGCCGCTTCCATTTTGGATGCTGCAGCAGTTGTGGCGGTGACCTCTGAGTAGGGCTGCTCAATTTAATCAGCAGCTGGAGGTAATTCAGTTGAGGTAAATGAGTATTTATTGCAGCTCTGTGGCTTGCCTGGGGTGCAGTACTGGGACTTACTGCAGCTACCTTTGGGAACATGTCAACTTGTAAGCAAGAAAAGCAAGGGAGGGAAAAACCCAGCAGAGACAGAAATGTTCAGCTGCAAATCAGTGCTCCGAGAAAGAGTTGAAAGCTATGTTTTCGTGTTAATAACAATAATAAAGTTGGAAGGGACCTTGGAGGTCATCTAGTCCAACCCCCTGCTCAAGCAGAAAACCCTACACCATTTCAGACAAATGGCTGTCCAGTCTCTTCTTAAACACTTCCAGTGTTGGAGCATTCACCACTTCTGGAGGCAGGTTGTTCCACTGGTTAATTGTTCTAACTGCCAGGAAGTTTCTCCTTAGTTCTAGGTTGCTTCCCTCCTTGATTAGTTTCCACCGTTGCTTCTTGTCCTGCCTTCAGATGCTTTGGGGAATAGCTTGACTCCCTCTTCTTTGTGGCTGCCCCTGAGATATTGAGACACTGCTATCATGTCCCCCCTCGTCCTTCTCTTCGTTAAATTAGACATACCCAATTCCTGCAACCGTTCCTTATATGTTTTAGCCTCCAGTCCCCTAATCATCTTAGTTGCTCTTCTCTGCACTCTTTCTAGAGTCCCAACATCTTTTTTTCATCGTGGTGACCAAAACTGGATGCAGTATTCCAAGTGTGGCCTTACCAAGGCGTTGTAAAGTGGTATTAACCCTTCAAACGATCATGATTCTATCCCTCTGTTAATGCAGCCTAGCACTGTGTTGGCTTTTTTGGCAGCTGCAACACACGGCTGGCTCCTATTTAAGGGATTGTCCACTAGGACTCCGAGATCCCTCTCACAGTTACTACTATGGAGCAAGGTACCCCCTATACTATACCTGTGCATTTGGTTTCTCTTGCCTAAATGTAGAACCTGTCGATGCCTTCCAGATATGTTGGGTTACAAGATGCCCATCAGTCCTTGTCTTCCCCTGGAAATTATCTGGGGTGCAATCCATTGGATCTCCACGGCACTGGAGTTGTGAGTTTATAATGGATCCTCGGTGCTCTGTGCGCTTGGTTGTTTCCTTGCAGACATTTCATCACCAAACTAGGTAACACCATCAGTGCTAAAGTTTGGGTAATGAAACGTCTGCAGGAAAACCACTCAGCTCAGACAACACCGAGGACCTTCATGTCAACCCTGAGCTACCAATATTCTCCTTTATGGATTTGTTAGCTTAGTTCAAACCAAACTAGATGAAGACATTCAACCTTTGGAAAAATCTTGAAGTCCTGAGGAACTTAAGGAGGATCAGTAAGGAACTCTGTTTAGAATGCCTTTGTTTTCATTAATTGGATTGTCTCCAGATCTCAAGCAGCCTCAAAATTGCAGGCTGTGCTAGTTGGGCATTAGATCAGATATTCCAGCATAGACAGAAGGTGTTGTTCGTCCATCGATTTCGATGAAGACCTTGACATCTTGTGGGTTATGGGCCATCAACGATGTGTCTGTAGGTGGCTAATAAGACCGATGTTAGCACGGAAAGTTCTGCCACATACTGAGCAAAGAAATGTAGACACTGTTACTTCAGCATTTGCAGCTCTGGCTTTGCGGAGTGCTCGCTTCTCTTGTGCCAAGATTGTCCTTCTGCGTTCATATGTCTGGCAACCCTGGTACACCAAGGTGCGCCGTGTCGGTCGATCATGCGCCAGAAGTTCCCAAGAGATGGTGTTAATATCCAGGGACTTAAGAGAGGCTTTCAACGTGTCTTTGTATCGCTTCTTTGGTCCCCTGTGCAATCGCTTTCCTTGAGACAGCTCACCATAAAAGAGCTGTTTAGGGATGTGATGATCTGGCATCCTTACAACATGGCCTACCCAGCGCATCTGGGCTTTCATCAACAGAGTGTAAACTGATGATAGGCCTGCTCTGGAGAGGACATCATGAAAGATGCCCTGGTCAACCACTGCACCCAGCCCATCTCCAATTGTCTCGACTTTTGTCCTGCCATTGGAATAAGATGGAATCTGGGAAGAGTGAGGCTGACTATGCGCATCTCTCCCTCACTTAAATCCAATCCACGTGCAAGGCTTGGAAAAACTGATGGGTGAGTATACCTTGGAAGAGATTTGGGAGAAAAAAAACAAACAAGTCCAAGCTAATTGGGCTTTTCAGCATTGGCTTCTTTGGTGTTTTGCCCACGGTTCTGAGTCCAGCAGTGATTAAAATGTAGCCAAAATCCTTCCAGACCACCATCTGGGTGACTACAAGCAAGGTAAGTAGCCATCTGTAGAAAATTATAATTCAAAATGGACCCACTGGATAGCTACGTTTTACCTCCTGTGTCATAAAGGATATTACAAACTTGAACACTGTCCGGGTGGAGAAAGGGAGGTAGGTGCTGTCTGTTTAATAAACGGCCACTTCCAGTTCAGAGCTGCCAACCTAGTAACCATCTAGAAATGCAAACATTAATATGAAGATCATGGTAGCATGAAGAGAACAAGGCTGGAGTAAATAGCGTGCTGAATCTTAGTGAAGAATTAGATTGTTATGGGAATCGACAGCGTTGGTTATAAAAAGGAACAACTCCTGGCTAAATGGAATTTGTCATCATATGCAGCTTTAGTCTGATTATTCAACCCAGTGAACAATGCGCTGAGCATTCACGGCTGGGGGTGTGCAGCGTTTTTGGTAAACAGCCATGATAACACTGGAAGAGAAATGAATCAAATCAATTTAGGCTAGAGAACATTCTTAATCCCGAGGATGACCCTAACATCTTATTCTTCAAGACCCGGTAGATATTTTGCACAATGCTTGTCAATCCTTGGAGGTGAAGCAGGTCAGGCAATAAATTTTACAAGAATGGCTAGAACTCAACTTTACTGATGTACTTTAGGCCATCGTAACAAAATCTGGGAAAGACTGACACATTTTTGTACTTTCCCTCTTATACTCAAGAGGGTTAAGGTAGAGGCAGTTTGAATTTGTTTCCTATGTTCCCTTCCTGTTCTGGGCTTAAATCATGAGTAGAATTAGAATAGAAATAGAAATAGAAATAGAATAGAATAGAATAGAACAGAATAGAATAGAATAGAATAGAATATAGAAAAGAGAATAGAATAGAACAGAGAACAGAACAGAATAGAATAGAGAATAGAATAGAGAATAGAATAGAATGCAGAATAGAATGCAGAATAGAATAGAATAGAGAATGGAATAGATAGAATATAGAGAATAGAATAGAGAATAGAATAGAATAGAGAATAGAATAAGAATTAAAGAATAGAATAGAATAGAATAGAAATAGAATAGAATAGAGAATAGAGAATAAAATAGAATATAGAAAAGAGAATAGAATAGAACAGAGAACAGAATAGAATAGAGAATAGAATAGAATGCAGAATAGCATACAGAATAGAATAGAATAGAATAGAATAGAATAGAGAATGGGAAGGATAGAATATAGAGAATAGAATAGAGAATAGAATAGAATAGAATAGGAATTAAGGAATAGAATAGAATAGAATAGAAATAGAATAGAATAGAGAATAGAATAGAATATAGAAAAGAGAATAGAATAGAACAGAGAACAGAATAGAATAGAGAATAGAATAGAATGCAGAATAGAATAGAATAGAATAGAGAATGGAAAGGATAGAATATAGAGAATAGAATAGAGAATAGAATAGAGAATAGAAAAGATAATAGAATAGAATAGAACAGAAAAGTATAGAATGCGGAATAGAATAGAATAGAATAGAGAATTGAATGGATAGAATGGAATGGAATGGAATGGAATAGAATAGAATGAATAGAATATAATAGAGTAGAATAGAATATTCTTGATTGGCCAAGTGTGATTGGACACCCAAGGAATTTGTCTCTGGTGCATAAGCTCTCAGTATACATGCAAACAACAAAGTGATAAATCATAAGATACAATAAGAAAAGGTAATAAAAATGAGATGGATAATAGCCACACAGCCCTTCTATATGGGTAAATATCCTTAGACACAAGGCAGTACCGTGGGAGTTAGGTGTTCAGCAGAGTGATGGCATAAGGGGGGGAAAAATCTGTCTTTGTGTCACGTTGTTTTGGTATGCAATGTCCTGTAGCGGCATCCCAAGGGGAGGAGTTGAAACTGTTTATATCCAGGATGTGAGGTGTCTATAGAGTTTTTCTCAGCCCTCTTTCTGACCCTTGCAGTATACAGGTCCCCAGTGGAAGGCAGGCTGGTTGCAATTTTTTTTTTTCAGCAGTCTTAACTATCCATTGAAGTTTATACCTGTCCTGTTTGGTTTCTGTACAAAACCAGGTAGTTATAGAACTGCAATTGGCACTTGCTAACTGAAGACTGTCTCTGTGATTCTTGACAATACCCCATCACTCCTGCATCTGTCTGTCTGCCAGCCAGGTCTTGCCTGTTTTATAATTGTGTAATTATAATTATTGGAGGTTTAGGTATCTTTAGGAATTAACAGTTGAATTCAGTTTGGAAGCATCCCTGCTTCAGAGAGGAAGGCGGTGCAGAGAGTGGTGAGGATGACCGAAAAGATCATTGGCAGTTCCCTTCCTCCCATCCAGGACGTGGCACAGAAGCGTTGCTTGAGCAGGGTCCGTAAGATCATCTGGGACACTACATCTCCTCTTCACAACCTGTTTTCCTTGTTCCCTCCTGGGAGGAGGGGGCTTCGTGGTATCCATAGCAGAACATCCAGATTCAGCCAGAGTTTCATTCCATACAGCATCAACTGTGTGGTCTCTCAAGCTTCCTCCTTCTATTATATATTCAAGATGGACAGTATTTAACATTTATTTGTTATATATATGTAGGGGTGTGGGTCTACACATATGTTGTACATAATATGTTTAGGTGTGTGTCATGTATGTGTTTCATTTTGAGAGCGGGCAACTAAATTTCATTTTTGATGTGTGCCGTTGTGCCCACAGTAAAAAAAAAATCTTATCTTATCTTATCTTATCTTATCTTATCTTATCTTATCCTATCCTATCCTATCCTCTCTTCTCTTCTCTTCTCTTCTCTTCTCTTCTCTTCTCTTCTCTTCTCTTCTCTTCTCTTCTCTTCTCTTCTCTTATCTTATCTTATCTTATCTTATATCTTACCTTACCTTACCTTACCCTATCCTATCCTATCCTATCCTATCTTATCTTATCTTATCTTATCTTACCTTACCTTACCTTACCTTACCTTACCTTATCCTATCCTATCCTATCCTATCCTATCCTATCCTATCCTATCCTATCCTATCCTATCTTATCTTATCTTATCTTATCTTATCTTATCTTATCTTATATCTTACCTTACCTTACCTTACCTTACCTTACCTTACCTTACCTTATCTTATCTTATCTTATCTTGGCAGTGCTGACTGTTGACTTTTGCCGCTGTTTTCAACCAAGCATTGTTTTCTGCATTCATCTAGAAGAAAAGAAAAGTCAGATCATACTATACAGGGTAATTGTGCTGTAAAACATCAGCCCTGTTTTCTTGGAGGCTGGTTGTCGTTTGTTGGGAATTTTGTGCACACAAAGATTCTGCAAAGTTCTTGAAAAAAAACAAACCCTCCCTTGGAGAATGTAATAGCCAGTCACAAGGCCACACTCATAAAATTGCAGGGCGTTGATCTCGATTTGAAGGAAACTTCATATTATATAATCGAAAGATGGTAGGAGATTTTTATGTCCCAGAGTAATGGTTCTTGGATATTATATTTGTGATGAAATCTGGCTCAACAATACTTGCTTTGCCTAGAGATATGCGGGGTAGCTCACCACTCGGTAATTGACACTGCTTTTCACCCCGGTGTTAGCAAATCTAATTCAGTTAAAAGGTTCAATTTAGAGTCAATTTAAAATTCTGAAGATCCTTTGTCAGAGTTGAGTTAGATACATATTTCATAACCCCCAAATACCAACTTAAACTAGAGTTGACCATTATGATCCCATCCTTCTCCAGTTCGGTATGCTCTAGATCAGGGGTAGGCCACCTTGGCTCTTTTATGACTGGTGGACTTCAACTTCCAGAATTCCTGAGCCAGCCATGCTGAGGGGAAAGGGAGAGGTTTCGAAGCTGAGCCAGGCTGGCTGAGGAATTCTGGGAGTTGAAGTCTACAAGCCACAAAGGGGCCAAAGTTCCGCCATGCTGGCTCAGGAATTCTGGGAGTTGAAGTCCATGAGTCATGAAGGGGCCATAGTTCCCCCATGCTGGCTCAGGAATTCTGGGAGTTGAAGTCCACGAGTCATAAAAGAGCCAAGGTTGCCTACTCCTGCTCTAGATTATGGCTGGGATTTCCTTTCAGGACCTTTAGACTTCATTGAATATTATTAATCTATTATCTTTTCATGACAATCAACCTTTGGAAGATCATTTTCCACAGGATACAATTTGGGGCATTAATTTTAGGTAAACATTAAAAAAGAAAAATCCCAGAGGTGCTTTTTCAAGAGGCAACTGGACTTTCTTTGTTTTTTCCTTGAAGAGATGTGGCTTCTCATCCTGAACTGAAGAAGCTTCTTGGATGATAGTTGAAAGGTCTTCAAGGAAAAACAAAGTCTAGTTGCCTCTTGAAAAAGCATCTTTGGGACAATCATGACCAGGATGACTGAGAATCTCCATAGACCAGGGGTAGGCAACCTTGGCTCTTTTATGACTGGTGGACTTCAACTCCCAGAATTCCTGAGTCAGCCATGCTGAGGGGAAAGGGAGAGTTTCCAAGCTGAGCTCAGGAATTCTGGGAGTTGAAGTCCACCAGTCATAAAAGAGCCAAGGTTGCCTACCCTTGGTATAGGATATATATGGTATAGGAGAGGGATAGGCAACCTTGGGCCTTTTATGACCCGTGAACTTCAACTCCCAGAATTCCTGAGTCAGCCATGCTGAGGGAAAAAGGAGAGGTTTCCAAGCTGAGCCATGCTGGCTCAGGAATTCTGGGAATTGAAGTCTACAAGCCATGAAGGGGCCAAAGTTTCCCCACGCTGGCTCAGGAATTCTGAGAGTTGAAGTCCACAAGCCATGAAGGGGCCAAAGTTCCCCCATGCTGGTTCAGGATTTCTGGGAGTTGAAGTCCACAAGCCATGAAGGGGCCATAGTTCCCCCATGCTGGCTCAGGAATTCTGGGAGTTGAAGTCCATGAGTCATAAAAGAGCCGAGGTTGCCTACCCCTGCCAAAGACATTGTAAAAATAAAATAAAATCTTGAGGTCATTCTTATGTCCCGTCTAGAAGACACAGAGATAGAGAAAGATCTGAACTTCTCTTTGCAGAATTGGAGTGTCTGAACATTCAGGACTGTCCTGTCCTGTCAGAATGTGTATGAATTTGTTCTCTGGCCCACAAAATATCAGGCAAAAATCTTTTTTCAACTCCTGGAGAACGACTGTAGCTCCTCAATCTTAACACCTTCAGTGAACTTAAGTTTTACTGGAACAAATTAGAGGCCCTTCCAAATCTATCCACTTTAGGACTATGCTCCCTACACTTAGTGAATATAATAGTAGGTTTCTGACAGATAAAGATACGGGAGACTATTGTATAAACCCAGAGCTGCAAGTTCCTTTGTTAACAGCAAATATAGCCAACCGTTTGCTGCTTCACAGGAACACCGAAGGAAAATAAAGGAATTTCTCCTCTGACATACATACTTTGGGGAAATATTGGTTCTAAATGAGAAACGGTTCAGTTGCTGGAATTCTTATAACAAAGGAGTCAAACGTTGGTCTGCTATATAAATGTTAAGTAGACTATTCTTCTCCATAAATCTTGCTAAAAGGGAGTCTGTGAAAAACCCCCCTAGGAAAGAAGCCAAACAGATACTAAACCAGGATCAGTATTTCTAAAATTATATAAAAGAAGCCAAGCACCTTGGGCCTCAGTTCTAGAGTCTGAACCACGTACTTTTGTACCGGTGAAATAGTCACCGAAATTCAGGTTAGAATTTACTGTTAGTGGGAAGAAAAGCTTTTTTTTTTTTTTTAAATTTCCAAACCACGGTGCACTGTTTCCAAGAACCAAGAGGTTGCAATTGCCTTTTCATTTCATGTTCTTATTTAATTGACCCTTTCCTTCCTTTAACATTAAAAGGTTCAAGGGGGTTTTCCTGGGGGATGCGAAAAAGATGACAATTTTTCCCGACTTCTCGAAGGCTGAAAATTCAGCGCAATCAGGAACAGAGTAATGTTATGACCCTTTCTGGGCCCCTTTTTTCTAATCCCTTTCTCTCTGAAGTTTTTTTTTAAAAAATATGTATATAAATATGTGTATGTGTGTGTGTGTGTGTGTGTGTGTGCGGACAATCGTGAGCTGCAAAATGGAAAGAGCTAAGCTAATGGAAACAATTTGTTTTAGAAACAGTTCAGAGATTGCTAATTTCCAAATAATAAGGAAAGGCTTGCATGACAGGGTTTTCCTTTAGAGGTTTCTCCTGCATACCAAGTGGAAGAGAACAGTGAATGGGAGGGAAAGAATGAAAGAAAGAAAGAAAGAAAGAAAGAAAGAAAGAAAGAAAGAAGAGGGAGGAAGGGAGAGAGGGAAGGAGGGGAGAGGAAGGATGGTAGGAAGGAAGGAAGGAGGGAAGGAAGAAAGGACGAAAGGGAGGAAGGAAGAAGGAAGGAAAGGAAGAAAGAAAGAAAGAAAGAAAGGAGGGAGAGAGGGAGGGAGAAAAGGAAGGAGGGAAGAAAGAAAGAAAGAAAGAAAGAAAAAGAAAAAAAGAAAGAAAAAGAAAAAGAAAGAAAGAAAGGAAAGGGAGAGAAGGAGGGAGGGAGGGGAGAGGAAGGAAGGATGGTAGGAAGGAAGGAAGAAGGGAGGGAAGAAAGAAAGGAAGGAAGGAAGGAAAGGAAGAAAGAAAGAAAAAAAGAAAGAAAAAAGAAAGAAAAAAGAAAGAAAGGAGGGAGGGAGGGAGGGAGGGAGGAAAGGAAGAAGAAAGAAAGAAAAAGAAAGAAACAAAGAAAAAAGAAAAAGAAAGAAAGAAAGAAAGAAAGAAAGGAGAGGGAGGGAGGGGAGAGGAAGGAAGGATGGTAGGAAGAAGGAAGGAAGAAAGAGGAAGGAAGAAAGGAAGGAGGGAGGGAGGGAGGCAGGGAGGGAAGAAAGAAAGAAAGAAAGGAAGGAAGGAAGGAAGGAGGAGGGAGGGAGTGGAGGGAGGAAAGGAAGGAAGGAAGGAGTGAAGAAAGGAAAGAAAGAAAGAAAGAAAGAAGGAGGGAGTGGAGGGAAAGGAAGGAGGGAAGGAAGGAGGGAGAGAAGAAAGGAAAGAAAAAAGAAAGAAAAAGAAAGAAAGAAAGAAAGAAAGAAAGAAAGAAAGAAAGAAAGAAAGAAAGAAAGAAAGAAAGAGCAAACAAAGCACAGGGTAAAAAAAATGGGGGAAGGAGAAAGATTTATTTATTTTTTAAAAAAACAGGGAGAGTGTCCCCTGCTTCAAAACTGCAGAAAGAAACTTGCTCGCTGCCAGAGCTGCACACAGGCTGGGCGGTTTGCAAAATGGTTGGCATCCTCTAAATAAAATAAACATTAAAATAAAATCCAGGCTGGCATATTTTCACAAGCTGCATTATTATTTGCAGCCAGTGATTATAGAAGGACGACATTTATGAGAGGTTGGGCAAGACTTGAGTTTTGCAAAAACCCTCTGTTGTAAAAGAAGAGGCAGCTGTGGTTTGGCAGATAAGGTTTCCAAGTCGTAAAAGCTGATTCTTGGAGTCGCCTTCACCGACTTGCCAGGGTGGTGGTAGAGGAGAAGGAAGAAGAGGAGGGAATGAGTGCACATCTGCCTGGAGCATCTGGAGGAATGGCAAGGTGGACGTGCAACGCCTGGTGTAAAGGACAACGAGAATGTCCCATGGACCAGGCTGACTCTCCTCCCTCTAGTAGTTCAGGCAATTTGGACGAAGAATAAATCTCAACTAAAGGGTAAATGTCCCTTGCTTGGAAGGAACTAGATGTTGTTGCTGTTAGTTGCGAAGTCGTGTCCGACCCCTCGTGACCCCATGGACCACGTTCCTCCAGACTTCCTGTCCTCTACCATCTTCTGGAGTCCATTGAAGCTCACGCCTACTGCTTCAGTGACTCCATCCAGCCACCTCGTTCTCTGTCGTCCACTTCTTCTATTGCCCTCCATCTTTCCCAGTATTAGGCTCTTCTCCAGTGAGTCCTTCCTTCTCATTAGGTGTCCAAAGTACTTGGGTTTCAATTTCAGGATCTGGCCTTCTAAAGAGCAGTCGGGGTTGATTTCCTCCAGGCCTTCCTGTCCTCTACCATCTTCTGGAATCCATTGAAGCTCACGCCTCCTGTTTCAGTGACTCCATCCAGCCACCTCATTCTCTGTCGTCCCCTTCTTCTCTTGCCCTCCATTTTTCCCAGCATCAGGCTCTTCTCCAGTGACTCCTTCCTTCTCATTAGGTGGCCAAAGTACTTGAGTTTTAACTTCAGGATCTGGCCTTCTCAAGAGTAGTCGGGGTTAATCTCATCCGGGACTGTGTGATCGCCTTGCAGTCTGGGGGACTCTCAGGAGTCTTCTCCAGCACCATAGTTCAAAGGCCTCCATTCCTTGTCGCTCAGCCTTTCTTATGGTCCAACTTTCACAGCCATACATTGCCACTGGGAAAACCAAGGCCTTGACTATACACACTTTTGTTGGCAGGGTGATGTCTCTGCTTTTTAGTATGCTGTCTAGATTTGCCAGGAACTAGATATGGCCACCCAAATGGACTAATACAAGGCTTGAGAACTTTAGTGCTTCCCAAGTTTGCAGTTCTGGGATCTGAAGTCCACACATCTTCACGTTCCCAAGTTTGGAAAATGCTGATTGAGTGGGTTGCCCATTGGCAGGAGAGTCTCCAAGTTGCTGCTCTCCACTGAGAAAGGGACAAGCCACCTGACAGGGCTCATTGGCAAAATGGCAGTTCAGGTCTGTCCCATAAAATGGCTTCTTTCTTTCTTTCTTTCTTTCTTTCTTTCTTTCTTTCTTTCTTTCTTTCTTTCTTTCTTTCTTTCTTTTTCTTCCTTCCTTCCTTCCTTCCTTCCTTCCTTCCTTCCTACCATCCTTCCTTCCTCTCCCCTCCCTCCCTCCCTCCTTCCTTCCCTCCCTCCCTCTTCTTTCTTTCTTTCTTTCTTTCTTTCTTTCTTTCTTTCTTTCTTTCTTTCTTCCTTCCTTCCTACCATCCTTCCTTCCTCTCCCCTCCCTCCTCCCTCCTTCCCTCCCTCCCTCCCTCCCTCTTCTCCTTCCTTCTTCCTTCCTTCCTACCATCCTTCCTTCTTCTCCCTCCCTCCTCCCCTTCCCTCTCTCCTCTTCTTCCTTCCTTCCTTCCTTCCTTCCTACCATCCTTCCTTCCTCTCCCCTCCCTCCCTCCTTCCTTCCTTCCCTCCATCCCTCTTCCTTCTTTCTTTCTTTCTTTCTTTCTTTCTTTCTTTCTTTCTTTCTTTCTTTCTTTCTTTCTTTCTTTCTTCCAGTTTTGCTAACTGCGTCTCCCCTGTTGCTTGTATGGTTGATAACTCCTATAGCTCGATTCTGCAGCTGCAGCTGCCTTTCTACTTGGTTGCAAAGGTGGCTGGTAGGAAAAACAGGATGCCTGCGGTGTTGAAAGCATGTTGGAGAAGAGAAGGACAAAGAAGAAGAGGCATCCTGCTAGTAGCTGCACCGAAGCTGCTGCTGGAATCTGTTTTTATCTGGATTATAATAATATAATATAAACCCCTCTGCTCAGAGTTGAAGTCCATGAGTCATAAAAGAGCCAAGGTGGCCTACCCCTGGTATAGGGTATATATGGTATAGGACAGGGATAGATAACCTTGGCCCCTTCATGACTGGTGGACTTCAACTCCCAGAATTCCTGAGCCAGCCACGCTGAGGGGAAAGGGAGAGGTTTCCAAGCTGAGCCATGCTGGCTCTGGAATTCTGGGAGTTGAAGTCCACCAGTCATGAAGGGGCCATAGTTCCCCCATGTTGGCTCAGGAATTCTGGGAGTTGAAGTCCACAAGTCATGAAGGGGCCATAGTTCCCCCATGCTGGCTCAGGAATTCTGGGAGTTGAAGTCCACAAGCCATGAAGGGGCCATAGTTTCCCCATGCTGGTTCAGGAATTCTGAACGAGTCGCTAAACGAACTGCTGTAAATCAAGGACTGTCTATATCAGGGGTAGGCCGCCTTGGCTCTTTTATGACTCGTGGACTTCAACTCCCAGAATTCCTGAGCCAGCATGGCTCAGCTTGGAAACCTCTCCCTTTCCCCTCAGTGTGGCTGGCCCAGGAATTCTGGAAGTTGAAATCCACGAGTCATAAAAGAGCCAAGGTGGCCTATCCCTGCTCTAGATTATGGCTGGGATTCCCTTCCAGGACCAATGGTTTTAGACCTTATTGACTATTACTAATCTGCGAACTTTTCATGACAGCCAACCTTTTAGGCAAACAGTGAAAAAAAATATCCCAGAGGTGCTTTTTCAAGAGGCAGCTGGACTTCCTTTGTTTTTTTCTTGAAGAAATTTGGCTTCTCCTCCAAGAAGCTTCTTCAGAACTTCGTCACTTATTTTGCAGGGGAATTCCCTGCAGAAGGCCGTTCTGTTTGGCCACCGAAGAACACGGTAGCTGGACACCCTGAAGCTAATACTAGCCACAGAACAAGTCAAAGAAGCAGTACAAGATTGGAAGATGTGGAGAGACCAGCCCATAGAATTGCCTCCTCTTCCTCCTCCTTCTCCCTTCTTATCCTTCTCTTTCTCTTTCTCTTTCTCTCTCCTCCTCCTTCCCCTCCTCCTCCTCGTCCTCCCTTTTCCCTTCTCCCTTCTCTCTTCTCATCCTTCTTTCTTCTCCTTCTCTTTCTCCTCCTTCTCTTTCTCCTCCTCTTCCCCCCTCCTCCTCCTTTTCCTTTTCCTCCTCCTCCTTCTCATTCTTCTCTTTTTCCTCTTCCTCTTTCTCCTTCTCCCTTCTTATCCTCCTCTTTTTCCTCTTCCTCTTTTTCCTACTTCTCCTTCTCCTCCTCCTTCTCCTTTTCCTTCTCCTCCTCCTTCTCCTCCTTCTCCCTTCTTATCCTTCTCTTTCTTCCTCTTCCTCTTCCTCCTCCTCCTCCTTCTCCTCCTCCTTCTCTTCCTTCTCCCTTCTTATCATTCTCTTTTTCCTCTTCTTCTCCTCCTCCTCCTCCTCCTCCTCCCCCTCCTTCTCTTCCTCCTCCCTTCTTATCCTTCTCTTTCTCTTTCTCCTCCTCCTCCTTCATCTTCATCTTCTTCCTCCTCCTCCTCTGTCACAACAGTTCTTCCTTTGTGACTCTTATCTTTCTAGAAATTGTGAGTTCTCCATGTCGTCCTGCCTCCAGTCCTACCATT
This sequence comes from Crotalus tigris, assembly GCF_016545835.1. Taxonomy (NCBI): domain Eukaryota; kingdom Metazoa; phylum Chordata; class Lepidosauria; order Squamata; family Viperidae; genus Crotalus; species Crotalus tigris. The sequence goes on along the minus strand of NW_024096472.1, from coordinate 1,881,763 downwards.
GTCCAATCCAGTTCAGTCAATCCCATAACAGCTTTCCTTCACTCAAGACTTGTTATCTCACCAGGCTTCAGAAGATCTGAAATGACTCTCAGGAAATGCCCCTTGGCAGCGCTTGCGAAGGTGACGAGATGCTTCTGGAAGTAAGGGGGGGGGGACCTCATTTTTTTTCTTTTTTCAGTGGAGGTGGCCAAGGGATCTGTTCGTAATCTTTGATAAGGCTGCTGAAGTTTCTCCTCTCCAAAGAGATGTTGTCCAAGCCACCATTACAAAGAAAAATAGAGACTACATGGTTTTTATAGTTATTTTCCCTTCTCCCACCTCTGCTCGATTCTGCAGCAAGCATCCAGAAGATCAAGGCACAGATGGAGAAAAATAAAATAAAATAAAGCAACACAGAAACAGAAGATGAAGGCATTCTGATGGTAGCACACATAAAAAAAGAACAAAGCTGTCCCAGCAGAACGAGATGGAATATGTTCAAATGACCACAGGCCAGGCAGCTGTAGGAGTTGTTGATTGTGATTCTCTCTTGCCTACCAGAGTGGGAATTGCGGGCAGCTTCAGATGGAATAAAGAAGTACTGACAAACGAGTGCCTGGTGTTCCTGCTTTGTGCACAGCCATTGTGATGTCAGAACAGGTGTGCGTGCCTAAGCTAGCTCACAAGGCTGGGGACTTTGCTTCTGCACAGGCAGCGAGAACGGTGGTGGAACCATTCAGGATGTTGCTCCTGGAATTCCAAACTAGTCAGGTCAAAATGTGTGGGTTCTAGCTGGCTCCTTTTAATTCCTCCTTTTTTCCCTGCCCCCTCCCCAAAAAAGCAGGAGTAATTGTGTAGCCGAATGTACAGTATGCGAAGAGCGCCTCTGGATTTAGAATAATTTGCAGTATTGATAGAATCTCTGGTTGCTTGCCTTTATTATAAACCTTACAATCAGCTGGTTTCTGGTCTCCCGCTTTATATAAACGTTGTTAGGATAACAGAGTTGGAAGGGACCTTAGGGATAATAATAATAATAATAATAATAATAGTAATAATAGTAATAATAATAATAGTAATAAGCTCCTTGGGTGCAATCCCAAAACAACTGGAGCACCACTTGAACACCATTGGCATTGACAAATTCGCTATTAGTCAATTGCAAAAGGCGGCCTTACTAGGAACTGCTTCCATCCTGCGACGATATCTGTAATACCATCAAACATCCACATCGGCCTATCCCAGGTCCTGGGTAAGGACTCGATAGGTAGACAAAATGCCAAATCCAGTCTGAACATCTGGCTGACTGTGCGATGATCCATAATAATAATAATGTTGGAAGGGACCTTGGAGGTCATCTAATCCAACCCCTGCTCAGGTAGGAAACCCTATACCATTTCAGACAAATGGCTGTCCAGTCTCTTCTTAAAAACTTCCAGTGTTGGAGCATCCACCACTTCTGGAGGCAGGTTGTTCCACTGGTTAATTGTTGTAACTGTCAGTAAGTTTCTCCTTAGTTCCAGGTTGCTTCTCTCCTTGATGAGTTTCCATCTGTTGCTTCTTGTCCTACCTTCAGGAGCCTTGGAGAATAGCTTGACTCCCTCTTCTTTGGGGCAACCCCTGAGATGTAGGAACACTGCTATCATGTCACCTCTCGTCCTTCTCTTCATTAAAATAGACCTACCCAATTCCAGCAACCGTTCGTCAGGTGTTTTATCCTCTAGGCTCCTAATCATCTTTGTTGCTCTTCTCTGCACTCTTTCTAGAGTCTCAACATCTCTTTTATATCGTGGTAAGGCATGAGACTATTCTAGATGCTAGCCCAACTCTCTTCGTCTTCATGCACTACATATATGTAGAAGACAAAGGTGAACACACCTTTCATGAGGAGATAGAGAGGAAGGAGATTGTTATCTCTGCATTTCCCTCAGCGAGGCTCGGAAGGAAATAATCGCCTCACAGGGAGTCCAAAAAACAACAACAACAACAACAACGTAGTCACATTCTTTCTTTACTCTATTTCTCTCTAAGGAGCCCAGAGCAGTTTCCAAGACAGCAATCAAAACAATCTTAAATAAAGCCATCACAATAAAACCAACGGTCCCTAAAATAAATGCTTTGCCAAAATTAAACCAACTTAAGTTTTTTTTTTTTAAAGGCAATAGAACGGGCCATTGAAAAGACAGCTCCTTGTGTTGCTGATCCTCACCAATTTCAAATATTCTCAAGCGACATTTAGAAAGATGTGGGAAAAGGCTAAGCCTGACCAAAGCCAGGGGGTTCTTTGCTTCGGTCTTCTTCCTTTTACAAAGCCGATCCCTTGTCCTTTAAAAAAAAAAATCATACAATTATTTGGTTAACACAGTGTCTTTCAAGAACTCATTTCATCAAGCAGCTCAGGTATTCAGACATAAGAGGAAGTTTGGCCTCTTTCTCTCACTCACTCACTCACTCACTCACTCACTCACTCACTCACTCTCTCTCTCTCTGTCTCTCTCCCTCTCTCTCTCTCTCTCTCTGTCTCTCTCTCTCTCTCTCTCTTTTCTCAATTTCAAAGATCGCTAAAATGAGTGATTGGCATTTTGCAACAGGCTGCTCATTTTCCATCCCTGGCACTTCCTTCACAGGACGCCAACCAGTCCCACCAAGCTGACTGAGTAGATTACCTCAGCTATAAATCTAAAGGGATTGTCTGTTTTGTCTCTAGATAGCAATCTTCAAAATTCCCTACTTGCCGCCTTATAGGTGTTAGCCAAGATCTCAAATTCCACGTTCTCTCTGTAACTTGTAGTTGGGGGAAATCACTACAGGGGTTGGTGGAGAAAGCAAAAGAGAAGGAAGTTGAAAGAACATCTCAATAAACTCATTCCCTTGACCAATTCTGCACGGGTAGTCCTCAGCTTACAACAGTTCATTTGGTGACCATTCAAAATTACAACAGCACTGGAAAAAAAATATCTTATGACTGCTTTTCACACTTAAGAAGATTGCAGCATCCCCGTGGTCATGTCAGAAGAAAAATCGGGTTCAGTTCCAAGCTGGGAATAAAATGGAGGCTGATTTTGAAAGAAGGTCTGTTTATTGATGAGCAGAACCAGCAACAGCATGCAGTTCTGGGACAGCTGACAAATTGATTTGATGAATACAAGGCTTTTTAAACAGTTTTACACCATTTCATAATGTGAAGGTTTAATAATAATAATAATAATAATAATAATAATAATAATAATAATAATAATAAAGTTGGAAGGGACCTTGGAGTTCATCTAGTCCAACCCCCTGCTCAGGCAGGAAACCCTATACCATTTCAGACAAATGGCTGTCCAGTCTCTTCTTAAAAACTTCCAGTGTTGGAGCATTCACCACTTCTGGAGACAGGTTGTTCCACTGGTTAATTATTCTCACTGTCAGGAAATTTCTCCTTAGTTCTAGGTTGCTTCTCTTCTTGATCAGTTTCCATCTGTTGCTTCTTGTCCTGCCTTCAGATGCTTTGGAGAATAGCTTGACTCCCTCTTCTTTGGGGCAGCCCCTGAGATACTGGAAGGCTGCTATTATGTCCCCCCTCATCCTTTTCTTCATTAGACTGGACCTACCCAATTCCTGCAACCGTTCCTTATATGTTTTAGCCTCCAGGCCTCTAATCATCTTTGTTGTTTTGTGCGCTTTTGTTATTAGATTCATTTAGCTTGTTTCGCAAAGGCTAGCAATGGGTCTAAAATACTGACTTCCTTGGGTTTCAATCCTGTCAAACAAATCTAATTAATTTTATCCTTTTATCTTTAGTCTGTCTCTCACCTTCTTTGAGCCCTCTTTGTGAATCCACAGGCCTGATTCAATTTCCACTTTTCACAATAGCCAGGGGTTTTATGGGTGAAATATTGTTTTTGTACTTCTTCTGAGTTTTATTCTTGTGATTGGGGGGGGTATAGTAAAAAAGGATTGGGGGGGTGCCTTCTTACCATAATCACATGAACAGAATTCATCCGCTTGGCAACTGACTCATACTTATGACGGTTGCAGTGTCTCGGGGTCACCTGATTCCCCTTTGGTGACCTTCAGGCAAGTAGTGAGTCACTAAACAACGGTGGAAAGAACAGTTGTAAAATGGGGCAAAGTTCACGCAACAAATGTCTCACTTAGCAAAAGAAATGTTGGGTTTAATTGCAGTTGTAATATTTGGGTCAACACCGGAAGACAGTGTAGTTGGAAAGCCACCCACGTTCAGCTTAAGCCCCGTCCCGCACTGTAGAGTTTTAATACAAATGAGAGAAACGGAAATATCCAGAAGGTGAAATTTTGAAACATTGTGTAATTCCTGACTATCATTTCACAAGTAGGTCAGGCTGTGTTCTAGATGACACCACAGAAATTTGCTTAGGAGGATTCAAGCGTAAGATTATAATGAAGGAAGATTGGCCTTGCCCGGTCTCTTATTCCCCCCCCACCCCCCCAAAAAACATTAATTAGATGTTTTGACAAATCTGACAATAAAGCATCGTATCCATATTTCTTTCCCAGAAGTGTGTATGGGTAAACACTTGGTTGTAGCCCACACGTCCTTAGCAGCACAATGAAAGCTAATTCATAGTTTTTTAAAGCAGATTGTCATTGGAACTAATTAAAGAGTGCTTATTTTATCAAAGGCATACATCACTGCTCTATATTGATTGTCACTGTGTTGATACAATATTGCAAGATACACATGCTAGCACACCCACATATGACTTTATTAAAAAAACAACTTTAAAGGAGAGAGTCCTTCTCTTTATAGATTAAAGTACGGGCTGTTATTTGCTTATAAATTCACATTTCTTAAACCACCTAATTTCTTGACCCATTTTGGAATCTTGATGAACATGATGGACCTTCAAGTATTGGAATCAAGCATTAAAAGCAGCACCACCAAATATTTTGATGTGAAATTGGTATCTTTTGGGGGACTCCCCTAGAGAGGATTGTTTCTCATTGTATAAATCTGCCAAGCTTGTAACATTAAGATCTGAACCGGATGGCAAGGAAGAAAACCGAGAAATTGGATCAAAGCTACAACTGTTGTCAGTGAGGGTACGTAGAGATAATATGGGAATAGGATTTAACTTCCCAAAAGGTGCATTTTCATGAGGCAACTGGACTTCCTTTGTTTTTCTTTGAAGACATTTCGCTTCTCATCCACGAAGCTTCTTCAGCTTTGACTGGATGGTGGGAAATGAAAGGATTTGTACTCCTTGCAAACAGCTGGTCATTTGCATTCTTTTAGAGAGTCGTTGAGGCCATTTGGAGGTTTACCTGTGTCCTCAGGGTCACCTGAGTGGTGCAAATGGGTGTGGAGCCTTCTTGGAACCTCTGAAAGGACTGTGTTGTAGACTGGAGATAAATGATGTCGTATCCTTCCCCCTCTGTTGAGGGAAGGCTGTTCAGTTTTGACACCGATGGCCTCTTTGACCCCTCTTTCAAACCAGTGATTCTCTCTGTCCAAAATGTGGGATGTCAATGCTGCTAACATCCGATGTTCTTGCTTTGACAACAGATGGAGATGCAGCCATTTCCCTTTTTGTTTTACTCTTAAAATTAGAGTTAGAATTAGATGATACTAGGGGGGGGGGAGGAAGAGGAATGTGCATGGGAGTTTAGTGAGACACAACAATATTATAACTAGGGTGAGAACCAAGGATTTTTTGAAATAGATGATAAGAAATGGCGGATTGAAGAACTGGAGGGAAAGCCTACATTTCAAACGAATTGGAGAATGTGATTTATGACAGTTAATTAGAGGAGGGAATTGTGCTTTGATATTATGTGCCCAGGGGAGAGGAATTCAGATTTTGGCTTTGCCTATATATGTGGCGATGCTATGCTACTCGAATAAAGATTCTTTAAGGCAAACATGCCTTGAAATTCTTTGAAGAATTTCATCTGTTGGAACCATGACATGGACTTTGCTGTCTTTTTAAAAATGCAGATGGACCGTTGAATCTTATCCTGATGGGTTTGTTCTCCTGTGTAGTGCCCTGCATTTATGAAGTGCCTTGTCCAGTTGCCTCGTGAAAAAGCACCTTTGGGATAACTATAACCAGGATGACTCAGAAACTCCATAGACCAGACATGTCAAACACAAGGTCCGGGGGGCTGGATGCGGCCCGCGAAGTGGTTTCATGTGGCCAGGGAAGCCATCCTGGAAACAGTGAGGGAATGGCCCCCTCTGCCTTGGCCCTAGCCCAGCCCGGCCGGGAGTCAATGTACAATTTTTTGGTGGCCATCTATGCTGAAACGCATTCAGTCTTAGTTCCATAAGCCCCCCCCCCTCATGGCCTGAGAGGAACATTGAGGCTCTTCCAGTGGACCATGCCTTGGCACTTGCCCCGGTCCCACCCCCTTCTGCCAGAGACCCTCAGATCTATCCCACTCCTGCCCAGGCCCCCATAGGCACCCTTGATGCGAATGATGTAGAGCTGGCCACACCCACCCAGTAGGCCACACCCACCACCCATGCCCACCCAGTAGGCCACACCCACCCTAGCCACACCCACCCAGCCCCCTGAGGGCAACCACAATGCTGATGCGGCCCTCAATTAAATTGAGTTTGACACCCCTGCCATAGACATTTAGGGTTTAACTTGTTTATTTTCCTCAAGCCCCTACTTCTAATATGGCCATTGGAAGATTCTGGTTTCCTTTTTAAAAACTGTCCTAGATTATTCTTTTTTTGGAAATTAAAATAATTAAAATACAAACAAAAGAAAAAACAACAACAACAAAGCAAAATTAAACAGGATAAGGAGAAAAAATATATTGTGCGTAAAAAAGACCCCCCCCCAATATTGTGAATCTGAGTTGAATATTGATAAATATATTTCAACAATAATAGTTTCCTCCCTTAGAAAGCAGGGCTACAATTACAAACTTTTACATCTCTGTTTTTCCAATCAATTTAACCTACAATCTATCTATTGCAGGGGTAGGCCACCTTGGCTCTTTTATGACTCGTGGACTTCAACTCCCAGAATTCCTGAGCCAGCCACGCTGAAGAAAAAGGGAAAGGTTTCCAAGCTGACCCATGCTGGCTCAGGAATTCTGGGAATTGAAGTCCACGAGTCATAAAAGAGCCAAGGTTGCCTACCCCGATCTACTGTAAAAAACAAAGTTAACAGGTAAAACCCAACACCAAAGTTAAACTTCAAAGCTCTCTTATTGACAATCTGTTATTGTATTTAACTAGCCTAAAGTCCACAACTGCTTCTAATCTACCATAACCCACTGTAGTCATTATTTCTGATCCATCCAAGATCTGCCCTAGATTATTCTCGATAGGAATCCAATTTTGCCTCCAGTTTTGGCAGCCATGTTATAAAAAAAAGATGTCAAGACTCTAGAAAGAGGGCAGAGAAGAGCAACAAAGATGATCAGTTGGTGGAATTGTGGATGTCTAGTTTAATGAAGAGAAGGACTGGACTGACATGATAACAGTCTTACAATATCTGAGAGGCCACCACAAAGAATAGGGAGGTCAACCTATTTTTCAAAGCAGGACAAGAAGCAATGGATGGAAGCTAATCAAGGAGAGAAGCAACCTAGAACTAAGGAGAAATTTCCTGACCGTGAGAACAATTAATCGGTGGAACAATTTGCCTCCAGAAGTTATGGGTGCTCCATCACTGGAGATTTTCATGACAAGATTGGACAATCATTCATCTGAAATGGTACCGGGTCTTCTGCCTGAACAACGGATTGGACTGTCAGATCTGCTTACAACTCTGTTATTCAGAATGGAGCATAGTCAGTGCAGAGCAGTCTAGCTAAGAATATGTTCTGTTTTCCTATGGTCTTCCTTTGTCTCCTTAATGCTACAATTCTGGCAAAATTTGTGGGAAAGAAACTATAAATTGACAATGTACAAGGTCAGCTTGTACAAGGAAAACCTACATAAAATGTTTTATAGATGGCACTTGCCACCAGCAAGATTAGCAAAAAAAAATTTTAAAATATGTCAGATAGATGTTGGAAATGCATACACAAGTCAGGTACTTATGTTCATGTATAGTGGAGATGTGTTAAAGCAAAGAGGTATTGGACAAAGATACATACTTGGCTAGCAAAGATGTTGGAAAAACATGTAGATTTTAAACTTGAACTTTTTTTTATTAGGTATAATGCCAGAAAAGATTGATAAACAAAGTATATACTTGATTTTACATGTGATAATAGCAGCAAAAACCATATTCACACAACACTGGAAAAACGAAGAAATATCACCAGAGGAAGAAATAATTAAAAAAAATACTAGACTGTGCGGAAATGGACAGACTGACTTTGAGGTTGAAAGAAGAAGAAGAAATGGAATACATTTAAACTTGGGGACTTATTTTATCAATGGCTGGAGAAAAGAATAAAGGATTAGGAATTCAATTTGTATTGGTGAATTATAAACTCAGACAACACGTTGGTTGAATAAGTACTACTGAATTGTATGAAAAAAAATGATAAAAACTTTATTTAAAAAATGCTACCATTCTTTCCTGGGATCATCCAGCAAAAGGAAGACCGCCAAAGATGAAGAGAGGCTGATGGCTTTGAATCTGTATTTCTGTTCTCCCTCTTTTGAAAACAAAGAAAAGAAATAAATCTATTTTGGACTGTTTGTTTTTCATCTTCTTTTTTTAACTCTGAGCAGATGAGCTAGCAAAGTTGCTGCGCACTGCAGCAAAACCCTTTTGGTTCGGCAGATGCAATGGCAGATTTTGAGTGCAATCCAGTTTAGTTTCTTTTTTCTCTCCCCCCCCCACCATCTCCCAGAGTGCCTACACATTGCATTTCTTTCCAGGAGAAGTTAATTCAAGCCAGCTGCAAATCACTGGAAAGGGAACTCATTTTGGCAACATCGAGACACGGCTGCCTTTGGAGAACTATTTCGTTCCAAAACGCTACGGTAATAACAAAAAGGATACCTTGCTTGCTCAGATGTAGTAATTCCTGATTCCCTCTTAGAGCAGAAAGCCAATTAACAAATGGTTGCTGGAACATACAGGAAAGAAAAAAAAAAGGGGGGGGGGAAGGAGGAAGCCCTATAAAAGAGGAGGAGGATTCCGAATGAGATTTGCTAATGAGGGGAAAATGTCATTTAGAAGTTGCTCAGTTGAAATTTCCTAAAGGCTGTTACTTCCATGGGAATTGACAGGCAAAATAAACGCACAGGTGTTTATGGTGAAGGTCTGCTTGGAAACTTAAGCATGCTACCAGATTGCTTTGCTAAGGAGTGAGAAATCCATCAAATTGCCTTTTCTCTCCCACCTCTTGGCAGTTTTGGGAAAATGTGTTACTAGGTGTCTTTGTCGGCCAGATGAAATTCTGCTTCCGCATCTGTTTCTGCCATTTTTTTCCCCTTCTTCCTCTGCATCTTTAGAAAGTCAACCCAGAAATAGATCTTTGGGGGGGGGGAAACAAACGAACAAGCTGGATTTTAGTAAACAGAATTGCCTGTTTTAGTAGAGGAAAAGGATATTGAAGGTTTCGTATTGTTGAAAGAAAAATCTTCATCGAGGTCCAATCCAAGCCGGGAATAAACAAAATGGAGACTGCTTCAGAAAGAAGATTCTAGTTTATTGAAGAGCAGAACCACAACGGCACGTGGCTCTGGAGCAGCTGAACACACGATGATGGGAGCGGTGGGTTTTTATACTTTCTTGGGCTTTTGTGGTTTGGAATTGTTCCTGTTCCTGTGGCATGAACTTCGACCTGTGGCATGAACTTCGCCCTTTTTGTATTCTAATGGTGGTGGGTTAATCCTATTATGCCCTAAAGGTCATGTCCTGCTTCCCTGGGGTTGAGGCTGAAGGCTATTTCCTGTGTTGGATGGGTGAGGGGTTGCTGGTTCTGGGGTCTTTGTCTTTCTAATCCCATCAGTTCCAAGCTTCCTGGCTCCAGTCTTTCTGAAAGGATGATCAAATCTGCATTTCTACAGGGCTGGTTTCTGCTTAGGGTGGAGACACTTGGGGGGGGGTTCTGCCTAAGATTTTCTCCATTATTCCTTTTTAATATTCCCTGAAATATTCCTTTCTCTGGCAGGCGGTGCTGTCTTCCTACAGTATCCTGCAGAAGACAGACTTCAGAAGGAACAACACCTTTCCTCGCAGGATATCCTATCCAACCTTGGCAACTTTATGACTCGCGGACTTCAACTCCCAGAATTCCTCAGCCAGCCAACTCTGGGTGTTGAAATCCACAAGTCGTAAGGTTGCCAAACTTGGAGACCCTCTGCTGTATTCTACTGCGTTCTACTGTATTCTACCTTCCTCCCACTCTTCTGGAAATGCTCAACTGATCTCTTGATCAGCTTTGGAAGAAGCAAACATCTTCACAGCAATTAAGAAGGGAGAATTTAGCTTTTGGGAAGGCTAAAGTCAAGACCTGGTTGGGACTCCATGGGACTTCAAGATTGAAGAGCTGGTTTTCTCCTCCTAGAACAGTGGTTCTCAACCTGTGGGTCGGGACCCCATTTGGGGTCGAACGACCATTTCACGGGGGTCGCCAAACAACGCAGTCCGCCATTTTTTTCCCCCTTTTCCTTAGCTGTGCTACTCCCTTTTATTCTATTGGCTTTTGAAAGCCAATAGAATAGACTCTCTTGAATAGAGTCTAATTCTATTGGCTTTCAAAAGCCAATGGGCATTGTCCAGGCTGTCTCTGCCCTGCTGAGCCCGCCAAAAGTCCCATTCCGCAAACGGTGCTGCAGCAGTTGACTAGTCCTCGACTTACGACCAGTTGGGGCGGGATCGCGGCATTAAAAATGTTGAGAATCACTGTCCTAGAAGGCTGAATGTGTGCAAAAAACACTTCTTCCTGAGTGATTTAGTAGGTTAGATTGCTTTATTGTTTTTCTGTTTAGTTTTTAGCATATTATAGTACTGTTGATAGTTGGTAATCTGATAAGAGTCAGATATGATCGGAGTGGTGTGTTAGCCTAGTTTTTTTTTTTTTTTTAAAAAAAGATAAGTGGATAGAGAAATACAGGTAGTCATTGTCTTACAACAGTTTGTTCAAAGACCGTCTGAAGTTATAACACCACTCCAAAAGTGACTTATGGCCACATTTCACACTTATGACAGTTGCAGCAGTCCTACGGTCACATGATCAAAATTTGAATGACTGTCGCAGTGTCCCAAGGTCACATTGTGGGAAGCCCCCCCCTCCGCAGAATAAAAATATTTTACAGGATATTAAAGGAGGCAGGATAGAATATTTCCCCTAAAGGGGAAGAGGAGAAAAATATTTTTAAAGGCAGAAAGCCACCTCAGTCTTCCTGCTGTAGGAAAACAGCCTCAAACAGAAGATTGAAGGGGCGAGTCCTTAGGAATGGATATTTTGCATCCATTCAGAAAGCTGGGCCATTTGATTCATAAGCAAAGAACAGCCAGAAACCCTAAATAAGCAATACAAGAGGCAAGGAGCCCAAACTGACAAGATTCTTGTTGTTGTTAGTTGTGAAGTCGTGACCGAACCATCGCGAACCCATGGACAATGTTCCTCCAGGCCTTCCTGTCCTCTACCATCTTCTGGAGTCCATTGAAGCTCATGCCTCTCGTTTCAGTGACTCCCTCCAGCCCCCTCATTCTCTGTCGTCTCATTCTTCTCTTGCCCTCAATCTTTCCCAGCATCAGGCTCTTCTCCAGTGAGTCCTTCCTTCTCATTAGGTGGCCAAAGTATTTGAGCTTCAACTTCAGGATCTGGCCTTCTAAAGAGCAGTCGGGGTTGATCTCCTCTAGGACTGACTGGTTGGATCGCCTTGCAGGGTGCTCGCAGGAGTCTTCTCCAGCACCAGAGTTCAAAGGCCTCCATTCTTTGGTGCTCAGCCTTTCTTATGGTCCAGCTTTCACAGCCATACATTGCAACTGGGAAAACCATGGCCTTGACTATACGCACTTTTGTTGGCAGGTGATGTCTCTGCTTTTTAGTATGCTGTCTAGATTTGCCATAGCTTTCCTCCCCAGGAGCAAGTGTCTTTTAATTTCTTGGCTGTAGTCCCCATCTGAGGTGATCTTGGAGCCCAGGAAGATAAAATCTGTCGCTACCTCCATTTCTTCCCCATCTATTTGCCAGGAATTGAATGGTTTGACCATTCAGGCCCCCATTTTTTTTTTAGCTTTAGGAATTTGGGTTCAGGACAAGGAAGGAGTAACTTTCTGCAATGACCAAATGCGGAGGGAAAAAAAAAGATCAACAAATATTCACAAACACTCTTGTTTTTATTGGGCAAATAGACCTCCTGTGAGACTGGAGAAGAGAACAAGTACAAGGAAGCTGTGGTTCCACCTGTAGCATTTACTCTTTGACTCAGTAAAGTATAAATAAGATAATCCTGTAAGTGCTTTGATTAATAGATTAATTTTTGAACAGGTTATGTTGGAAAGGAACTTTGTATTTTGTTATCTTCTCCAGTTCTTTCTCGTCTATTCTGCTGTCTCCAGGCACTGCCACGTCCACTATCCAGACTTTTTTGTCTTTCTTATCAACAATTGTTAAGTCTGGGGTGTTATGTTGCTGGTGCTTGTCTGTTTTTTTAAATTATTATTATTATTAATATTATTTTATGTTCTATTTTCTACTGAGGTCAAGTAAAGACTTTGGCCAGGTGAATTGCCAATTGCCAGAATGTTTTGGTGAAGATGAGCAAAACCAAAACGAACAGCCAGGATTTTACAGAAAATCCAATATTAGGAGAAGCAGATATGCTGCAAAAGATGTCTTAGTGTTTTTAGACACGTCCTTGCTGATATCCTGGCAAAAAAGGAAAAAGCCAAAGGAGAGACCCACCAGCGGATCACTAGCGTGCTTAGCAGCAGCTTCAAACAAAGGATGAAGAAACAGAGTGCTTTTTTTTTTTTTTTGCAAAAATGTTTTTTTTTTTTTTGCAAGAGATTGCAAAAAAGTGCCTTGGACTTGCTTAAAAAGAAGCAAGGTTATTTCTGCAACTTGGGCTAGCCACACGAGATAAGAAAGGAAGAAAGAAAAAAAAAAAAAAACCCAGCCACATTTGATTTATGCAACGGCTCACGTGAAACATGAAACAATTGTATTTTAGGCTACGAGGTAGTTCTCTCTCTTTTCCAAGCCTCCCTTGAGAAGTTCTCCTGATTTTTATCATAAAATATTGATTCGTCAACCAGTTCTGAGCTTTTAATTTTCCGTTTTTGAAGGTTGTAACGGGAGAGAGAACGGAACTCAGGTCTATCAGTGGAAAATCTCAGGTTTTCTTATCAAGAAAAGCCTGACTCCTTCAGGATTTAAATTCCCCCCCCCACATCTGGTTCATACAATGCACCAGATAAACTGCTTTGGCTTAGTTAGTAAATAAAGACACCTTATTTCTTCTTAAACCGCTTCTAATTTGGAATCCCAAATTGTTTTGTATCATAATTTACAACAGATGGTGACTGGGTTCCTTCACTGTTGAAAACAGGTGCAGTCTGCTGGGGATGAGTCTGTGTTGCACATTTGCACTACTCAGGTGACCCTGTGGGCACAGGTAAACCTCCAGTTGGCCTCAATGACTCTCTAAAACAGACATGTCAAACACAAGGCCCGGGGGCCGGATGCGGCCCGCAAAGTGGTTTCATGTAGCCCGTGAAGCCATCCTGGAAACAGTGAGGGAACGGTCCCTGCTGCCTTGGCCCTGGCCCAGGCCAACCGGGAGCCAATGTGCAATTTTGTGGTGGCCATCTTTGCTGAAACGCATTCAGTCTTAGCTCCACAAGGCCGTCTAGAAACAGCGAGGAACCAGCTCCTGCTGTGTTGCACCCGCCCCCTGGGTGCATGCTGGGGAGGTGTCACCCTTTGTGAGGAATGAAGAAATGGACCATGCCTTGGCGCTTGTCCCAGTCCCACCCCCTACTGCCAGAGACCCTCAGATCTGTCCCACGCCTGTCCAGGCCGCCACAGGCACCCTTGACGCGAACAATGTAGAGCTGCCCATGCCCACCCAGTAGGCCACACCCACTCCATCCACACCCACCCAGTAGGCCACACCCACCTGGACCCCTGAGGGCAACTGCAATGCTGATGCGGCCCTCAATGAAATTGAGTTTGACACCCCTGCTTTAAAAGGATGCAAATGACCAGCGGTCTGCAAGGGGTATAAATCCTTCCATTCCCCACCATCCAGTCAGAGCTGAGAGGATCGCTGGTTTGAAAGAAGGGTCAAAGAGGCCATCAGTGTCAAAACTGAACAGCCCTCCCTCAACAGAAGGGGAGGGACATGACGACATCTATCTCCAGTCTACAACACAGTCCTTTCAGCAGTTCCAAGAAGGCTCCACACCCATTTGCACCACTCAGGTGACTTTGAGGACACAGGTAAACCTCCAATTGGCCTCAAGGACTCTCTAAAAACAGGCAAATGACCGGTGGTCTGCAAGGAGTATAAATCCTTCCCTTCCCCACCATCCAGTCAGAACATGAAGAAGCTTCTTGGATGAGAAGCGAAATGTCTTCAAAGAAAAAACAAGAAGGTCCAGTTGCCTCTTAAAAAAAAAAAAAAGCACCTTTGGGACAACTTAAGATACACTTTAAAGCAGTGGCTCTCAACCTGTGGGTCGGGACCCCATTTGGGGTCGAACGACCATTTCATGGGGGTCGCCAAACAACACCCCTTTTCCTTAGCTGTGCTACTCCCTTTTATTCTATTGGCTTTTGAAAGACAATAGAATAGACTCTCTTGAATAGAGTCTAATTCTATTGGCTTTCAAAAGCCATTAGGAATTGTCCAGGCTGTCTCTGCCCTGCTGAGCCCGCCAAAAGTCCCATTCTGCAAACGGTGCTGCACCAGTTGCGTAGTCCTCGACTTACGACCGGTTGAGTAGTCCTCGACTTAACGAGCGGTTGGGGGTTGTGGCATTAAAAAGGTTGAGAACCACTGCTTTAAAGGATGTTTCTAATTGTATCATCCTTTACATAAATTACAGCATCACTTACCCTTACAGTGAGATGTATATTGGCAAAATCACTAGAGCACTCACGAAAAGATTATTGAGCAGCTATTGGAAATCAAATGTGCAAAAATGGATATGTTTTTGGTGAATCATTTCATGCCGCATTCTCTCTTAGATCAATAGATTTACTGTTTTGGAGGTGGTCAAGCCCTCCCTAATTTATTTGAGTTAATTTGGATGGTAGAGAACATTCATTATCAACAGAATCCAGGCAGCCTAAATGAGAATTCCTATTTACATGAACTTTTGAAAGTTTGAGCACCCAACAATCTGAAATGGATCTCACTCGTGGTAATAAGTCTTGAATCACATTCTGGAATCTGAAGATGAAAGAGTATTTGTGAAAGGCGGTTAGGAACCAAAGATTGAGAAATTTTTATTGGTTTTAAGGGATAAATATGCCAGCTGTGAGACTGGCAAAGAAAACAATTAGACCTATTATATATATATATATATAAAAAGGTGGGCCTTGGGGATGTCATGTTTACTATTTCATTGCCTAAATGATAGATAAGATGTTATCACGTGCACTTTATAGATTTATTTCTGAAGACTTTATGTACAAACTGAACAGTTGGCCTGTGTGTAGTAAAAGAAAAAAGGACTGGATTTGTTTGATTAGATAAGAGCTTTATCAGCAATAAGACGGAAACAAGTTCATTGCCAGAGTGGCAACTTCATGGCAAATAGAATAGAATAGAATAGAAAATATAGAATGGAATAGAATGGAATGGAGGGGAGGGGAATGGAATGGAATAGAATAGAATAGAATAGAATAGAATAGAATAGAAAATAGAGTAGAGTAGAGTAGAGTAGAATAGAATAGAATAGAATAAAGAACATAGAATAGAACAGAATAGAATAGAATAATAGAATAGAATAGAACAGAATAATAGAATAGAATAGAACAGAAGATAGAGTAGAGTAGAATAGAATAGAATAGAATAGAATAAAGAACATAGAATAGAACAGAGTAGAATAGAATAAAAGAATAGAATAGAATAGAATAGAACTGGAAGGGACCTTGGAGGTCTTCTAGTCCAGCCCCCTGCTCAAGCTGGAGACCCTATACCATCTCAGACCAGTGACTATCCAGTCTCTTCTTTAAAACCTTCAGTGATGGAGCACCCATGATTTCTGAAGGCCAGCTGTTCCCCTGGTTAATTGTCCTCACTGTTAGGAAGTTTCTCCTTAATTCCAGGTTGCTTCTCTCCTTGATCTGTTTCCATCCATTGTTTCTTGTCTTGACTTCTGGTGCTTTGGAGAATAAATTGACCCCTCCTCTTCTTTGTGGCAGCCCCTCAAGTATTGGAATGCTTCTATCATGTCCCTTAGTCCTTCTTTTCTCTAGACCAACCAGACCCAGATCCTGCAACTGTTCTTCATAGATTTTAGTCTGCAGGCCTTTAATCATCTTAGTTGCTCTTCTCTGCACATTTTTTTCCAAAAGTCTCAACATCTTTTTTTTGTATTTTGGTGACCAAAACTGGATGCAGCATTCCAGGTGTGGCCTTACTAGGGCTTCATAAAGCGGTACTAGACAGCCTACTTGACAGAAAGAGACCTTCTTACAAATAATGAAGATCTTCCAAACTGTTTTAACCAAGGGTTTGGAAGATAGCCAGGGCGATGTCTGTAGTGACCTTGAGGTTACCACAGGTCTGTAGGAACAGATTGCTCTTCTACTGATGGTTCTTTACTGTACTCGCGTTCAGCTTGTTTATTAAAGCCATAATGTTCTCTCAGATTTGCTCCTGCAGGTTTTTCTGCTGTTCTCGGGCTAATAAATTGCATTCTTTGCAAAATAACACAAAAGGACATCGGCCCGGGAAAAATACAAATGTAATACTGTGCAATTGTTATTACAACATCATTGCTGCTGTAATACATTTTTTTCTTTCCTAATGTCCCCAGAAAAGTCTCTCCCCCCACCCTATTAATTCATTCATAGAATTCTTTTGTTCCTTCTTCTTGCTGCAGGATTTTTTTTTCCTCTTTCAATTCTGCTGATTTACAGGTTAGGTTTTTGCAGAACGTCTTCACCCCTCATGTTTGCGATGCCTTTTACAATCCTTCAATCCTCCTTCAATCCTCCTCCTCCTCCTCCTCCTTCTCCTCCTCCTCCTCATCATCATCTCTATTTTAATAAACCCTCCCGTACAAAGTCATCTCTAATGCTTATATAACACTGTATACAGCAAAACATTCATATGGAAAAGGTTTCTGAAAAGAGGTCTAAAATAAAAATAGACAGTTGAAAATATAATCGGTGAAACTATTCCAGAATAATAGAATAACGGAGTTAGAAGGGACCTTGAAAGTCTTCTAGTCCAACCCCCTGCTCAGGCAGGAAACCCTATATACCATTTCTGACAAATGGTTGTCCAATCTCTTCTTGAAAACCTCCAGCGATGGAGCATCCACAGCTTCTGGAGGCAGGTTGTTCCACTGGTTAATTGTTCTCACTGTCAGGAAGTTTCTCCTTAGTTCTAGGTTGCTTCTCTCCTCCATCATTTTCCATCTGTTGCTTCTTGTCCTGCCTTCAGGTGCTTTGGAGAATAGCTTGACTCCCACTTCTTTGGGGCAGCTCCTGAGATATTGGAAGACTGCTATCATGTCCCCCCTCATCCTTCTCTTCATTAAATTAGACATATCCAATTCCAGCAACCGTTCCTTATATGTTTTAGCCTCCAGACCACTAATCATCTTTGTTGCTCTTCTCTGCACTCTTTCTAGAGTCTCAACATCTTTTTTACATCGTGGTGACCAAAACTGGATGGAATATTCCACATGTGGCCTTACCAAGGCCTTGTAAAGCGGTATTAACACTTCACGTGATCTTGATTCTGTCCCTCTGTTAGTGCAGCCTAGAACTATGTTGGCTTTTTTGGCAGCTGCAGCACACAGCTGGCTCATATTTAAGTGATTGTCCACTAGGCTCCCAAGATCCTTCTCACAGGATCTATTGAGCCACGTACCACCTATTCTATACCTATGCATTTGGTTTTTCTTGCTTAATGTAAAACAAAATTCCACAAGGAACACTCCCCCATGAATGCTGGCAAGAAGGCATTCTGAAGTTCCAAGCATAAGCTGGAAAACCTCTCTCTGTGAAATCATGGATTGATTAGTTCACTAGCTATCTAAGTATTTCCATCAATATCTTGATTCCAAGTTGCTTGGGCCTTAACCATCATAATTTAAGCCTTGAACCTTGCCAGTTGTTTCAGCGCTGCTGTCCAGGTTGAAGCTCTGGATGAGATACAGGGGTAACCTACTAAATTTCCCATCCCTACCCTACAATTTGTGGTTTTCAGAGGACACAGTGTAAAAGTGAAAACATTCTTTAACCACCTTGGAAGAAATCTGACTGTGTTTTGTTGAGGCTGCTCTAAACAAGACAGGCCCTCAATTTTCATTTTTCCTTTCTTCCTAGCTGGTGGAAAAATCACGTGCTGACCTCTTTTTCAAGCCACTTTCTGTCACCAGCCAAATCGCACACGATTATGAGGAGCTGTCATTTCCCCTTCTAAATCGATGAAAGGAAAAGCCGAGTTGGAATATAAAGTCCTGATTTGAAACAGCCCCAATGAAGTCATAAATATGGAAACTTTCAAGTGTGCATTTCTTTCTGAAATTAGATGGTGGATGAAGCAATAAGATTAATAGCTTGCTCCAGCCCTGTCTTTCCTATGATGTTATCCACAGTAGTTTGGGTAATGAAACATCTGCAGGAAAACCACCAAGCTCAGAGAGCACCAAGGACCCCACAGTAATCTCCTCCTCCTCCTCCTCCTCCTTCCTTCCTTCCTTCCTTCCTTCCTTCCTTCCTTCCTTCCTTCCTTCCTTCCTTCCTTCCTTCCTTCCTTCTAGCACTGATGATGTTGCCTAGTTGGGTCATGAAACATCTGCAAGAAACAACCAAGC
This sequence comes from Crotalus tigris, assembly GCF_016545835.1. Taxonomy (NCBI): domain Eukaryota; kingdom Metazoa; phylum Chordata; class Lepidosauria; order Squamata; family Viperidae; genus Crotalus; species Crotalus tigris. Next base: position 1,862,879 of record NW_024096472.1, on the reverse strand, counting down.
TCAGAGAGCACCAGGGACCCCACAGTCTCCTCCTCCTTCTACTCCTTCTCCTCCTCCTCTCCACAAACCCCACTCCTTTCTAGCACTGATGATGTTGCCTAGTTTGGATAATGAAACGTCTGCAAGAAACAACCAAGCTCAGAGAGCACGGAGGAGCCCTCAAAGGAAAAGATGTCGCCTAGGAAACAGATAAGAGAGAGAAGAGCCCCCAGTGGCTTAACAGTAAGAGAAAAAAGATCTTGCAAAGTTGGGATTGATCAACTGAACTTTTTAATCCCACCCAGTCTGCTGTTATCACCGCAGCCATGCCCACCCAATGGGCCACACCCAGCCAATGGTCATGTCCACCCAACGGGCCACGCCCAGCCAACTGGCCACACCCACCCAACGTGCGACACCCACCCGGCACCCAATGATACAAAAGTGGGTTTGGGGTTGCAGTTTGGGCACTCAGTCTCTAAAAGGTTCGCCATCACTGACTTAGCCAATGTCTCTTTCCATGTGGGTTAGTTTTTAGTTGCAGAGTCTTTCTTGCAACATGAGAAAACACACTTTTTCAGTGATTTTTTTGACCTTTTTACCTTTTAAAGTATTTATTGCAGTAAGCCTTACCTGGGTGGAATTCTGGGCCAAGGAGAGCTGCAGGTTCCAGTGATTTTTCACAGCCTTTTAAAGTATTTATTGCTGTAGTGATTGAACGGTGTTGTTCTGTCTCATTTCAGCTGCTGCAAAAGATGTTTGTTACAAAATACAAATAAGAACACTCTGCCTACTTGATGAACTCGATAAACGACAATTAAAAATGTGCGATTTCTCTTAGCTTTGTTGCATTCCTTATTTTAGCCCTCTCAAATATAATTTGGGTGGGAAAAAAAGCAGCCATACCTTCCGGTTGTAATAAATTCATGAATAACCTTTTTCTAAATATTCAGTTTAACTAGTAGCCGGAAACAAAAATGAATGTCTGAGCAAAAGACACTAAAAACGGTTGTGTTGGAAACTTTGGTGACTTGTTAAAAATTGGACGAAGCCTGCCAACTTTTAAAAGTACGTGATGTTGAAAGACAGCTTACAGGGAAATTACCTTGCCTGTTCTCTTTGTTAATGGACTTTCCTTGAGCAGGTTTTCTTTGAAATATGAAAATTACAGGTCAAGAGTAAGCAGGAATCTGTATAAATCTGTCCTGGACAATAAGACATTTCATTTAATGCTTCTTTTTTTCTATTAGGAACTGTTAGCTGAAAAGCTGGTAGGAAAAGATACCTCCTTTGTAGCAAGTGGCAGCTAGGAAGAATAAGATATTTGCCAGTAACAGTCCTAGGTTTTGATCCTGGTCCTTGTGGAAAGATTGCTGTTTGGCGTTTTGAAGTCTGGAAAAAAAATTAAGAGGAGGGTCTGAAAATAGGACAAATGTCAGGGGAGACAGAAGGAAGTTTCCAGTCCTTTCTGAGGCTGTAAATTGAGAAAGGTTGTATGTTCCCATAATCAAAGTTTACTTTTCTATCTCTCTTTGTTCGGGAGCGTACAATGCTTCCTTGTTTTCAGAGGAAACAATCCGCTAAGGACATGGCCTAATTAGCTTCAGAAAAAGAAGCACTTTGCATTCAGATCAGGTGGGGGGGGGGAAATAATATTGAGGGACCCTCCCTATCGTGTCTGGTGGGAGACAAGACTCAACTTTTCTCTGTCTTTGGGTCTTGACTGAAAACAACTCAAAGGCGTAAGTGTGCATGTTGTACGATATCAGACGAGATCTGCTAAATACACAAGGTGAAATAAAAATGCCAGTACGGTGCAAAAGAAACATTGACTTAACAAAGTTTAAAAGGTCTATCGAATCATCAAAAGACCGGTTTTGCTAGAAGCGAGTCCAGCCTTCGCGTAGGATAGAGTTAAGGTCTTCATATCCAGACTGCAACAAACATGACAACTCTCTATTGCTTGCACAAATGGAGCTGTGCACTCGAGCATGCTCACCCGCTGCTTGTGCAAGTTGAGTGCTCACCTGCCACTTTGTTGGCCAGGTTCCAGGTTTGGGGGTTAGGGACCCCTGCCTTAGATGTCTCCATCTCAGCTTTTGCAGGTGTAGACAGGCTGAGAGTTCCTCTTCTACTGATGAGTTGAGAAGAATACCTAAAAAGTGATTTAAGACATGGTACGTTCTTGTCTAGAATTGACAGACTCCAACCAAATCTGACCTGGAAATTCTGCAAGCAACACGGAAATACAAGTCAACCAATGGAAATAATCTAATGACGTGGCTTCTTGTATCTTGTGTGGATCCTTATATCCTTGGATTGCAAGGAGATCCAATATGTCAATCCTAAAGAAACAGTCAACCCTGACTGTTCTTTGGAAGGACAGAGACTGAAGCTGAAACTCAAATATTTTGGCCACCAAAGGAGAAGAGTCCTTGGAAAAGACCCTGATGTTGGGTGAGATGGAAGGCAAAAGGAGAAAGGGATGGCAGAGGAGGAGATGGTTAGTAGTGTCATCAAGGCAATGAATTTGGGAAACTGTGGGTGAGAGTGGACAATGGGGGCCTGGCATACTATGAGGTCATGAGCAGTTGGATACAACCAATCAGAATAGAATTGGAAGGAACCTTGCAGGTCTTCTAATCCAACCTCCTGTTCAAGCAGGTGACCTTAGACCACTTCAGACAAGTGGCTGTCCAGTCTCTTCTTGAAAACCTCCAGTGATGAAGCACCCACAACTTCTGGAGGCAAGCTGTTCCACTGGATAATTGTCCTTACTCCTTAGTAGAACTGATGATGTTACCTAGTTAGAGTCATGAAACGTCTGGAAGAAACCAAGCAAGCAAGCTCAGAGAGCACCAAGGACCCCACATTTCAACCCTGATCTACAAAAGTTCTCCTTCATTGTGCTCACTGTACATTACAACATAGTGACTGAACAACAAAACCATGTGTGTTACTGGTTTAATTCAAATGCAGATTGTTGGTTTGTCTCAAGGCATTTTCCCTAGATTATTCTTGAACGTGTACTTTCAGGAATTAAGTCTAGTATAACTGAGTTGCCGTAAAGAAACTGATAGATAGACTGTGGTTTCAACAGAAGCCACATGCATGCCCACCTAAGGTTCAAGTTCATGCAACGGTTCCATTAGCTCAAGGGCCACATCGCACACTAGCCAACATGGTGGGAAGTTCACAAAACCAAAAACCCAATATTATAGGAGACTTTTCCAAGGTCTGAAGGAATGGAATCATGTCTGCCAGCCATAGATGCAACACCACAAAAGGCAAGGTTGTGAAAGGACACGGAAAATCAGCAGAATATAGATAAGAATGCTGGGTGTGGAAATCTTGAGCTGGGTGGGGTGGTTTTTGTGGTTTTTGTTGGTGTGTGTACATGGTGGCTTCCTTCTCTCCCCCAAGAATGTCCCAAGAACATACAAGATACTTGAGGTAAATCGCCTTTGTCTAAAATTGTGTAAATTCCCTTAGGAGCTGGAAGGGGAACTTTCTTGGCAAGCTGTACATTTGCTGTCCATTCCTTACAGAATGGGGTCTGAGATACTGCGGTTCTTTCACCGGCTTTGCAACTCCATTTTGTCGCTTTATTGTGGTGCAGCTTGCGTGCTAGAGAAGAGCAACAAAAATGATTAGGGGAGCGAAGGCTAAAACATATGACAAACAGTTGCTGGACTTGGGTATGTCCAGTCTAACAAAGAGAAGGACTGGGATGATATGATAGCAGTCTTCCAATATTTGAAGGGCGGCCACAAAAAGAAGGGGGTCCATCTATTCTCCAAAGCACCTGAAGGCAGGACAAGAAGCAACGGATGGAAACTCATGAAGGAGAGAAGCAACTTGGAACTAAGGAGGAATTTCCTGACTGTTAGAACAATTAACCAGTGGAACCACCTGCCTCCAGAAGCGGTAAATGCTCCAACACTGGAACTTTTTAAGAAGAGACTGGACAGCCATTTGTCTGAAATGGTATAGGATTACCTGCCTGAGCAGGGGATTGGACTAGATGACCTCCAAGGTCCCTTTCAGCTCTTGTTATTCTGTTATTCACGTAATGGCCTTTAGCATGCTGGTCGGTGCACCCTAAACTACGATTTAGAACTATGCATTTCCCCAATGGGGATATAAATTTTGGAAGGGCGAAGGACCAACAAAGCAATCTTAATTATCCCTCTAATTACATATTCTTCCTTGACTTGGTGCAGTCCGAATTCCAACCTTTCATTTGTCTGCTGATTAATGGGGCCCAATGAGAACTTTTTTTCATTGTTCCTAAAGCTTAACTTTAATAAAGATGTCCATGTTTCACGATCACGATCATAATTAGTTAATTCACACCGGAACCTCACCTTTTGGTTTAGAATTTGATTAGCAAAAGTATTATTACTATTGTCGCAATCTGATTTTTCACACAAGAGTAAGCTGCAGCAAATGCCCTTTTACGTAGAATTTGACTGATGTATTGTACTTTTTAATTAAAAAAAGATGACCCCTGTACTACTCTTTTTTTAAAAAAAACATGCTTTTTTCTGTCTCTCGAGTCTGAGACGTGTGCACCAATTTAATCTGGTTTTGGTTGCACCGTAAATAACGCTTCCACAGGAAATATGGAGAGAAAAACCCATACTTCCTGCTATAATGATTTTTTTTGCACATTATGGACATAACTTCTGAAATAGAACAATCCATAAAAATGTGAAATATCGGCAAAGGCCGAGCTATAATTCTGGAGATGGGCAAGAATAATAATATTAAAATGCAGTATTCCGATCTGGGAAGGATCTTTTTAATTTATTTACAGAATGAATGCCCAATCTAAATAAATAATAACAGAACAGAACAAAACAGAACGACAGAGTTAGAAGGGACCACCCCCCCTGCCCGAACAGAAAGATCCTAAATGGTAAACTATATCATGTCTGTTGTCTCTGTATCTCTCTCTCTCTCATCCATGTCTTTCTTTCTTCTATCTATATACCTATGTCTATATCTATATTTGTCTATCTATTTATCTATCATCTATCATCCATCTCTCTCGTCTGTCATCCATCTATCTATCTATCTATCTATCTATCTATCTATCTATCTATCTATCTATCTATCTATCTATCTATCACTCTATCTTCCATGCCTCTCTCTTCTCTCTCTCTCTCTCCATCTCTAATCTATCTATCTATCTATCTATCTATCTATCTATCTATCTATCTATCTATCTATCTATCTATCATTCTATCTTCCATGCCTCTCTCTTCTCTCTCTCTCCATCTCTAATCTATCTATCTATCTATCTATCTATCTGTCTGTCTGTCTGTCTGTCTGTCTGCCTGCCTGCCTGCCTGCCTATCTATCTATCTATCTATCTATCTATCTATCTATCTATCTATCTATCTATCTATCTATCTATCTATCTATCTATCTATCTATCTATCTTCTCTTTCTGTTCTATTAACTATCTTCTATCTTCTATCTTTTATCATCTCTCTCTCTCTCCATCTCTGATCCATCTCTCTCTCTTTCTCTCATCTATCTTCTCTTTCTGTTCTATCAACTATCTTCTATCTTTTATCATCTCTCTCTCTCTCTCTCTCTCTCTCTCTCTCTCTCTCTCTCTCTCTCTCTCTCTCTCTCTCTCTCTCTCTCTCTCTCTCTCTCTCTCATTTCTACACTGCATAAAATGATGGAGCTTCTATTTCCTGCATTTAATTATCTTTTAGAAACACTTTTCTGAAATTCTGACCACCATGACTGGCTTTGATTAATAAGGAACATGGAACAAAGAACTCAAAGGTTTTTGTACAGTTTGTGGTGGGACGTGACTCCGTGACTCACTGGGCAGTGGTGTCACCCACCTGTATTGGCACCGCTCTGAGATTAGCAGTTGCGCAACTTCCTCCTTCTCACTTCCAGCTTCTGGCGGGGAAGTACCCTGCCAGCCCTATAAACAGGCTTTCTCCTTTCGGCCTTCCTCACATCTGTCAAGACCGACAAGATGAATTTCCTTGCAGCTGCTGGACTGCTGCTGCTTGTGCAGAATGCGATTGCAGATAATACAACTCCAGCTGTGCCCAAGGACGTGGTAAGAAAAGTTTGCAATTCACCTATTTTTGAGGCCTGGTGCTGGTGAATTATAGTCTTAGAAGGACACCCAGTTTAAGCTGAGGAAGATCATAGTGGGCTCTTAATTTTACAAAAGAGCTCTGATTTGTTAGTTTATCATTCTGCAACTATAGGCTGCAGAAGAGAGAATAATACAATCCAACGCTTGTTTTTTTTTTTTTTATAAACCCACCAGTGTGCCTTGTGCACAATCTTAGAGATAGTCTCCTCGCAACAGCTTTTAATCCATAAATCAATGCAGAGAAGGGGAGAGTGGGATCATTGGTGAAAAAATGTGTCTTTATTTCAGTTACACACATTGATTGTTTTTAAAGTGAATATAGAGGCATGCCTCAAAGGTCCTCTTAGCCAGTTGACGAGAATCTTCCTAGGAATGGTTATGGCAGCCGGGATCATCAAAAACAGGAGATGAAATGTACAGCAGTTCCTTGTTGTTGTTGTTGTTAATTGCGAAGTCATGTCCGACCCATTGCGACCCCATGGACAACGTTCCTCCAGGTCTTCCTGTCCTCTACCATCTTCTGGAGTCCATTTAAGTTCACACCTACTGCTTCAGGGACTCCATCCAGCCATCTCATTCTCTGTCGTCCCCTTCTTCTATTGCCCTCAATCTTTCCCAGTATCAGGCTCTTTTCCAGTGAGTCCTTCCTTCTCATCAGGTGGCCAAAGTATTTGAGTTTCAACTTCAGGATCTGGCCTTCTAAAGAGCAGTCAGGGTTGATCTCCTCCAGGACTGACCGGTTTGGTCGCCTTGCAGTCCCGGGGACTTGCAGGAGTCTTCTCCGGCACCAGAGTTCAAAGGCCTCAATTCTTTGGCGCTCAGCCTTTCTTATGGTCCAACTTTCACAGCCATACATTGCAACTGGGAAAACCATGGCCTGGACTATACGCACTTTTGTTGGCAGGGTGATGTCTCTGCTTTTTAGTATGCTATCTAGATTTGCCATAGCTTTCCTCCCCAGGACCAAGCGTCTTTTAATTTCTTGGCTGCAGTCCCCATCTGAGGTGATCTTTGAGCCCAACAGCAGTTCCTAGATGCTTGCTAAGTGTATTCAGGTGCAACCAAAGGAAGGATGAACAGGACACCATAGCAGGCCTGCGATATTGGACATTTTGGGGAGTCTTTTCTAGAAGGATTTCTATGCAATTTTGGAATGAGGAGCTGGAGAAGAGAGAAGCTTCTGTCTCTCCTTAAGAATCATCTTTGCAGAAGGGGTTAAATTTTGCCTTGCATTAGTCTCCTCTGTTTTAATACCCAGTCCATCCGTCAAGGGATCTTGGTAAATCAGCGATGATCTACATTTATTAAATGTATTAGATGCAAAGGAGACACCATCAGATACTCTAAAACTGTAAACCAAGAGGTCAGAGAAGTTCATATCCATGGCAAACTTCTGGTTTTCAGAGCCTCTTTAGATGGAGGTGAGAAGATGGACACATTCTTGTCTGCTTTCATCCTTCTAGGTTCTTGAACATCGCAAGATATTTTCCTAATAGTATTTTCATTGGCACCAGACTCAACCAAGGCAATGCATTTTTAAATTTCCCGCCAGGCATTTGAGGGACTATGGAATCTCTCAGCCATGTCACTACACCTATTTTTCCACAGCAAAGTAGGAAAGAGGTCCTCACCAGGTTGGAAAACGCTCCTAAAAGGGCTTTTTCCATCCTTGAATTGCTCTTGAAAACCTCACATCCATGTTGCTTAATTACATCTTCTTCCTTCTTACTGGAAAGTGCAATTATAGAATCTGTTCTTAGAATTCCAGCATCTGAACTTGGAAACTAAGTTAGTTTCTGGAGATTCGAATGGAAGAACACTTGAATTCCCAAGGCATTGGCCTCAAACTCTGCAAGGATGGGTCTCTGAGGGTTCCAAAGGATGGAACTCAACTCAAAGATACGTCTTTGTTCATGTTTCTTCAGGAATATGAATAAAGATATAGCTGCTTTAAAGAGCTGACCCATCCTTCACGCCGTATAAGCTGGAGAAGTGTGGGGTTCCCCACAAGAGGAAAGATTAGCATCTAATTATCTAAATTCTGGGATGAGGACAAGTTAGGACCAGAGAGCTGTCTTCGAGGGAAACAAGGTCCTTAGTTCCAATGAAAACATCACATATGAAATGGGAGAGATGGATCACCTTAGCTCTGCTCCAAAGGATAATAAAAAATGCATCGCGTTAGCGTCTCTCTTTCTCTCTCTCTCCACGCAATCCTTCAGCAAACTCTCCGAGGAAAGGTAAAACCCCGTGCTTGCAGTCTTTTCTCCATCAGATCATTGAATAGCCCAGCCCTTGTCAGCAGGAACACGTCATGTTTGCTTATCACTGTGTGAAGGTAGCATTTTTATGCACAGGATACACAGAGATAGCCAGTTTGGTGTGGAGCTTAAAGGCAGTGAGGTAGAAACTGAGAAACGATGAGTTTTAGTTTGCTGTTAGACACAATGCCAACTGGGTAAGCTTGAGCAAGTCTTTGTCTCTGTCCCAGCTCTGGGCAGAAGGAAGTCACTTCCACAACACCTAGCCAAGAAAATTGCACGGATTTGACCAGAGTTGTTGCCAGGAGTCAAAAAAGCAACGCGGAGGTACAAAAAAACCCCGTAAAAACAAACAAACAACCTTCCCAGAGATAGATAGTGCATCACTCCTGGCTGTGTTTGAAATGCAGAAATTCAATACTCAGTGTTCCACACTGTGCAGGTCGTCAATTAAAAACAGATCAATAACAACACTTGTATCTATCTATCCATCTATCTATCTATCTGTCTTCTAGTATGCAACTACCGTGCTGTATCGGCCTCCCACAGTTCCAGAGCCAAATGGTCCTGCAGAGGTAAAAAGTTTTAAAATTCTCTTTCTTTTAAAAATTATGGTTTTTGCAATGAAACTGAAATGAATGAATGAAATGAAACAAGTCAGGGTAGGGCTTCTATCTATCTATCTATCTATCTATCTATCTATCTATCTATCTATCTATCTATCTTTCTATCTATCTATCTATCTATCATCTATCTATCTATCTATCTATCTATCTATCTATCTATCTATTTATCTACCTACTTACCTACCTACCTACCTACCTACCTACCTACCTACCTACCTACCTAATTATCTATCTATCTATCTATCTATCTATCTATCTATCTATCTATCTATCTATCTATCTATCTATCTATCTATCTATCTATCTATCTACCTACTTACCTACCTACCTACCTACCTACCTAATTATCTATCTATCTATCTATCTATCTATCTATCTATCTATCTATCTATCTATCTATCTATCTATCATTTATCTATCCCTATCCATGTCCCTATCTGTCTGTCTGTCTGTCTGTCTGTCTGTCTATATCTATCTATCTATCTATCTATCTATCTATCTATCTATCTATCTATCTATCTATCTATCTATCTATCTATCTATCTCTAGCTATCCCTGTATCTATCTATCTATCTATCTATCTATCTATCTATCTATCTATCTATCTATCTATCTATCTATCTATCTATCTATCTATCTATCTATCTATGGTAAAGGGTTTCCTGCTTGAGCAGATGGTTGGACTAGAAGTCCTCCAAGGTCCCTTTCAAGGTGAGGTGCCTTTATAAATCACTAATACCGAAGACAACTAAGTAAGAAACCTTTTGCAGAAACTCTTACAGTGCTTGTCCCAAAGAAGTTTTGTTTTGTTTTTCCTTAAAAAAAAAAATAAGAGGGAACTGAAGAAGCTTCTTGGATGACCAGTACGATGTTTTCAAAGAACCCCCCCCCCAAAAAAAAATCCAGTTGCCCCTTGAAAAAGCACCTTTGGGACAACCATGACCTGGATGATGGAGAATCTACATAGACCCTTGCGCTGGTTAGTTCCAAAATCCATCGGCGATGAACTAAGGCAAACCCTGTTTGCAATCTCATGCACCCCAAATACATATATATTTATTTAGGAAGGACTATCTATCTATCTATCTATCTATCTATCTATCTATCTATCTATCTATCTATCTATCTATTTTGATTTCTTTATGCAGATTCTCCATCCTCCAGGTCAAACTTGTCCCAAAGTTGCTTTTCTTCAAAGGCAACTGTTTTTTTTCCCCTTTGAAAACGTTTCACTTCTCAACCCAGAAGCTTCTTCACTTCTGTATTATTTTTTTTAAGGAGGAAAAAAAGAACTCAAGTAGGTAGGTATTTGTTGTTGTTGTTAGTTGCGAAGTCGAGTCTGACCCATTGTGACCCCATGGTTAGCGTTCCTCCAGGTCTTCCTGTCCTCTACCATCTTCTGGAGTCCATTGAAGCTCATGCCTACTGCTTCAGTGACTCTGTCCAGCCACCTTATTCTCTGTCATCCCCTTCTTCTCTTGCCCTCCATCTTTCCCAGCGTCGGGCTCTTCTCCAAGGAGTCCTTCCTTCTCATTAGGTGGCCAAAGTACTTGAGTTTCAACTTCAGGATCTGGCCTTCTAAAGAGCAGTCGGGGTTGATTTCCTTCAAGCCTTCCTGTCCTCTACCATCTTCTGGAGTCCATTGAAGCTCACGCCTACTGCTTCAGTGACTCCATCCAGCCACCTCATTCTCTGTCATCCCCTTTTTCTATTGCCCTCCATCTTTCCCAGCATCAGGCTCTTCTCCAGGGAGTCCTTCCTTCTCATTAGGCAGCCAAAGTACTTGAGTTTCAAGTTCAGGATCTGGCCTTCTCAAGAGCAGTCGGGGTTGATCTCCTCTAGGACTAGTCAGGGTAGATAGGTATAGGACTGAGTAAACATTTAGGTGACCAGTAAAAATGTATATCATGGAAGGAGTTTGAGCTCAAAATATTTTGAGTTCAAAGGGTTTTACACATTTCTAGTAGCAACTCTTCTCCAAAACAGTTACGTGATTACTTTTCAGGTGTTGATGTACCGTTAGAGCCAGGTATAAAATTAACTAGATGTAGAAAATTAACCAGATGTAGAACAGAAGTATTTCCTTTTTGTTTTGAATTTCCAGTGTCTGGAAACATTGAGGTTTTACTTTTCGAATCAGTAAAACGTACATTTCCTTTTAATGGCATTTTAACCAAATTCTTCAGAAACCGGTTTGGGAAGGAGAGACAACCCTCAAAGAACTTTCTGGAGCCTGAAAGTCATGTTCAGCCTCAGGAAACAGAGACGTAAACTAGATTTTTTTTTTCCTCCCAACATAAAACAGCTCAACAGTAAACAGGGTTAATTATATAATTACGAATCACAGAATACTTGGGAATTATCTGACCTAATATCTAGGTTTTTTTTTTCTTGGAGTGGTGCAGTGGCCTAGAGGTGAAGACACTCGCCTGCTGCTGAGAAGGTTGAGAGTTCAATCATTGACAGGGGCAGATGTTTCTCTATCAGGGCGCAAAGAGAAAATATTGCTGCGAACTCTGCATAGGCATCAGGAAGGGCATCCAGACAGTAAACGCTCAGCTCCATTCAGTCATCCTGTCTCCACCTCGATAAAAGGGATTACAGGGTCATTAAAAAAAAAGAAAAAGAAAGTCTAGTTTCTTTTCTTCACCATGAACTTGTTCACCCTTATAAACCCAATGAAAAACAAAAGTCTGTGGAGATTCTTAGTCAGCTAGGTCACAATTATCCCAAAGATGCTTTTTCGTGACGCAATTGGACTTTTCTTGTTTTTTCTTTGAAGATACTTCACTTTTCATCCAAGAAGCTTCTTCAGCTCTGACTGGATGGTGGGGAATGGAAGGATTTATACTCCTCACAGACTGCTGGTCATTTGCATTTCTTTAGAGAGTCATTGAGGCCACTTGGAGGTTTATCTGTGTCCTCAGGGTCACCTGGATAATACAAAGCCTTCTTGGAGCTGTTTGCATTACTCAGGTGACCCTGACAACACAGGTGGTCTCAACGACTCTCTAAAAGAAGGCAAATGACCAGCTGTCTGAACAGAATATAAATATAAATGACATCCTCTGTCTCCAGTCTACAACACAGTCCTTCCAGCAGTTCCAAGAAGGCTCCACACCCATTTGCACCACTCAGATGTCCCTGAGGACACAGATAAACCTCCAGGTGGCCTCAACGACTCTCTAAAAGCAGGCAAATGACCAACTGTCTGCAAGGAGTATAACTCCTTCCATTCCCCACCATCCAATCAGAGCTGAAGAAGCTTCTTGGATGAGAGGTGAAATGTCTCCAAAGAAAAACAAGATAGTCCAGTTGCCTTGAGGACCACCTGCTTCCTACAGCCTGGAATTGGCTAATGAGGAATTACAAATGAGGTTCCAAACAAGGACGCCTGTGGCCATCAGAGATATCATGAAGCTATTTCAATGCAAACTTTCAAGGGCTGTTTTTCTGGGCTTCCTGAAAAACTGCTGAGCCGAGCAGAAGCAATAGTAGAGAAATCAAATCTATAGGAAGAACGATCAGGATCTTAGGCCCCCAGGTGGCAGCTGAGTTCAGCTAGATGTTCTCTCTGTCTCTTTCTCTCAGTCAATTATAATGGATTAAAGTACCCCCCCCACCCTCTTCTCTGCCTGCTTAGTATTGACTGGCTAAGTGAGAGCACCATGCAATAAATCAACTTAGATATATGATATCAAGTTGTTTTCAATTAAAACTCAAGATTCTCCAGTCCGGAAGAACAGCTTTTTTTTTTTTTTAAAGAAAATGTTAAAAAACAAAACAAAACAAAAATGAAAAGCAACCTAGTAAACTAACTACTGTAGATTCCATTATCATCTTTCGGTTTGGCCAATAGATCATTTTAAAAGCATTCTTCATTGGAAAAAGGCTGTTTTGCTTCGTATTTTTGCTTGAGTCATTCCGCAAAGCATTAATCCTTTGAACAGCTTCAGATCAGGGGCAGTTTGCGATGTAACAGGGACTCTAATTATTCTTCCCAAGTTTTTTTTTTTATGAATAGCTTTTATTTATGTCTCAGTAAGTTTCTAAGTATTCGTGGCCAGTTTTTTCAGGGTGAGCATCAACAAAGTGAAATGCCTCTGATTGCTGACGCTTCCCTCTTTTAAATCTTTTTTTCCAGCCATTTACCAATGTGACCGGCGTCGTGGATGACCGTGGAATGTGCCAATGTTCAGTTTACCTGCCTGATACAACATTTCCTGTACAGAAGGTAGAAAGCCTTGAAATTCTGGCTCAGCAGCTCTCAGCAAAATTTGAGAGTGAACTTTCAAAAGTAAGTGGCTTTAGCCTTTATTGTTATGAGACCGAAACAAAAGATAGCAGATTGGGTAGCAAGCCCTTGACATTTAGGTAGACCTTCTCAGGTGCATCAAGGTTTTGCTTCATAGATAGCTTCCTTAATGTTGGAGGGATTCTTATGAAGGGAAGCTGAGAAAGAATGTGATCCCTTAATTTCTTATGCTGTCAGGGTGACATGGGGGCCTATTCTGCATGGGAAAGACCTGAGCCTGTAGCGATCTTTGTCTGTGAGTCATGACAACGTCAAGGAAAGCCAAGCTTGGAAGCTATCCAGAGTTACCTTGTGTGAGAGATGGGTGGCATAAAAGTTTAATAGATAGATAGATAGATAGATAGACAGACAGACAGACAGACAGACAGACAGACAGACATGTATAGATGAATAGATAGACAGATAGATAGACTGACAAGCAGATAGAGATAGATGCACAGTTGGATAGATGGATGAATAGATGAATGGATGGATGGATGGATAGGATGTATGTATGGATAAGATGGATAGATGAATAGATAGATATAGATAGATAGATGTGTATATAGATATATGGATGGATAGATAGATAGATAGACCAGAGAGAGATGGATAGATGATAGATATAGATAGATAAAGGTGGATGTGTAGATAGATATATGGATGGATGGATTGATATAGATAGATAGATGGGAGAGATGGATAGATGATAGATAGAGAAGGATGGATAGATGATGATAGATAGATAGATAGATAGATAGATAGATAGATAGATAGATAGATAGATAGATAGATAGATAGTTGGATGGATGGATGGATGGATGGATGGATGGATGGATGGATGGATGGACGGGGATTGCTTCTCTTTTTGGTCAGTTTCAACCTTTGTTTCTTGTCCTTCCTTCTGGTGCTTTGGTGAACAACCTGACTCCCTCTGCCTTGTGGCAGCCCCTCAGATATGGGAACACTGCTATATATCTCCCCTATTTCTTCTTTTCTTTAGACTAGCCAAACCCAAGTCCCGTAGCCGTTCCTCGTATGTTTTAGTCTCCAGACCTTTGATTATCTTAGTTGCTCTTCTCTGAACTTTTTCCAAACTCTCAACATCTTTTTTGTGATTATGGTGACCAAAACTGGCTGCAGTATTCCAGGTGTGGCCTTACTAGGGCTTTGTAAAGCGGTACTAATACTTCGCGTGATCTTGATTCTATGCCTCTGTTTATACAACCCAGGATTGTATCGGCTTTTGTGACTGCTGCTGCACACGGCTGGCTCATAGGCAAGTGATCGTTCACTAGGACTCCAAGGTCCCTCTCGCAGTTACTGTTTTTAAGGCAGATCTCACCCAACCTGTATCACCCAATTTGAATTAAAACTAAGTTCCTTAGTTAGACGTGGCGCTGTTGTTTGCTCTGTGAATCTGGCCGTTGTTTGCAAAATTCGAGGGAGAAACCCACCCATAAATAATTCTCAAGTTCTTCAATCTTTGGAAAGGCTGGGGGGAGGAGGGTGGGTAGGGCCCCTTCCCAGTGAAGAACCGGCCTTTAAAATTGGCCACTTGATGAAAAATATGCAAAGTTTCAATTAGATGTCCTGAAGAAGTGGGTTTGACTGCTCCAGCAACTTGGCATGGTAGCAATAAATGAGGTGTCCTTGAATTAATCAGAAGGAAAGACAGAGCACTCAATTATGAATTCTGGCCATAAATATTCATAATTTCCTGGCAGTATAATCAGAGAGACGTTTACCCATTTTGAAAGAAACACACACACACACACACACACACACACGTGCAAGAAGGATGGGGTGAAGGAGTTGGAGACGGTCTACTGGAAGTTAAAAATAATTTTTTGTTTCAATCTGTACATCGGAATTGATGGCAAGGGTGTGACACATGGCGACACACTGAGTTTTGTGTGTGTGTGCCTTTGCCATGTACTCCCTCAAAATTAGGTGTTAGTCATGCCTTCTTCGCCAAAGAATTGAGGCCTTTGAACTCTGGTGCTGGAGAAGACTCCTGTGAATCCCCTGGACCACAAGGCGATCAAACCGGTCAGTCCTAGAGGAGATCAACCCCAACTGCTCTTTAGAAGGCCAGATCCTGAAGTTGAAACTCAAGGACTTTGGCCACTTAATGAGAAGGAAGGAGTCCCTGGAGAAAAGCCTGATGCTGGGAAAGATGGAGGGCAAGAGAAGAAGGGGACGACAGAGAAGGAGGTGGCTGGAGGGAGTCCCTGAAGCAGTAGGCATGCGCTTCAGTGGACTCCAGAAGATGGTAGAGGACAGGAAGGCCTGGAGGAACGTTGTCCATGGGGTTGTGATGGGTCGGACACGACTTCGCAACTAACAACAACATGCTTTCTTGCGTGTGTTATGCAGTAGGAAATGGTCTTGGTTGCATAGAACAGCATTTAGATACAAGCCCATTGAATTCAGAGGTGAGTTGCATTACTTCTAAAGGGAGTGAATTGAGCTGACATGGGGAACAGCTTAGCAAGGTGATTTATGAGCAAAACTATAGCCATGCTGCTTCCTTTTAGTCAATGACTGGCCTGGCCATTCATTTTCCCAATAGTTCCTTGAAGAATAAAGATAACATTCAGTTTTGCAATATATCTCAGATAAATCTGGCCCTATAAATCAAGAGCGGAGTGCATTTGGGCCTGGAATCGGACTCAGAAATACTTTTCTCCAACAATAACTTTATAGCAGGAATAGGAATGGGGTGATCAAGGACCATGTCTCCTCTCCTTCTGTTGTCCCCAGAGATGGTCATTTGTAGAGGCAGAAGAAAGGTGTTTCCCAAAGTCCAACCAAATTTGATCTTCAACGATCTTCCAATTCCATCAAAGAAATGCAGAGAAGAGCAACAAAGATGATCAAGGGACTGGAGGCTAAAACATATAAAGAACGTTTGCTGGAATTGGGTTTCTCTAGTTTAACAAAGAGAAGGATGAGGGGGGACATGATAGCAGTGATCTGATATTTGAGGGGTTGCCACAAAAGCACCCGAAGGCAGGACAAGAAGCAATGGATGGAAACTAATCAAAGAGAGACGCAACCTGGAACTACGGAGAAATTTCCTGACAGTGAAAACAATTAATCAGTGGAACAACCTGCCTCCAGATGTTGTGAATGCTCCAACACTGGAAGTTTTTAAAGTTTTGTCTGAAATCACATAGGGTTTCCTGCCTGAGAAGGGGGTTGGACTAGAAGACCTCCCAAGTCCCTTCTCTTCTCTTCTCTTCTCTTCTCTTCTCTTCTCTTCTCTTCTCTTCTCTTCTCTTCTCTTCTCTTCTCTTCTCTTCTCTTCTCTTCTCTTCTCCTCTCCTCTCCTCTCCTCTCGTCTCCTCTCCTCTCCTCTCCTCTCCTCTCCTTCCGTTCCGTTCCGTTCCGTTCCATTCCATTCCATTCCATTCCATTCTTCTGTTCCGTTCCATTCCGTTCCGTTCCATTCTATTCTATTCTATTCTATTCTATTCTATTCTATTCTATTCTATTCTGTTCTATTCTATATTTTCTGTTCCATGCCATGCCATGCCATGCCATGCCATGCCATGCCATGCCATGCCATTGCCATTCCATTCCATTCCATTCCATTCCATTCCATTCTATTCTATTCTATTCTATTCTATTCTATTCTATTCTATTCTATTCTATTCTGTTCTATTCTATTCTTCCGTTCCCTTCCCTTCCCTTCCCTTCCCTTCCCTTCCATTCCATTCCATTCTGTTCTATATCTTCTGTTCTGTTCCTGTGTTGTAGACTGGAGGTGGGTGATGTCATCCAGTCTACAACAGAATCCTTTCAGCAATTCCAAAAAGGCTCCACACCCATTTGCACCACTCAGGTGACTCCAAGGATACAGATAAACCTCCAGGTGGCCTCAATGACTCTCTTAAAGAATGCAAATGACCAGCTGTCTGCAAGGAGTATAAATCCTTCAGCTCTCCACCATCCAGTCAGAGCTGAAGAAGCTTCTTGGATGAGAAGCGAAACATCTTCAAAGAAAAACAGTTGCCTCCTGAAACAGCACCTTTGGGTCAACTGTGATCTGGAGGACTGAGAACTTCCATAGACTTTTATCCAACATGATTTTCTAAGGTTGCTTCACTCCGGTGGTGTCAAAGATACTGATTTTGCTTTGATATTTTGTTTTTAATACGGAGAAAAAAAAAGTAAGATAATTTTCAGGGTTGCTCATTGTATCTCAGGGTTAAGACCGTTTGGAAGAGGTGTTTAATGGACATTTCACTCTGAATGAGCACCCTGTCGGAGCCATTCTTTGCAGAGTCAAGAGACTGATGTCTTTTATAAACGCATCACTCTTTTTGAAAATGGCCGGGACTCAACGGAATGCGAGGACACAGCTTTTATCCATTTTCAGCCATTCCCAGGTTGCGGCGTGTTCTTACAACTTGTCCTATCTTGCTTTTGTAATCTCTCACCAGAGTCCCTTTGTTGAGGACTCTTTGCTTAATGCCATTTGTTATCTTGACACTGCCATCCATTAACAAACCTCAGTTTCTGGGGTTTGATTCTGTGGTCGAAATCGCTCAGAAGGGAAGTGAACTGAAAAGTAGAAAAAACAAAGTTTTGGGGGTTAGCCTAAAGTACCCCGATGAGATACAGTAGAATCAAGATCACGTGAAGTGTTAATACCACTTTACATGGCCTTGGTAAGGCCGCACTTGGAATACTGGAATACAGTTTTGGTCACCACGATGTAAAAAAGATGTTGAGACTCTAGAAAGAGTGCAGAGAAGAGTAACAAAGATGATCAGGGGATTGAAGGCTAAAACATACAAGGAACGGTTGGGTTTGTCTAGTTTAATGAAGAGAAGGATGAGGGGGGACATGATAGCTGTGTTCCAGTGTCTCAGGGGCTGCCCCAAAGAAGAGGGAGTCAAGCTGTTCTCCAAAGCACCTGAAGGCAGGACAAGAAGCAATGGATGGAAACTAATCAAGGAGAGAAGCAAACTGGAACTAAGGAGAATTTTTCTGACAGTTAGAACAATTAACCAGTGGAACAACCTGCCTCCAGAAGTTGTGAATTCTCCAATACTGGAAGTTTTTAAGAAGAGACTGGACAGCCATTTGTCTGAAATGGTACAGGGTTTCCTGCCTGAGCAAGGGGTTGGACTAGATGACCTCCAAGGTCCCTTCCAACTTTATTATTATTATTATTATTGTTGTTGTTGTTGTTGTTGTTGTTGTTGTTGTTATATCCAGTTTGAAGAATCAGGACCACACATTGACCTCTTGTTAAGATGATCTATTTGATCAAGTCTATATCCAAGAACCTAGTCAACTAATGGTCAGCACTAAAATGGCACTAAATAAGGGTCAAGAGAATTCAAGAGCATCTAGACTTAGGTTCTTTGTGACAACGTAATGACTTGAGGCTGATTTCTCTCTTGACTCCGACTCCAGGCTCTACCTATTCTTCTCCTATATGAGAGTTACTTATTGTACAAAACCTGGCTTGGGCATGCATCTCCATGTGTATGGGAAAACTGGACTACTGCAACACGCTCTACATGGGGCTACCCTTGGAAAATATTCGGAGACTACAGTTGGTCCAGAATGCAGCCGTGCGAGTGATAGTGGGTGCTCCTCGGTATACCCACGTTACACCTATCCTCCGTGAGCTGTACTGGTTGCCTATTGGTCTCCGGGTCCAATTCAAGGTGTTGGTTATTACCTTTAAAGCCCTATATGGCTCAGGGCTAGGCTATTTGTGAGACCGCCTACTACCTCATAGTTCCCTTCGTCCGGTCAGATCCCACAGGCTGGGCCTCCTTCAGGCCCCGTTGGCCAAGCAGTGCCATTTGGCGGGGCCGCGGGGGAGGGCTTTCTCTGTGATGGCGCCCACGTCTTGGAACCAGCTCCCCCCCCCGGAGATTAGGACCGCTCCCACCCTGTTGGTTTTCCGCAAGCTGCTTAAGACCTGGCTTTTCCAGCAGCCTGGGGTTTATAAAATCTGACCCCTGGATGAATGTTACTGTATTGTTTGTTTTGTTAAGTTATGTTGTGTTTTTATTGTTAGCCGCCCGGAGTCCTGCAGGAGTGGGGCGGTCTATAAATTTTAATAAATAAATAAAATAAATAAAACTGAATGGTGCAATGCTGGTAAATATACAGGGTTTAGATTTCCCATTTGTTCAGATTTTTTTTTTCTGTTTTTAGAGATAGGGGACCTTGCTGCTCTCTGAGCATGCTTGTTTTCTTGCAGACGTTTCATTATCCAAACTAGATAACATCATCAGTGCTGGTAAGGAGTGAGGTTTGTTTTCTGCTGTCTTGCCCTGTCAGTGTTGGTGAGGATGATCTTAAGAGATTCTTTAAGTGGGTTGTGTACTGTTGGCTCTTTGGCAGTTTCTTGATTGTGGTATTGTTTGCGTCTTGATGGTTGGTGTGATGTTAATCTTGGAGTTAATCTATGCTGATCTGAGTGCCGATTGCTGGTGGAGAGATGCTTAGGTCGGGGGTCTTCAAACTTGGCCCTTTTATGACTTGCGGACTTCAACTCCCAGAATTCTTGAGCCAGCACAGCTGGCTGAAGAATTCTGGGAGTTGAAGTCCACAAGTCATAAAAGGGCCAAGTTTGAAGACCCCTGGGTTAGGTCTTTTTGTTCTCTTTTTTTTAAAAAATAGGTAAAGCCTACTTTACGATTTTCACAGCACTTTTTACGTGGGTTTCTTCCCCCACAGCACTTTTTACGTGGGTTTCTTCCCCCTCTATATCAAGAACCTCCCAGCCCAGATCTGTTGCTGTCACCGGGCATTTGTCACTGGGAAGTTATCTACTTCTTCATTAATTCATGCAAAGTGGTTGGCTTGCTTTTGGCTCTGGGTGATCGGTCAGTGAATAAATGAGGATTTATTTGAGGAGACTAAATCTCAGTTTGGTTCTTACCGGTTTCCTGGTTGCAATGGTGGTTTGGGGTGAATTCATTGGTGTCCACAGAATAGCAAGAGATATAATACAGGTAGTCCTTGATTGACGACCACAACAGAGCACCAAATTGTTCTTACTACGTGAGGCGTGTCTTAAGTGAAATTTGCCTCATTTTACAACTTAGTTGTTAAGCTAGTGACATGGTTCTTAAATGAAGCTGGCTTCCCCATTGACTTTGCTTGTCAGAAGGTCTCAACAGGTGACCACATGAGCCTGGGACAATGTGACCATCATAAATAGGAATCATTTCCAGAGCACTGTAGAGTGACCTGAAGTTTAAAGGGGGGGCAAAATTGACAGCTTTGGAAAGACTCTCAGATTTTGGAATCTTACAACATGTGCTTATAACTCCGGCCCGTAAAATTGGCAAATGGGAAAGCTGTGGATCTTGGCCAGCCTTAGGATTTGGTTGAGTGGGACAGTTGTCTAAGCCGAGGCAGAAGATGCTGAGAGGTGTCAGTATTTGTATTTGTATTTAATTTTATTTATATGCCGCCCAATCCCAAAGGACTCAGGGCGGCGTACAGAGTTAAAACAATCATAAAACAATAAAATAATACAGTCATACCGCGAGTCCGATCATATCCTGCCCCCCCCCGGGGACATCAACCGCAGGCCTGCCGGAACAGGAGCGTTTTAATGGCTTTCTTAAAGGCTGGCAGGGTGGGAGTAGTTCGAACCTCGGGGGGAAGTTGATTCCACCAGGTCGGAGCCACCACAGAAAAGGCCCTTCCCCGAGGGCCCGCCGGCCGACATTGTCTGGCCGACGGGACCTGAAGGAGGCCCAATCTATGGGACCTCACCGGTCTCTGGGAACTGTGCGGCAGAATGCGGTCCTGTAAGTAACCTGGCCCTATGCCATGAAGGGCTTTAAAGGTGATAACCAACACCTTGTATTGCGTCCGGAGACCCACAGGAAGCCAGTGCAGCTCACGGAGGATAGGTGACACGTGGGCGTACCTTGTACCGCGCCCACAATCGCTCTCGCGGCTGCGTTCTGAACCAACTGCAGCCTCCGAACGCCCTTCAAGGGTAGCTCCATGTAGAGCATGTTACAGTAATCCAGTCTTGAGGTGACAAGGGCATGAGTGACTGTGAGTAAAGCCTCCCGGTCCAAATAAGGCCGCAACTGGTGCACTAGGCGAACCTGTGCAAAGGTCCCCCTGGCCACAGCCGATAGATGTTGTTCCAAATTTAGCTGTGAGTCCAGGAGGACACCCAAGTTGCGTGCCTGCACTGAGGGAGGTAAATTTGCCCCCCCCCCAGAACTAATGATGGACCATCCAGTTGGCCTTTGGGAGGCAAGACCCAGAGCCACTTGGTCTTGTCAGGGTTGAGTCTAAGCCTGTTCAGGATTGAGTCTAAGCCTAAGAAAGCTGCCGGACTTTCAGTTGGGGTAGACGAAGCTGGCCCTCTGTGGAACTGAAAAATGATTTGGCTGTCATTCCCGCCAGTCTCAGAGCATGGACTACAGGTATCTATCATTCAGTTCCTCATCTCAGCCAGGAAAAGCTCTTGAACCAGCTGTGCTTTGGGTGCCCTTTGATCAATTGCACGACGGCGTGCCTGCTGCTTCCCATCCTTCAGGCTGCATGTCAAAGCTGTTGACCTGAAAGTCGTGGAGATGTAAAGCTGTAGATTTCATGGCCAATTGCCCTGAGTGTAATCCATCATGACATCATTAGGCAGAGGTAGTTCTTCCCAAAAGCTCTAGCCCTCTCTTGCACTGAGTTGGAAATAATTCTGAGAGGATTTCATCAGATTAACTAAAAGAAGATGAAGGAATAAAACACAGGAGGGTTTGGGTAAAAATTCTATGACATTCTGCTGCATTTTTCATTTTTTTTTTTGTAGGAGTAATAGTATTCAGTCATCAAAAAGGGGAAGAACGTTTCTGATCGATGATAACACTTTTTCCTATTCTACAGATTATTTAGTTTATCGGGTTTTTTTTTTATATCTGTAATCTTTGCTATGAGTTTTAGTCTATAAATAAAGACAGTGTTAGATAGGCTTCTGGGCTCACTTTGCTGTAATCGTATTTTGATCTCCGTGAGATTTCCAAATAGACGCTGGAACGAGACTTTTATCTTTTGAAAAATAATCTTTTAGACTTCGGCTCAAATGGATTGTGTTTCTTTACATATTTATAGGTGAGCCAGTACACCACATTAATTGAGCTCTACGAAGAAAGGATGCTAAATTTAACTGTCAAGATAGAGCATATGGAGAAGTCCAGCATATCTTACACAGCGTTGGAATTCGAATTGATCAAGCTGGAAATCAGGGAGATGGAGAGACTGATTGTGCAGTTGAAGACGTCACTTACTGGAAGCAACGTGATTGTGGAGCAGTTGTATGTCGAGGTAAAAAATCTTTCCTTGGACGTTTCTTCTAGTTTGATCAAATCTTCCGTGTCTTTCAAGGTGTAGGACAGGGGTGGGGAACCTTGGTTCTTTTATGACCTGTGGACTTCAACTCCCAGAATTCCTGAGCCAGCATGGCTCAGCTTGGAAACAACCCCAGAATTCCTGAGCCAGCATGGCTCAGCTTGGAAATCTTTCCCTTTCCCCTCAGCATGGCTGGCTCAGAATTCTGGGAGTTGAAGTCCACCAGTCCTAAAAGAGCCAAGGTTGCTTACCCCTGGTGTAGGAAGATAGCACTTGCCTCCCCCAAAGGAGGAGAATTGAATTATTCACTTCTCTTCACTACACGGAAAAAACACTCCAGGCAGTCCCTCCAACAATTAAGTTTTAGGAATGAGATATTTTTGTATCTGTTGAGGAAACTGGAGCATTCCATTCATTTCATTTTTGGATTCAGTCAGCCAAGACCTGTCCTTCTTCTTCCACTTTGTCTTCCCTTAGAAGAGAAAAGATGCTGGATAGGACTGCCCCTTGGTCTACAACACCCCAAACTTAAAACAAACAAACAAACAAATAAATAAACAGGGAAATAAAGGGTGCCAAAGCTGGTAGGCATTGATGGAGAGATAACAAGCATTAAAAAAGTCCAGAATAGCTGGAGTCAGGAAGAATAAATAATAATAACAACAACAACAACAACAACAATAAAGTTGGAAGGGACCTTGCAGCAGGGACCAAAATTTATTTATTTATTATTTATTTATGAGACTTATATACCGCTTTAAGTGCAAGCACTCTCTAAGCGGTGTACACCAGTAAGCAATGTATATATATATATTTACATTGCCCCCAACAATCTGGGTCCTCATTTTACCTACCCCGGAAGGATGGAAGGCTGAGTCAACCTTGAGCCGGTGAGATTTGAACCGCTGACCTGCTGAACACAGTCAGCTAAAGTGGCCTGCAGTACTGCACTCTAACTGCTGCGCCACCTCGGCTCTAAAAATCCCACTTAGGAGTATAAGAAAGAACATCTGGAGGAGTTTTGACCTGGTAAATGAAGCTCCTGCTGACATAATGGACAGCTTTCTTGGATACTATACAGAAGCAGTTTTGTTATAGCTTTTCGCTACTGATATTGTGCAAGAAATTGGAAGTTGCCCACCGAGAGGTAAATATCCCTCAGATTCTCTCACACTCACTGCAATGTTTTGAGGTTTTGTGGAGTCTGTGTGTTAAGAATAGCAGCTTGGTTCACTGCATATACATAGGATTTGAAAAGCTGTACTCGCTGTAGCAACAACAGCGCTGCGAAAAAAGAGAAGAAAATATGCAAATCAGAAGTGTATATTATCGTATACATTAACGTATACAAGATAATTACACTAACAAGATCAAATGAATTTAGAGTGGAATGCTTACAGAAGAGTATGCAGGTGGCTCTTGACTTACGATCACAATTGAGACCCAAAATTCTGTTCTTAAGCAAGACAGTTGTTAAGCGGGTTTTGCCCCATTTTACGACCTTTTGGTCCACGAGAATCACTGCGGTTGATAAATTAATAGCATTGTTGTGAAGTGAATCTGGCTTCCCCATGGACTTTGCTTATCAGAAGGCCACAAAAGGGGATCACATGACCCCCCCCAGGACACGGAAACCGTCATAAGTACATGCCAGTTGCCAAGCCTTTGAATTTAGATCACGCGACCATGGAGAGGCTGCAACGGTCCTAAATGGGAAAAACCACCGTAAGTCACTTTTTTTTTCAAGCGCTGTTGTAACTACAAGGAGTCACTAAACAAACTGTTGTATAGGCAACTCTGTGTGAAAATATGTGTGAAAGAAAGTTAAAGTTTTCCTTGAGTCAGGCTGAGCTTGGTTGAAACGACAGGAATTCATTTGTGCTGTTCTCTTGGCACAACAACGCACAAAGGGTTTGTCAATGTTTTCTTCTGGAAATTCACTGGACTTCCCAATCTAGCCTGTAGACCTGGGATTTCTAGGGGATTCCCATAAAGCCCTCCCGATTTCTGATCCCGCTTCGCTTTGTCAAGATCAGCCAAGGTGACTTAGCTGGTGATACCTACAACCGGATTAAACCAGATAAGAGAACTATACTATAGTCCAGTGACGGCAAACCTTTTAAAGACCGAGTGCACCAAAACTGGGCCTGTCCTGGCCCCACCTGCCCCTGCTCCACTCCACCCCTGTCCCGCCCACCCCATCCCACCTGCCTGAAGGGTCACTCACCACCTCCATGGCCCACCACAGATTGCCCAGGTGGCCCAGCAGCGCCGTGGTGGCCACACCCTCTGCCCGCACTTCGCAGCATCAACTACGTGCAACAGGACATGAGGGTGGAGACTTGTCCGGCTTCCACGTCCTTGGCTGCGCTGTTCCACGTGGGCCGTGCTCAGGGGCGACTCTCCTCTGGGGGGGGGCTGCTGGTGAGGAGGGAGCCACTGGGGGAGGCGGGGCTGGGGTGACATGCGTGTGCCCACAGTGAGGGCTCTGAGTGCCGCCTCTGGCATGCGTGCCATAGGTTCGCCACCACTGCGTATAGTCCAACACATTAATCCAGCGGTTCTCAACCTGTGGGTCGGGACCCCATTTGGGGTCGAATGACCATTTCACGGGGGTCGCCAAACAACGCAGTCCGTCATTTTTTCCCATTTCCCTTAGCTGTGCTACTCCCTTTTATTCTATTGGCTTTTGAAAGCCAATAGAATAGACTCTCTTGAATAGAGTCTAATTCCATTGGCTTTCCAAAGCCAATAGGAATTGTCCAGGCTATCTCTGCCCTGCTGAGCCCGCCAAAAGTCCCAGTCTGCAAACAGTGCTGCAAGTTGTCAGCAGCGAAGGCGAGTTGTCTGGAAGTTTCCACCCCTCCCTGCTGAGCAACTACTAAAAATCTAAATAAAAGAGGGCCAGGGGTGGGAGGTGGGAGGCCGGTGGGCACAGGGAGGGTTGCTGGCACGTGTGGGGCCCGCCGTGTGCCTTACCTCCCTTGGGCTGGGCCAGCTGGTGGCCCAGCCAATGGTCGGCCTGCGCCGTCTCTGCTGCTTGCCATCTACGCCTCGGCTGGTGCAGGGGGCGGCACCACGCATGAGCGGCGCTCCCGGGCAGGGAAAGTCCTCGACTTAGGACCAGTTGGGTAGTCCTTGATTTACGACCAGTTGGGGGTCGCGGCATTAAAAAGGTTGAGAACCACTGCATTAATCAAACAATAGATGCAGCGATTTGCAAAAAAACCCCCAAAGGAACCGTCCTCAGCAGCTGCAACCTTGAAAATAATCCAAGGTCGTTTTCATTTTACCCAGATTCGGAATTTGAGCATCATGGTGAATGGACTGGAACAGTTGGATAAGAATAACATCCTTGCAGTTCGCCGAGAAGTTGCAGCTCTGCAGGCTAAATTGCGAGAGTGTGAAAAGGAGCGAAACCAGACTGTCAAACATACCTACTTCCCACCTGGTAAAGTATTTTTTGTTTTTTTTAATTTTTAAACGGAAATGTTAGGAGCAGGGAAGGGATCCAGGAACGGAAGTTGGCCCGGTTTCCTTGCTCAGAGTGCCTAGTAAATATCAACAAAGGATAGTTTCATAAATCCATAGAAAGTGATTTAAGGATCTGTATTATGATGTTCAAACTGGTCAGTCCTAGAGGAGATCAACCCTGACTGCTCTTGAGAAGGCCAGATCCTGAAGTTGAAACTCAAGTACTTTGGCCACCTAATGAGAAGGAAGGACTCCCTGGAGAAGAGCCTGATGCTGGGAAAGATGGAGGGCAAGAGAAGAAGGGGACGACAGAGAAGGAGGTGGCTGGATGGAGTCACAGAAGCAGTAGGTGTGAACTTAAATGGACTCCAGAAGATGGTAGAGGACAGGAAGGCCTGGAGGAACATTGTCCATGGGGTTGCAATGGGTTGGACACGACTTCGCATCTAACAACAACAAATTATGATGTTGCTCTAAACCCATTGATTCAAGCCATGATCTTCTCCAGGTTGTCCTGCAGTGATTGAGAAAAAGAAACATTAGAGATGAGAATAGAATAACAGATTTGGAAGGCATCTTGAAGGTCTTCTAGTCCAACAACCTGCTCAAGCAGGAACCCTACATCATTTCAGACAGATAGTTGTCCAATCTCTTCTTAAAAACCTCCACTGTTGGAGCATCCACAACTTCTGTAGGCAAGATGGTCTATTGATTACTTGTTCTCACTGTCAGGAAGTTTCTCCTTAGTTCCAGGTTGCTTCTCTCCTTCATTAGTTTCCATCTGTTGCTTCTTGTCCTGCCTTCTGGCACTTTGGAGAAGAGCTTGACTCCCTCTTCTTTGAGGCAGCCCCTGAGATATTGGAACATTAGCTATCATGTCACACCTAGACCTCCTTTTCATTAAACTAGAAATACCCAATCAATAGGTTTGATGAAACAGAACTTCTGCCAGTCTGTCTACTTCTTGGTATGTTGAAATTCAGAATTTGGTACCAACATGGTCCTTGGTTATAATGAGTAGGCAATTGACAACGTGTCTGTAAATACTAATACTAATAGTAATACTAATACTAATACTAATACTGATAATAATAAAGTTGGAAGGGACCTTGGAGGTCATCTAGTCCAACCCCCTGCTCAGGCAGGAAATCCTATACCATTTCAGACAAATGGCTGTCCAGTCTCTTCTTAAAAACTTCCAGGGTTGGAGCATTCACCACTTCTGGAGGCAGGTTGTTCCACCGGTTAATTGTTCTCACTGTCAGGAAATTCCTCCTTAGTTCTAGGTTGCTTCTCTCGTTGGTTAGTTTCTCTCCGTTGCTTCTTGTCCTGCCTTCAGGTGCTTTGGAGAATAGCTTGACCCCCTCTTCTTTGGAGCAGCCCCTGACATATTGAAAGACTGCTATCATCTCCCCTCTCGTCCTTCTCTTCATTAAACTAGACATGCCCAATTCCAGCAACCGTTCTTTATATGTTTTAGCCTCCAGTCCCCTGATCATCTTTGTTGCTCTTCTCTGCACTCTTTCTAGAGTCTCAACATCTTTTTGACATCGTGGTGACCAAAACTGGTCACTGATCCAAGTATGGCCTTACCAAGGCCTTGTTGCCAGATTAAAGTTGCCTATGGGTGGCTATATAAATTGAATTAACAAATTAACAAGTAATAAAAAATAAACCCCAACTACATCCAAAGCGCAGATTAGAACCAAGAAAAAGAATGAAATTGACAGGCACATTACGTCAGAAAATCATCTGGCATAAAAGCCATTTAAAAAAGGCTGAATAAACAAATCCAGTCAGCGCTGAATTGAGGTGTTCCATTTTTCCAATATGGCTCCCGGCCTGAAAAAGCTTGAAGTTATATATGGGCCTCCTGACACTAATTGCTATTGACAGGCTATTTCCTTTATGAATTTGTTTCATCTGCTTTTAAAGCTATTAAAGTCAGCTATTATTCCTTCTTTTGGAAGCGAATACTGTAATGTATTTGGTGTATGTGCGACGAAGTAGTTCTTTTTGTCTTTCCCAAATCGACAACCATTTAGCAACTCTGGATGACCCTGGATGTTGCTATTGTGACAAAGGCATCATAAAAAGAAGCCTTCATCTCTTATTTTTTTTTCCCCCTCGACATGATGCACAATTTTATACATCTCTATCAAGTCGTCTCTTAGATGCACTCTTTTTTTCTCAGCTTAAAAGTGCCACTGGTGGTAACCCTGGGGAATTGTTCCAAATTGTTGATCATTTTGATGGGCCTTTTATGCATCTCTTACACATCCTCTCCCAACACTACAATGGTTTCGCGGAGACGCAGGCGATAAGAATAGTGCAGAATTCTGAGTGTGTAACACTCGGTAATCACGAACTGAAGAGCCCTTAGCTGGCGGCTTTACACAAATGTAGATTCAATATGTGTGAGGTTAGCTCTATGAGAGACAACTGATTAATTGATTGATTGATTGATTATATCCCATCAAGTGCATGCTGACTGTCAGGGGCAACAGGGATAGATTTTATCCAGATCTTATTTCTAGCCTGGTCTTGCAGATCTTCCAAAAGGTTGAGAAGGATTTGCAGAATCGACTCCCGTTATCGCAACTAGGCGATCGTGCTCTTCCCCTTCCTGCTTATAATTCTGAGATTAAAATAAGGTTTTGGCTCACTTGCAACTAAGCTTGCAAACTTAACCTGGATACTTCTTATTTCTGCCATGGGTAACTTGCCACAGTCAACTCACCACAGCCAACTCGGCATGGCCGTGTTGCCGTGGGGCAACTCACTGCAGGAAAATTCAACAATTCTATTTCCTTATTTAAAATAAATAAATAAAAATATTTTAAGTTTTGCCCTTCAGATTTCATTCTTGTCTCTCCTTTGGCATCCTTTGAGATTCTCAGTCATTCAGGTCATAGTTAACCCAAAGGTGTGTTTTTTTTTCTTGTTTTTCTTTGAAGACGTTTCTCTTCTCGTCCAAGAAGCTTCTTCAAGCTCTGACTGGATGGTGGGGAATGGAAGGATTTATACTCCTTGCAGACAGCTACTCATTTGCATCCTTTTAGAGCAGACACATCAAACTCGTGACATTATGTGACGTCACGAAACGTATCGGGACCCCGTTGCCGGCAATGGGGTGGGCGTGGCTTCTGGATGACATGTCCGGTCTGTGGGCTGGCAGTTTGACACCCCTGTTTTAGAGAGTTGTTAGGGCGACTTGGGGGTTTATCTCTAGCCTCAGTATCACCTGAGTGGTGCAGTCAAACGCTGAGGACACAAAAAACCCTCCAGTGGCCTCAACAACTCTCAACAAAAATGACCAGCCGTTTGCAAGGAGTATAAATCTTTCCATTCCTCACCATCCAGTCAGAGCTGAAGAAGCTTCTGGGATGAGAATGGAAATGTCTTCAAAGAATAATAAGAAAGTCCCATGAGGACACAGATAAACCTCCAAGTGGCCTCACCGACTCTCTCAAAGAAGGCAAATGAGCAGCTCTCTACAAGGAGTATAAATCCTTCCATTCCCCACCATCCAGTCAGAGCTGAAGAAGCTTCTTGGACGAGAAGAGAAATGTCTTCAAAGAAAAACAAGTAAGTCCAGTTGCCTCGTGAAAAAAGCACCTTTGGGATAGCTATGACCTGGATGACTGAGAATCTCCATAGATATATTGGTAATAGTAGATCTCTCCATTGTGAAAATGCCTTCCATTTACCCATAATTGACTCCAGCATTCGTTGGAGATGGACGTTTATCCAAAACCTTTTGGATGCAGAACAACAGATCATACCAATCCATCTCTGAATCTCTCAAAGAGCCATATGTTTATATCACACTAAAGAAATGGATCCTGGAAGATAGTGTAGGCCAGTGATGGCGAACCTTTTAGAGACCGAGTGCCCAAACTGCAACCCAAAACCCACTGATTAATCGTCAGGTGCCGGGTAGGTGTGGCCCATTGGGTGGACGTGGCCCATTGGGTGGGCATGGCCCATTGGCTGGGCATGGCTGCGGTGGTAACGGCAGACTGGGTGGGACTAAAAAGTTCAATCAATCAATTCCAACTTTGCAAGATCTTTTTTTTCCCGCGAGAAGTTGAAATTGATTGATTGAATCTTTTTTTTTTTTTTTTGCTCACGGCGGCGGAGGCCTAACCAAAAAGGTTTTATAAAACCCAGCTGAAGGCCTAGGACTGGGGCAATTGTGCGCGTGCCCACAGAGAGGGCTCTGAGTGCCGCCTCTGGCACCTGTGCCATAGGTTCGCCACCACTGGTGTAGGCTGTAGAAAGAATTTTAGTAAGGAATCTCACATAATCCCAAGAGCCAGCTCTAGATGACGTATTAGAGTCTGTATTAGAAGACCTAAATCATATATTTCTTCCATCAGCCTTCTGCACAACCCCCTTCTTTATTATTTATTTGTTTGATTAGATTTATATGCCTTCCCATCTCAGATGCTTGACTCTGGGTGGCTAACAATATTAAGAATAATAAAAACATAAACACATACACATAGCAGGCAGGATTTTTTTTTTTTATAAAACCATCAATCACTCTGCGCAAATAAGATGGAAGCTTCATCAGATACCTGAGTCCCAGGCTTAAGCACAGAGCCATGCCTTCAAGGCCTTATGGAAGGCCAAGAGGGATGGGACCAAACTAATTTCCAGAAGTAGGATAGTCTAGAGATCAGCAGAAAAAGCTCTCCTTTTGGGTCGTACTAACCAATGTTCCTTAAAGGCCTTGAGTAGATCCCTTCTGGTGGATTGGAGGGCATGGGTAGAACCAACCAGGGACAGAGAGACTCATACGTAGTCAGACCCAAGTCACTTCGTAAGGGACAACACATCAACGGACCTTGTCACACTCTAATGCTCTCAACAGACCCATTCCCAAATTCCAATCACTCACGACAACTATTACTTCATTCTGGCTCCTAATAATTACTGAATAACAGAATGAGAGAATTAGAAGAGTCTTTGGAGGTCATCTAGTCCAGTCCTCTGCTCAAGCAGGAAACTTGAGAAATGGTTGTTTAATCTCTTCTCAAAAGTCTCCAGTGTTGGAGCACCCACAACTTCTGGAGGCAAGTTGTTCCACTGATTACTTGTTCTATAAGGAAGTTTCTCCTTAGTTCTAGGTTGCTTCTCTCCTTGATTAGTTTCCATCCATTGCTTCTTGTCCTGCCTTCGGGTGCTTTGGAGAACAGCTTGACTCCCTCTTCTTTGGGGCAGCCCCTGAGATATTGGAACACTACTATCATGTCACCCCAAGTCCTTCTCTTTGTTAAACTAGACATACCTAATTCCTGCAACCATTCCTTGTATGTTTTAGCCTCCAGTCCCCTAATCCTCTTTGTTGCTCTTCTCTGCACTCTTTCTAGAGTGTCAACATCTTCTTTACATCATGGTGACCAAAACTGCATGCAGTATTCCAAGTGTGGCCTTATCAAGCATATGATATGAACCAGCTCCTAGATTTATTCCCCTATATCTATAAAAGAGAGGTCTTTCGGAGAATTGCTTTATAAAATAATATTTCTCTGGAAACCAAAAGCCATATGTCACATTTTTCTCCTCAAGGACTTCAGATCTTTTACTAGCAGAAAAAAAAAGGAAAAAAAAAAGGTCAAAAGTGAGTAGAAAAAGAAGACACACAGACACACAAAATACAGAAGACCAGAAGTGTCCCCTCTAAAGCTTAGAAAAGGGCACTTCATTCTTTCAAAGAATGGCTAAGAAGTTTAAAAAAAAAAATTGAAAGCCATCATTTGAGTTATTGTGGGGGTGACAGCATGTCAGAGGAGCCTTTTTATAACTTCTGAAACACCCCCTTCTGTCTTAAAATACTTCAAATTTAACGTTACAAAGCTGTTACGCAGGAAGAAAAGTGGTAGTTTATTGCCGCGATTGTCCAGAATGTCAATACAGGTTTTGTGCGAAGTCGCAACACTCAAATTGAGATTCAGAACTATTTTTCTAGAAGACTCATAGAAGCAGACGAATGCTTCAGGGCACGAAACACTATAAATACGAATAGCTGAATGCTAAACATCTCAATACTTAAGACTAAGTAATTAGATTATAAACTATGTTATGAATAAAATACCCCATACCAAGTACTAAACAAGTAATACTCACTAATAACATATATAAACTTACAGTCATCTGAGAAAACCTGAAAACAAAACAACAACAACATAGAAAACATAAAAAGGTATTGGATATGTCTAAGTCTAATGAAAAGAAGGACTTAGGGGTGACATGATAGCAGTCTTCCAATCTTTAAGGTTGAATAGGGGTCAAGCTATTCTCCAAAACACCTGAAGGTAGGAGAAGAAGCAACGGATGGAAACTAATCAAGGAGAGAACCAGCCAAGAATTAAAAAGAAACTTCTTGACAGTGAGAACAATTAACCAGTGGAACAACCTGCCTCCAGAAGTGGTGAATGCTCCAACACTGGAAGTTTTTGAGAAAAGACTGGATAGCCATTTGTCTGGAGTCTATATAGGCTTCAGCAGGGGGGGGGGCTTCCAACTATATTCTCTCTATATATATATGAAACCACAAATATTTTGGACCTAAGCATCTCTCCACCAGCTATCAGCATAGATTAACTCCATATTCTATATATATATATATATGAAACCACAAATATTGTGGACCTAAGCATCTCTCCACCAGCTATCAGCATAGATTAACTCCAAGATTAACATCAGACCAACAATCAAGAAGAATATTTTTCTGGTAAAAGAAGGACATTTGAAAGTGGGACTCTTTTGGTTACTTTCATCTCAGCAGCAAAAAGCCACTCAGCTTGTCCTCATAACATGTGGAGCTTCTACTACAGTAGTAAAACAGCTTGTGATAGTAAGTCAAGAGTCCCTGTAGAAAGGACATAGAACAGGGGTAGGCACGTTTGGCCCCTTCATGACTTATGGACTTCAACTCCCAGAATTCCTCAGTCAGCATGGGGGAACTATGGCCCCCTTGATGACTTTTGGACTTCAACTCCCAGAATTCCTGAGCCAGCATGGGGGAACTATGGCCCCCTCATGACTTGTGAATTTCAACTCCCAGCATTCCTCAGTCAGCATGGGGGAACTATGGCCCCTTCATGACTCATGGACTTCAACTCCCAGAATTCCTGAGCCAGCATGGGGAACTATGGCCCCCTCATGACTGGTGGACTTCAACTCCCAGAATTCCTGAGCCAGCATGGGGGAACTATGGCCCCCTCATGACTCGCGGACTTCAACTCCCAGAATTCCTGAGCCAGCATGGCTCAGCTTGGAAACCTCTCCCTTTCCCCTCAGCATGGCTGGCTCAGGAATTCTGGGAGTTGAAGTCCACCAGTCATGAGGGGGCCATATTTCCCCCATGCTGACTGAGGAATTCTGGGAGTTGAAGTCCACGAGTCATAAAAGAGCCAAGGTTGCCTACCCCGACATAGAAGTAACATGTAGACTGCACTCCCAGGTTTCTCCATGCCAGAAGAGCAGGTCCGTGCTGCAAATGGGGGCTTTGTTATACCTCCAATATTTACCTTTGCTTCCTCTAATATTATAAAGAACAAGTTATAAATGGGGGGGGGGTTTGACAAAAAGCTCTACGTTCCATTGGGCAGGTAATACGGAATAGGTGATTTGCTAGGCTTTGCAAAGTTTACGTTCTGCCAATAGAGTTGATCTAGTTTTCCCCTATTTTTGCACGGAGAGCTGTGATGAACACCTGCAGTTGGATCGTGACTCTTTATAACACCATGCCAGGAGCATGGAACCTGAAACGACGTAGATCGTTTTGCGTTTGACTTTCTAGAGAGAGGGAAAATCAGGATCGCGACAGTCATAGAGATGCCGGAAAAGTAAAACTTGAAACCAGGAAGAGAGGCAGCACAGATTCCAGAGGGAGCGTCCCAATTTCTAAACAAAGTTCCACATTAAAAATGCAGGAAGCTACTTAGAATAGCTCTGTTAGGAATGTGGACGGGGTAATATCTTAGGGCTTTAAGAGCTGCGGAACATCTGGGAATTGCATCGGCTTTAAAAAATTTGATGGCCGCAGGGATGTTCTCGTCTCCTCTGCTTTAAAAGAGGCCCTGTTTTTGACCCTGTCAGAAATAAATGCAATTTGTTGTGTGGCCGATTCCAGTCTATGGAGTTACATTGCCAAGAAATGAAAAAGAAATGATTGTCCCTAATAGCGCAGTCGTTCATTTACCAGTGATGTTTGTGAGGGTCTAGGCCCCTTTGAAAAATGCATGATTTTGGTTTTATCGTATTAGAGTGAGCCTTTTCCCCACCCTATGCTAATCCACAAGGACCCATAGATGACTTTGATGGCCAACCTGAAATAGGAAATCTACAGGACCACTGCCTGCTGTCTTAGGTTTAGAGCAGCGAGTCTTCAACATTGGCCCTTTTATGACTTGTGGACTTCAACTCCCAGAATTCCTGAGCCAGGCTCAGGAATTCTGGGAGTTGAAACCCACAAGTCATAAAAGGGCCAACGTGGAAGACCCCCTGGTTCAGAGGGTTTGAATTTTGCTTTGAGTAAGCTGGCGATCCTTGGGTTGCCTAGATATGGAACAGATATACAGTAGGTAAATTCTGTTTCATTCTTCTCTGAATTGAGATAGCTGCAGATTCTGAGGGAAAAAAAATAAAGAAGGAGAAGGTTTTGTCAGACTTATTAATAACGCATGAAAATGCTTCCCTGCACAGGGAGGAATTTTGCATAGATAGATTCTCTCTTTGTGAAAGGTTTGTTTATTTGTGTGCAGCAAGAGCCTCATGGAGGCAGAGAAGAATTTTTCAGTAATGGTGATGAGATGAGCTTGTGCTGATTTTAGCAAATAGATTTTATGCGTCTCACCCACCCACCGATTTCTTCTAGGCGGGAAATCAGTGCAAAAATATACACACTTCCTCTTCCCCCTCCCCCTGTTTACAACTGACTGGATAATAAATTAAAGGAGACACCTAACCATATTGTCCATTTCTATCCTGGAACAAGACAGTTCCAGCCAAATGTTCGGAGTGCATTTTTTTTTCTACTCTGTTGTTAAGAAAATTCTTTTCGCTAAATTTCTGCCTTTGAGAACAAGAGGAAGGCAAATTGCACCTGGTTGTTTTGCATCCTAAGTAAGTAGCTCTAAATCCTCTCCTGGCTCTTTTGCATTCCTCATTTGAACAGGTGAACAGATAGTTAAATACATTCTCAAATAGCCATAAACCTTTTCCCCTGCCAGCTGATTTTGGCTGCTGTTCACTTTAGGTTCATGGATTGTTTATTATTTCCGAACCAAGCTGAGTCTTTATGCTTTGTCCCAGTTCCAATGCAATTCTTTTTTTCTTCTTTCTTTTCTTAACATTTGGTGGTGGGTGCAAACTGTGCCAGGTCACCCCAGTGCCACCTAAGCTGATAAATCTAATGAGACTAGGTGAAGCTAATGACTATGGCAGAGCTTTAGAAAGTGTTGAAAGAAAATTCTTCATCAGTCCAAGCTGAGAATAAATAAAATGGAGACTGCTTTAGAGAGAAGGTTGCAGTTTATTGAAGAGGAGAGCCAGACAGAAAGATAGTTCTGGAAGAAAAGAGAGCGAGCACATGTAGGGAGTGGGTTTTTATACCTTCTTGAGCTTTTGTTTGGAGTTATTCCTGTGGCATGAACTTTGACCTGAATCTGAGTGTACCTTTCTGGTATTCTGATGGTGGTGGATTAATCCTATTATGTCCCAAAGGTCATATCCTGCTTCCCTGGAGCTGTGGCTGATCACTGTTGGATTTTTTCGTGTAAGGGATTGTTGATTCTAGGGATCGTTCTTTCTAATCCAAGCTTCCTGGCTTCAATCTTTCTGACAAGATTATCACATCTGCATTTCTGCAGACCTGGTTTCTGTTTGGGGCAGAGAGACTGGTGTGTGTGTGTGTGTGTGTGTGTGTGTGTGTGTGTGTGTGTGTGTTGGTTTCTGTCTTTAAAATCCTTTGGGGAAATATATTCTGCCTTTTTAATATTCCCCAAAATATTTCTTTCTCTGGATTCTTCCCACAAAAGCCAGTTTGAGAAAAATAGCAACGTTTCTCCTGTGGTTCTTCTCGGTAGAAGGGATTAGGTATATTTGAAGTGATGCTCAAGCAAAACAGGTTCTCCCTTGTTCCTGCTCTGTGCTCCTTCAGAGAGGGAAACAGTCTTTGGCAGATGCCAAATCACATTTGTTTTCTGCAGTGTATTTTGGCAATTCCGTGACACTTCCATCTGTTTAACTAAGCCAGGCGCAGATCCACAAAGCAAAACAACCTTTTGCCATGATAACAGATGATGGCCACTGTTCCAACATCAAAGCTTGCCTGTTTTCTTTCTTAAAGGTCATTGGTTTCTATGCCTCCTACAGAACTGTGCCTCTGAGGATCCTTTTGTGAAGTAGAATTTCTATTAAATCAATATTCTACAGGTCGTTGTTCAGTCACTAAGTCATGTCTGACTCTTCATGACCCCATGGACCATAGTACATTAGGCTCTTCTGTCCTCCACTGTCTTCTGGAATTTGCCCAAATTCATCTTCACTGCATCAATGACACTATCTAACCATCTCATCCTCTGACATCCCCTTCTCCTTTGGCCTTCCATCTTTCTCTCTTTCTCATTGGTCTTCTCCAATGAGTCCTTTCTTATCATTTGAGCTTCAGCTTCAGAATATTCTACATACTATTATATATATTGTAGCTCCAGTAGGTATTTTAGATTGAATACAGTATGCTGCCATGGTGTTTTCCAACATATATGAAACCCATACCCATCTTTTTCTATATACCAATATATCTGCTCTGGGTTAACCATATGTGAAAACAAGGAAAGCGAAGTCTACATATTTAGGGAACATCCTTGATGTATGCCATTATTGGTTATTGACCCTTGTGAGTGAAACTTTCTCAATATTTTTGTGGCAGCATTTAAGTTGTCCTGCATTTGGATTGTGTACATCAATACAGTGGTTACAATAAACAGAAATCTGAATAGTGAACAGAAGTTAGAAACGCTAGGCATTTATTTCAGAAGTATTTGGCTATTATTTGAGATTGTGCTTTACTTTATTTTATTTTTTTCATTTCTCAGTCCAATGTTGCAGTTCATTAGACTTACATTAAACGAAATTAATCATTGTATGAACTTTAAAAGCCTGAACAGCAGACTGTTTTTCCGCTTACGGTAAAGACCTTTACCTAAAGTATTATTATTTCTGTTAATGAAAAGAAAGTCTAAATTAGATATTAAAACTTAGTCCGGGCTTGCTATTAAATCAAATAAATTTATGACTTTAATTATTCATGGATTACTCCATAAATTAAAAAAAAAGTCACCCAGAAGTGTTTAGCTGTGAGATCACTTTAAAGGCAAGAAAGAATTCTTGTTACTTTGGTCTAATAAAAAAAATCTCACGGCTAAATAGATGATTTTTTTTTTAATTTATGAAACAAGGCATGAATTATTAAATTGAAGCCAGACCAATGCTTGGCTTAGTGACATGAAAAATGACGCCAGACTAAATCTATGCGACTGGCTATGACACTTCCTTTTAAATTTTAACAGCAGAGTACAGGTGTTCCCTTTTAAGTATATTTTTTTTCAGATTTATGCAAGTCATTAATAAGCATTTAATTTGAAAAGAACGCTCCTGATTTAGGAATATTAATTCAGTCAATGTGTTGACAGTTAAGGACAAACTATAAATTACGGCGGCCATATTACCTTATACGTATCTCTCTCCGCTGTCTAAAAGGCTGCTATTGATTTAAAAGCTGGTAAGCTGCAAGGCATTTAGCCATAAACCTGGCTCATAAAATGACTATAATCTGTATTGGCTTTTTTTTATTGTGCTGATGGAGGTATATTCAGAAAGATAGATATGCCAAAAGCTAATGTTGATTACATGGTGATGCAGAAGTGTGAAGAATATGAATTTGGAAGACCCCCCGTTCAACTTCCTCACCTATGAATTTACTAGGCGATTACTAATTCCTTTAGGTTACTATTAGTTTTGCAGGTAGACTTCGACTTACAATCACAACTGGGCCTGATATTTCTGTTGCTAAGCAGCACAGTTGTTAAGCGAGCTTTGCCCCATTTTATGACCGTTCTTGCCCCAGTTGTTAAGTGAACCACTGCAGTTTTTAAGTTAGTTACACAGCTGTCTTCCCCAATGACTTTGCTTGTCAGAAAGTCTCAGAGGCTGATCGCTTGACCCCGGGACACTGCAACTATCTTTTCTTTGAAGATGTTTCGCTTCTCATCCGAGAAGCTTCTTCAGTTCAGAAGTGAAGAAGCTTCTTGGATGAGGAAAAAAAAAAGAAACTTTGGGAAAATTTGCCGACAGGAAAATGTCTGTGGAGATTCTCAGTCATCCAGATCATGGTCCAAGGTGCTTTTTTCAAGAGGCAACTGGACTTTCTTGTTTTGCTTTGAAGACGTTTCACTTCTCATCCAAGACGCTTCTTCAGCTCTGACTGGATGGTGGGGAGAATGGAAGGATTTATACTCCTTCCAGACAGCTGGTCATTTGCCTTCTTTTAGAGAGTTGTTGAAGCCACCTGGAGGTTTATCTGTATCCTCAGGATCACCTGAGTAGTGCAAATGGAAACCTTTCAGCGGTTCCAAGAAGGCTCCTCACCCATTTGCAGCACTCAGGTGACCCCGAGGACATAGACAAACCTCCAGGTGGCCTCAACGACTCTCTGAAAGAAGGCAAATGACCAGCCGTCTCCAAGGAGTATAAACCCTGTCATTCCCCACCAACTAAATCAGAACTAAAGAAGCTTCTTGGATGAGAAGGGAAACATCTTCAAAGAATAATAAGAAAGTCCCATGAGGGCACAGGTAAACCCAAGTGGCCTCAATGACTCTCTGAAAGAATGCAAATGACCAGCTGTCTGCAAGGAGTATAAATCCTTCCATTCCCCCACCATCCAGTCAGAGCTGAAGAAGCTTCTTGGATGAGAAGTGAAACGTCTTCAAAGAGAAACAAGAAAGTCCAGTTGCCTCCAGAAAAAGCACCTTTGAGATGGCCAACAGACATTGCAAAGATTGCCAACAATCCTTATGCAGATTTCTCCCCCCCCCCCGAAATTAGTATTTATATTTGGGTTTCAACCTAACATCACCATCATGTTAGCCATTGTTTATCCACTGCAGGATGCAGGCCTCTTCTGCATGTTTCCAACCCATACGCTCCTGAGCTTTCTTTTGCCAGTTGGGCCCGCCATACTTGCTGGTGTCATTGCTCCCTTTTGTTTTAGGTCTCTTTCATGGACACTTGTGATCAAATGGGATCTGTTCTATGCCTGCCTTGCTCCACCTGCCATCCGTTCTTCTTACTATGTGACCAACCCATTTCCATTTCTGTTCTTTTACTATTGTGTATTTTCCTTTGTTCTCTAATCCACGTGCAGGTCTTTCTATCTTGTCTTGTGATGCTGAGTGTGTTCTCCTTCCATGGCTCTTTGCATCACTTGTAGCTTTTGTATTGATTGTGGG
Organism: Crotalus tigris; assembly: GCF_016545835.1. Taxonomy (NCBI): domain Eukaryota; kingdom Metazoa; phylum Chordata; class Lepidosauria; order Squamata; family Viperidae; genus Crotalus; species Crotalus tigris. The sequence continues at coordinate 1,823,232 of NW_024096472.1, read as the reverse complement.
GTTATTCAACCTATACACCGAGATACTGTAAATATCTGTTACAAAAACGGCAGGGAACAGATACTTACTGAAAATGGAGGAAAGCCTAGAGCTAATTCCTTTATAATTCATGGATGCTTTTTTACATATCCACCCTCTCTTGATTTCCCTCACCTGCTACACAGAATACTGTAGTGCACGCCAACTCCAGAGAGTGGAGAATGAACTGATTCACAGTTCAATTGCTTATTATAAAAGCACTCAAGAGAGAGTATGCCTGTGACCCCCATCTTTTCCTAAAGTGAATTCTGATCAATATTAAAAAAAAAAAATATCTGAGGTCTATTTCCTAACTGCAATAGGCCCTCAAACTGGGAGGCCTCTGAGATATAAATCGACAGTTTGGGTCATCATGCTCCCTGTAAGCATCAAAACCAGTAATGTACTCATCCATTTGATGTCATGCCAATGTAAAGTCAGACAATGCTGTGCTTCTTCCTGCAGTTCCAGCAGAAAAAACCAATGGCAGAGCTTCTCTTTTTGATCGGCATTATCATGCCAGATCAGAGGCATTGCCCCAAAATTGAGACAAGGATGGAGAGAACATTGCGATAGCTTCATCCCTAGTTTCATTTCAACAGTTGGATCTATGTCCAATGTCTTCGCTTCATCTTTGTTGCCAAGATGTTGCCAAGAGGGTTCAAAGCCCAGTTTAAGTATTTAATATCCTTAGTGATATCTTCTGATTGTTGACATAGATTGCTAGCCATTCAGCCCCTCCCCTTGGTATTGGGGAAGGATTGGAAGAAAGAAGAATTGTGCCTAGGAGTCAAATTTGAGAACAACTGCTTGATCAGAGACCAGCATTTTGATCTGAAGACTCTTGAGTTACAAATATAGTTCTTTCTAAGGCCAAAGAAGCAAATAGGAGACCTGGTAACAATTGTGAATGCATTATTGGAGTTAAATTTGGATCAGCAATGGAGGGAAGGCTAGTTATTTTGGTCAAAATACTTGGAAGCAAACCACTTTAGGAAGGTCTGGCCTGTGAAGCTCCAGCTGAAAGTTCATCTTAGGTTTGAGTTTGTTTTGCCTACGATTGGGAAGTAAGTTTGATTTACAAGTCCTTTGCTCTGGTAGAAAATATTGGATTATTGAAATATGCTTTATTGGCCAAGTGTGATTAGATACACAAGGAATTTGTCTCCAGTGCAGAAGCTATCAGTGTACATATAAATAGCAAAGAGATACATCGTAGATCATAATTCATGAGATACAATCATACGATACCGATAGGAGAAAGCAGTAGGAAGGATGAGAAGGCAAGAAAGATGAAAAGGATAATAGCAACACAGCTCTACTACATGCCCTACTATGTCCTACTACTGCCCTACTATGGGCACGACTTTTTTGAAAAAAAAATGTCTTGACATTTCCCTTGAGTTGAGCTGGACTTTTAGTCACATCTGTCAGGTTTTCTTGCCAAAAAGACAGATACAATTTGCCCTTGTCTTTTTCTGGGATTTTTTTTTAAAAAAATTGTAACTTTGCATTTAGGTAATCTGATTCAGCCACCGAGGAACAGCTATGGCCACTAGAAAAGCAGGGTACAAATTCTCAAAATAACAAACTCTTCAAAAGTTACAACCCTACTCTTCAAGACAAAATTGCGTGATATTTGACCTGCATTAGGAAACGCCTCCTTAAGGAAATTATTCGCCAATTTCTTGGATACTAAATGATAGACTCTCGATTCCACGAGAGTGCTTTTCCTTTTGAGCTGGATACTTCTCATCAGTTATTCATTTCTGAAGATCATCTTGAAATAGCTTTTCTCTAGATCTATTGCAATCTAACTAATCAATAGATAAGACGCATCATAGGTAGATAGTTTGCGACCTGGGGCTGTATGTGGTCTTCACATCCTTTTAAAGGCCTGGGAAGCTGCTTCTGCTAAAAAAAAATCTCTCATTAGGCAGGGAAACACAGACATAAGTTCTACGATAGTCAATAGCATTTAAAAAAAAATTCTCAGAATCTCACAAACGAAGAGTAGGAGAAAACCACCACAACTACTATCTAATTTATATCTCGATCCTCACGTAGGAGAACCTATACCATCTCAGACTAGTGACTGTCCAGTCTCTTCTTAAAAACCTCCAGTGATGGAGCACCCACAATTTTTGAAGGCAAAGCTGTTCCACTGGTTGATTGTCCTCACTGTCAGGAAGTTTCTCCTTAATTCCAGATTGCTTCTGTCTTTGATCAGTTTCCAGCCGTTGTTTCTCGTCCTGCCCTCAGGTGCTTTGGTGAATAATGTGACCCCCTCTGCCTTGTGATAGCCCCTCAGATACCTTAACATTGCTATCATGTCTCCTCTATTTCTTTTATTCTTTAGACTTGCCAAACCCAAGTCCCGCAACCGTTCTTCATATGTTTTAGGCTCCAGGCCTTTGAATGTGTTTGTAATCTCCCACATGTAAACATCCTGTTTTTTCTTTCTTTCCTGATTATAGGGAACTGTGGTCATGGCCCAATTTTGAACATCAGTCAACCGTACGTGATCCAGCTCAACTGGAGAGGGTTTTCTTACAAATATGGAGCCTGGGGCAGATATTCCTCTCCTCTTAGCCCTGGAAAAGAGCTTTATTGGGTTGCACCTCTAAATGCCGAAGGAAGATACCTGGAATATTACCGACTCCACAATTCCTACGATGATTTGCTGCTCTTCAAATACTCCAGGCAAAACCAAATTCAGTATGGCGAAGGCAGTGGAACGGCCGTGCACAATAATTTTATGTATTATAATGTATATGGCTCGCGAGATATGGGTAAGCTAGATTTAGCAACCAATAAGTTGGTGTTGAGGAAGGCTCTTCCAGGCGCCGTTTCTAACAATCGGTTCTCCTATGCGGGGGTAGCTTGGCAAGACATGGATTTTGCCGTGGATGAGAGTAGTTTATGGGTTATTTACTCCACAGAAGCCAGCCGAGGTAACATAGTCATTAGCCGGATTAACGAAACGTCTCTTGATGTGTTGAACACATGGCAAACAAAGCAATACAGGCCAGCGGTCTCTAATGCTTTTATTATATGTGGGGTGCTCTATGCTACTAGGCCTCTGAACACCAGGAAAGAAGAGATATTTTATTCCTTTGATACCAACACTGGGAAAGAAGGGACACTAAGCATCATTGTGGATAAAGTGCTGGAAACCATCCAGAGCATAAACTATAGCCCAATTGACCGGAGGCTGTATATCTACAATGATGGTTACCTCGTTCGCTATGACTTACTTTTTGCGCCCCTTCAACCAGAATAGTTTTCCCAGGGAGATTCAAAGCTCCAGTCCCCGAATCCACAAAAATACATTGAAAAAAATTCGAGGACATAGGGGAGCAAAGGCCCAATCCATTTGCAAATCATCATCAAGCAAAGAGAACGTGTTTTGGATCTGATCACTTTGTTAAAAATATTCTTTTGGAAAAAAAAATCCAAAAAGAGGGTTTGGGTAGAGTAGAGACGATGCAATAAATGTATCGGAGGGGAGGGGGGGTGAAAAAAAATGGGTTTCTTTTCCCCCGATTCTGTGTTTTTAATAGGGGTTATACACTTCTATTTTCTGGAACAAAAAGAATCCAAATTTATCTGTTCTGAGGCCAAATTTGGCGCAGGTCTCGTGAGAACTGTTTTTTATGAAAAGAGGCTTCGGGTTACTTTGATATCCAACCCAACAGATCTGACCAGTTTCAGATTCAGCGGCTGCCTAATTTTGTTAGCCTTCATTCCTTGATTATGTTTTTTAATACCATAAAGTGTTATGCAAACTCATAACAGTTAGATTACTTTATGGTTCAATTGGTGATGTGAACCTAGAAGAACGGTTAAACCAGCTTCATGTTGGGTTAATTCTTTAGCCCCAATACAGTACATTTTGGGTAGATAGCATGATCCATTTTAATAGACTTTGGGTCCCATAAAAAAAATGACCAGTTGTATTAAAAAAAAAAAAGCAGCAGTACAGGTAGTCCTTGACTTACAATCACAATTAATCCTAAAATGTTTGTTATTAAGTGAGACAATTGTTAAGTTAACCACTGCAGTTAATATGCTAGTAAGATGGTTGTTCAGTGAATCTGGTTTCCCCATTGGCTTGGCTTGTCAGAAGATCACAAAAGGGGTCGCGTGACCCTGGGATATGGCAACCATCATAAGTATGAGTCAGTTGCCAAGCATTCGACTTTTGAGCACATGATCAAATGCTGCAAAGGTCGTAAGTTTGAAACACCATCAAAAAAATTAAGATGGCAGTACGAAGGGGTAGGCCTTCGAGCTTGTTGCCATGACAACCATTTGAAACCTGAGGCCTACAGGTCCCCTAGTGGTTGTACTAGCATCTTATCTGTCTAGATCAGGGGAAGGCAACCTTGGTTCTTTTATAACTCGTGGACTTCAACTCCCAGAATTCCTGAGCCAGCCATGCTGAGGAGAAAGGGAGCAGTTTCCAAGCTGAGCCATGTTGGCTCAGGAATTCTGGGAGTTGAAGTCCACGAGTCATAAAAGAGCCAAGGTTGCCTACCCCTGCCCTAAGCCTAAGCTGCTTTATGACTCGTGGACTTCAACTCCCAGAATTCCTGAGCCAGCTTGGCTCAGCTTGGAAACCTCTCCCTTTCCCCTCAGTGTGTCTGGCTCAGGAATTCTGGGAGTTGAAGTCCATGAGTCATAAAAGTGCCAATGTTGCCTACCCCTGGTCTAGATCAACCGTGGGGTTTTTTTTTTGCAATTGGTGTGTATATTTGTCAATACGTGAAAAGTAATATCCTGACAGATTATTCTTTCTTTTTTGGGGGGACTGAATAAAAATAAAAACAATGCCTTAATCTCAGCCACAGGATTTTTCCATTTTTTTTCTCTCTCTCTTTCTTTCTCTCTCTACTCCGCCATCCAAATAAATGGATATTTTTGTTGTAGGCTTTAACACGTCTTCTCTTCAGGCGAAAAAAAGCTGCTTTCTCCATTTCTCCGACATTCAGAGTGCAATCATTGCTTGCTGAGAAAATAGTGTTTCTATCAGGATGTGGCTGTGCCGTCTGCCTCGGTCACAGCCTGAATGTATGTCAGAGGTTCCGACTGGGTGGAATTTACAACTCTTCTTTGTGATGGAGTAAAAAAAAAAAAAAGGCCTCCTGGGTTTTTTTCTTGAAACATTCCTGTGGAATTAGGGAGACCGGCACCACACACTTATTCGTTTCAGTGGGGTTTGCTTAAGAAACCGCTCAGGGGGCTTGTGTCCTGTTGTTTGCAAAATGTCATCCCTGGCATAGGCTTTTTTTTTTTTTTTTGCAAAGCTGTTTCTCCCCCTATTACTTCTCCATTTTGATGTGAACATAAAAGTAATGGCTCCTGGAATGTTTAGTAAGGGATTCGTTTCATGTTTCTTCTGGCCGATCCAGTTATCAAAGCGTCTTAATGGAATAACAGAGTTGGAAGGGACCTTGGAGGTCTTCTAGGCCAGGGGTTGGCAACCTTAAACACTCAAAGAGCCACTTGGACCCATTTCCCAGAGAAAAGAAAACACTGGGAGCTGCAAAACGTGCGTGTGCACGCACATGTGCATACGAGGGGTGGGGAGCTTGATTGAAGAGTTTAATTAAAAAGAAATAGAGGCTGTTGTGCATGAATTCTCTCTCTCTTCTCTCTCTCTCTATCCCCTCTCCCCTCTCTCCCTCTCTCTCTCTTCCCCTTTCTCTCCAATCTTCTGCTCACCTGGCAAGCTGGCTTCACGCTGTTCTCCGACAAGCTGACACAGATTCTTATTGGGCTGGCTCTCTCCTGCCCTTGGTCTGCCAGTCCTCTTCCTCCACTCAGTGTGTGTGTGTGTGTGTGTGTGTGTGTGTGAGAGAGAGAGAGAGAGAGAGAGAGAGAGAGAGAGAGAGAGTGCTGTTGCTTGCTGCTTGCTGCTTCCTGCTGAGATGCAGCACAGGGAGGAGCCCCACCCAATAAGCTTATCAGCTTGTCCAAGAACAGCATGAGGCCACTCTCTTTTTTACACAAACACACACAGAGAGAGAGAGAGAGAGAGAGAGAGAGTGAGAGAGAGAGAGAGAGAGAGAGAGAGAGAGAGAGAGAGAAGGGAAGTGCAAGTGCCTCTCTCTGTCTCTGTCTCTCTCTCTGCAAATGGCGGAGGAGGCTGGGAACCGCAGGAGGGCTCAAAGAGCCACATGTGGCTCCGGAGCCACGGGTTGCTGACCTGTGTTCTAGACCAACCCCTGCTTGAGCAGGAGACCCTAGATAGACCATTTCAGACAAATGCTTGTCCAATCTCTTCTGAAAAACCTCCAGTGATGGAGCATCCACAAAGTCTGAAGGCAAGCCACTCCACTGGTTAATTGTTCTCACAATTAATGGTTCTTACAATTTCGCCTTAGTTCTAGGTTGGACCTCTCTTTAATGAATAACAGAATTGGAAGGGACCTTGGAGGTCATCTAGTCCAACCCCCTGATCAGGCTGGAAACCCTAGACCATTTCAGACAAATGATGGCCCAATCTCTTCTTTAAAACTTCCAGTGTTGGAGCATTCACAACTTCTGGAATTCACAACCTCTGAAATTCTGTTCCATTAGTTTCCTGTTCACTGTTAGGAAATTCCTCCTTAGTTCCAGGTTGCTTCTTTCCTTGGTTAGTTTCCATCTGTTGTTTCTTGTCTTGCCTTCTGGGGCTTTGGAAAACAAGTTGACCCCCTATTTTTTTTTTTATTTTGACATATTTATTTTTTGATTTCAACCCCTAGTCTTGCTCAGAAGAATCTCACAAACGTTGTAAAAATCCACTCCAACGTCCAATATTGAAATATGACTGCATCGCCCCATCCATTTCAACGTGTTAAGACATTTGTAATGCCGTGTTAGCTTTCATCCTGCCTCTGGGACGAAGGGGCTAATCCTTTTAAATTGCCAGCTGGAGAATGCTGATGTTGCAGAATATTTTGTCCTAAGAAATGAGTTTCCCACTTATTTGCATTTTTTTTTCTCTTTGACAGTTAGCAAGGTGACATAATCGGATTTACAAAGAGGGTTATTGCCATCCTTCTCATGTTCTTCACTTAGAGCATGTTCCAAAGTGATTTACTTGTACCAGGAATCTTAGACCATTACCAGCACTGAAATGTTTTGTTTTGTGCCGATTTTGTTTTTTTAACCATTTAGTCGTGTGACTTGGTGACTTGAGAGGCAAGCGTTCTACATGCTACCCTGTCAATCAGATCTTCTTTCAGTTGTCTCTGGAGATTCTCACTCATCCATGTCATAGTTGTCCCAAAGGTGCTTTTTGGCAAGTCAACTAGACTTTCTTGGTTCCTCCTTGGAGACGTTTCGCGTCTCATCCAAGAAGCTGCTTCAGTTCTGACTGAAGGGTGGAGGACGGAAAGGATTTATATTCCTTGCAAGTCCTCTGGTCGTTAGTACTCTTCCTGAGAGTCGTTGAGGCCACTTGGAGGATCATCTGCGCCCTAGGGGCCACCTGAATGGTGCAAATGGGTGTGGAGCCTTCTTGGAGCTGCTGAAAGGTCTATGTTGTAGACAGGAGATGGGTGGTGTCGTATCCCAAACCCCCTCCATTGAAAGAGAGCTGTTCAGTTTTAATACAGATAGCCTCCTTGACCCCTCTTCCAACACAGAAGTCCTCTCTGTCCAGAACATGGACTTTGCTTCTTTCAGCTTTTGGATGTTCATGTTCATCAGTTGTGGTGTTATCAAGCCAGCTTGTTCTTGGCTTGCCTCTTCTTCTTGTTCTACTAACCATTCTGAGCCCCACTGTCTTCTCCAATGAATCTGCTCACATGGCAGGGTAAATCAGATGTAGTCTTGTGAGTTGGGTTTCGAGGGGTGTGTCTGGTTTTACACAATTCAGCACCTCTCTGTTGCTTGCTCTGATTGCCCTATGCCAGGGGTAGGCAACCTCAGCTCTTTTATGACTCATGGACTTCAAACTCCCAGAATTCCTGAGCATAGCTGACTCAGGAATTCTGGGAGTTGAAGTCCATGAGTCGTAAAAGAGCCGAAGTTGCCTAGCCCTGCCCTATGCATTGCAGCAATTTTATAAGATTTCTACTATAGCCAGAATAAGCTTTCTTTTATTCAAAACAAGCACATTCTCATCCTTCATTTTGTGTGTGTGTTTGTGTGCGTGCAAGGATTTCTAATGGTTTTCTGGTTAGTTTGTAATCTGATAAATAGTTATTATCATTCCTGAACGCTTCTTATTTTGAGAGGCTAAAATTATCTTTCTTCTGCGCTTTGCAGGGGTCGTTTCCAGCATGTTAGAGTCTGCCCTATAAATTCCGCATAATGGCTAATAAAATAATTATAATAATAAACCCCCAAACAAAAGGAGTTCCATAATCAAACATAGATGTGTCAGTTTGGGAAAGTAAGTATATTTACATAAAATGTAATGCTTTGCATAATTCATGTTGAACGTAATACTAATAGTATTTGTAATAATTTGGAATTACGTTTGAGCATCTATATTATAGAAAGTAGATAACTTACTACTCATAAGGTTTTCCTTCCTTCCTTCCTCCCTCCCTCCCTCCCTCTCTCCCTGCTTTTTCCTTCCTTCCTTCCTCCCTCACTCCCTCCTCTCCCTCCCTTCCTTTCCCATCATATTCCTTCCTCCCTCCCTCCCTCCCTCCCCTCCCTCCCTTCCTTTCCCATCATATTCCTTCCTTCCTTCCTCCCTCCCTCCCTCCCTCCTTCCTTCCTTCCCTCTCTCCCTCCCTCCCTTCCTTTCCCATCAAATTCCTTTCTTTCTTTTTTCCTTCCTTCCTTCCTTCCTTCCTTCCTTCCTTCCTTCCTTCCTTCCTTCCTTCCTTCCTTCCTTCCCCATCAAATCCCTTCCTTCCTCTCTCCCTCCCTGCTTTTTCCTTCTTTCCTCCTTCCCTCCCCTTCCTCCCTCCCTTTCCCATCATATTCCTTCCTTCCTTCCTTCCTTCCCTCCCTCCCTCCCTCCCTTCCTTTCCCATCAAATTCCTTCCTTCCTTCCTTTCCCATCAAATCCCTTCCTCCCTCCCTCCCTGCTTTTTCCTTCTTTCCTCCCTCCCTCCCCTCCCTCCCTCCCTTTCCCATCATATTCCTTCCTTCCTTCCTTCCTCCTTCCCTCCCTCCCTCCCTCCCTCCCTTCCTTCCTTCCTTCCTTCCTTCCTTCCTTCCTTCCTTCCTTCCTTCCTTCCTTCCTTCCTTCCTTCCTTCCTTCCTCCTTCCCTCCCTTCCTTTCCCATCAAATTCCTTCCTTCCTTCCCTCCTTCCTTCCTTTCCCATGAAATTCCTTACCCCCCCCCCTTCCCTTTCAGTATACCAAACAACACAGAGAAAAGTGGAATTCTTTAGCAGGCAGAGCAGATTCTGACAGCTGGTTTGGGAAATAACCGTCATTCAGCTTGGCCAATTTTCATTTCAAGCAGTGACATTCACACACACTGGACTGAGCTGCTCAAGTGATTCCTCAAGGAAAGAAAAAAATAGAAAGGAAACCAGATGGTTATGGAGCCTTATGTCAGCAAATATGCAGTGCAGTCTCTTAGCTAAATGGGTAAATACACTTCACTTCAATTCTGCAAGTGCATTGTGGGAGAATCTTTTGACTGGACAATTTGAGCCAGAAGAATTGACCAAGATAGCTACCATTCTATAGCTTTTTCCTTGACATCACATTCCAACTGGATGCAAATGGTTTTCATTCCATATATTCCTCCAACTTATACATTTTGAAGCAGTCTCACTTCTATTCCGATAAAAGTACGGCCTCGTTCCAACATATTTCCATCCTTTCCTTGGCAACTATCATATAAATGCTGTTGCTTGTTGTCTTCTGTGATTTTTGTTTTGTTTTGTCCTTGTATTTTCAAGTGGCCTTTTTCAACAAATATACCAATCCAATCTGAGCTTCAACATATATGGAGTGTGTGGATAATCCAAAATGTGACACAGAAGAAGATTTTTAATTAAATTTGAGCACATGCGGAGTTCCACACAAAGGTGGTGCAGAAATATTGGAATTCAAAATAGTTTGACTTTATAATGCTCCGTTTTCAAGTTCTAATCATCCCTTCCAATATCCAATAAGGAAATATCTCGTTGCCATTTTAACCTTAATGAAAATATTCCAAGCTTGAAAGTCAGAAAAATTATTCCACCAAACTATTTCCCATCTTTTCTTCCCTTCCCTTCACTAGACATGACCTCTGTGCAAATATTCCTACATTGAATAAGGGGAAATGAAGACCTCTGTCACTAGCCAATCACAGAGCTGGAGAGAGGCCATCCATTTGCATAAATTTGCATCTTCCCGTTGCCATCTGATTGCTAAAAATTTGGATTCTAGCTAGTGTTTTATAACTCAGCAAGGGAAAACTTTCCGCATTCCTTCAGTTTCCTATTTGAATCGTATTTCCTATTTATTCTATTTGCTGTGTTGATTTTTTTTCCCCCGTTGGCTAACAAACCAAAGATATTTATTAAACATTTTAGAAAAGACAAATAGTCGGGATTCAACACGATAAAGAGAATAAGAAACTAAAATAATAATAATAACAAAAGAAATAAAAGAATTGAAACAAAGAATAATTGAGCATCTAGAACAGCACAAAAACAACAAAATAAGGCTGCCTGCATTGAAGCTTGTTCCAAAGAAACAGCTAGCACAAGCATTAAAAGATGCAAATACTGCAATAGCAAGTATAAGCACCAATTCACTGCAAGAAACAAACCAACTAATGTACAGCACAGCTGCAGTTATAACAGAATACCTGGGATGCAAAATCAACAAAAAAGAAAAACAAACAAAAAGTGCACCACAAAAATGGAAGGTTAGACTAGAAAATAAGATCAGCAAGTTAAGATCACATGCAAGCAAGCTAGAACAGATGAAAGAAAAGAAGCTGAAGAACAAGAAGACCAAAGAATACCTAATCAAGAAATACCACTTAGAAACAAGGAAGATCAAGGAAGCACTAGAAATAATAAAGCAACAAATAACAGCTATAGCCAGGAAAATCAGTAGATATGAAGCTCGAATTGCAAACTATAGGCAGAACCTCCAATTTCAATCCAATCAGAAACGTTTCTACCAATCCATCAATGGAGAAACTGCAAGGAATCAGTCAGTACCTGACAAGGAAGAAACAGTGCAGTTCTGGAAGCAGATATGGGATAACCCAAAGAAATACAACAAGGATGCGGCTTGGTTAAAAGAGGTGGATGCAAATAAAACAGAAGTTGAAATGAAAGAACTAGTAATAACAACAAAAATGGTAGAAAAAAGAGCAAAGAAAATCAAAAATTGGTCAGCACCAGGTGAAGATGAACTGCATGGGTTTTGGTTGAAACATCTAACTGTTATACACCCACTCATTGCCAAGCAGTTCAACAATATACTACAAGGAGGAGAAATTGAAAAGTGGCTAACAACTGGGAAAACCTACCTAATAATGAAAAATCCAGCAAAAGGGGCAACACCAGGTAACTACAGGCCAATTACCTGCTTACCAACAACTTTCAAATTACTAACTGGTGTGGTAGCTGATGCAGTACAACAGCATCTAGTTGAAAACAATCTCTTTCCACCTGAGCAGAAAGGAAACCGCCCCAATAGCAGAGGAACAAAAGATCAACTCCTAATAGACAAAATGATCTTGGAAAACTGCAAGAGAAGGAAGACCAACCTGAATGTGGCATGGATTGACTACAAAAAGGCATTTGATTCTCTGCCACATGATTGGATAATCAAGTGCCTAGAAATAACAGGAGTCAGTAGAAACATCAGAAAATTTGTGCAAAGATCGATGGCACAATGGAAGACACAGTTGCAGATCAATGGTGAGAGACTGGGAGAGGTTAATATCAAGAGAGGAATATTTCAAGGAGATTCATTATCACCATTACTATTTGTTATTGCACTGTTTCCTCTGTCAACAATACTGAATAACTCAGGACATGGCTATCAAACATCAAAAACATCTGCCAGACTATCCCACCTCCTTTACATGGATGATCTGAAGCTGTATGGAAAAACATCATCTGAAATAGAATCGCTGCTCAACACTGTCCGTATATATAGCCAAGATATTGTAATGGAGTTTGGCTTGGACAAATGTGCCACACTTACTATCAAACAAGGAAAAATAGTGAAAACTGAAGGAATCAAGATGCCCCACGAAAATAACATTAAGAGTCTGGATGAGGAAGAGTACTACAAATACTTGGGTATCCTTCAAGCTGACAACATCAAGCACACTGAAGTCAAGAAAAAGATTAGAGGTGAATACATCAAGAGAGTGAAGAAGATCTTAAAGTCCAAACTCAATGGAGGAAATACCATAAAGGCAATCAACACCTGGGCAATCCCAGTCATTAGGTACACAGCTGGAATAGTGGACTGGACTCAAGCAGAACTAAAAGCAATGGATAGGCAGACCAGAAAAATAATGACAATGAATCATGCCCTTCATCCACGCAGTGACATTGATAGACTTTATCTACCAAGGCAAATAGGTGGGCGTGGAATGCTACAAGTACATCAGATGGTTGAAGAAGAAAAAATGGCTTTGGAAGAATATCTGAAGAACAATGATGAAGATGCACTGAAATTAGTATATCAGGAAGGCTTACTAACTACTGGAGAGACCAAACTGGCCTACAAGAAAGACCAAATGAAGAACAGAATAGAGGCATGGGAAGACAAAGCACTACATGGCCAATACATGAAAAAAATAGCTGGGAAAGCAGATAATAATAAAACCTGGCAATGGCTAAGAGCAGGAAAATTGAAGAAAGAGACCGAGGGACTAATTCTGGCTGCACAAGACCAAGCCTTAAGGACAAATGCATACAAAGTCAAAATTGAGAAGACAGCAACAGACAGTAAGTGCCGCCTATGCAAAGAAGCTGAAGAAACAGTGGACCACTTGGTAAGCTGTTGCAAGAAGATTGCACAGACTGATTACAAGCAGCGGCATGACAAAGTAGCAACAATGGTGCATTGGAAGATCTGCAAAAAATATCATTTGCCTGTAAGCAAAAACTGGTGGGATCATAAAATAGAGAAAGTCATAGAAAATGATAAAATTAAACTGCTCTGGGACTTCAGAATTCAAACAGACAAGCACCTGCAACATAACACCCCAGACTTAACAATTGTCGATAAGAAAGACAAAAAAGTCTGGATAGTGGACGTGGCAGTGCCTGGAGACAGCAGAATAGAAGAGAAAGAACTGGAGAAGATAACAAAATACAAAGACCTACAAATAGAAATAGAAAGACTGTGGCAAAAGCAAGCAAGGGTAGTACCAATAGTCATAGGCTCCTTGGGTGCAATCCCAAAACAACTGGAGCACCACTTGAACACCATTGGCATTGACAAATTGCTATTAGTCAATTGCAAAAGGCGGCCTTATTAGGAACTGCTTCCATCCTGCGACGATACCTGTAATACCATCAAACATCCACATCTGCCTATCCCAGGTCCTGGGTAAGGACTCGATAGGTAGACAAAATGCCAAATCCAGTCTGAACATCTGGCTGACTGTGCGATGATTGATAATAATAATAATAATAATAATAATAATAATATAACTGTCGATAAGAAAGACAAAAAAGTCTGGATAGTGGACGTGGCAGTGCCTGCCTGGAGATAGCAGAATAGAAGAGAAAGAACTGGAGAAGATAACAAAATACAAAGACCTACAAATAGAAATAGAAAGACTGTGGCAAAAGCAAGCAAGGGTAGTACCAATAGTAATAGGCTCCTTGGGTGCAATCCCAAAACAACTGGAGCACCACTTGAACACCATTGGCATTGACAAATTCGCTATTAGTCAATTGCAAAAGGCGGCCTTACTAGGAACTGCTTCCATCCTGCGACGATATCTGTAATACCATCAAACATCCACATCTGCCTATCCCAGGTCCTGGGTAAGGACTCGATAGGTAGACAAAATGCCAAATCCAGTCTGAACATCTGGCTGACTGTGCGATGATCCATAATATATAATAAAGTTGGAAGGGACCTTGGAGGTCATTGAGTCCAACCCCCTGCTCAGGCAGGAAATCCTACACCATTTTGGACAGATGGCTGTCCAGTCTCTTCTTAAAAACTTCCAGTGTTGGCGCATTCACCGCTTCTGGAGGCAGGTTGTTCCACTGGTTAATTGTTCTAACTGTCAGGAAGTTTCTCCTTAGTTCTAGGTTGCTTCTCTCCTTGATTAGTTTCCAACCGTTGCTTCTTGTCCTGCCCTCAGGTGCTTTGGAGAATAGCTTGACTCCTGCGTCTTTGTGTCAGCCCCTGAGATATTGGAATACTGCTATCATGTCCCCCTTGTCCTTCTCTTCATTAAACTAGACATACCCAAGTCCAGCAACCGTTCCTCATATGTTTCAGCTTCCAGTCCCCTAATCATTTTTATTGCTCTTCTCTGTACTCTTTCTAGCGTCTCAACATCTTTTTTACATCATGGTGACCAAAACTGGATGCAGTATTCCAAGGGTGGCCTTGCCAAGGCCTTGTAAAATGGTATTATTACTTCACGTGATCTTGATTCTATCCCTCTGTTAATGCAGCCTAGCACTGAGTTGGCTTTTTTGGCAGCTGCAGCACACGGCTGGCTCCTATTTAAGTGATTGTTCACTAGGACTCCGAGATACCTTTCACAAAGGATCAAAAACATTTACGACGTCACAGTTTTCCAATATATTTTTAATTAATTCTGATCAGGATAAGAATCGAAGCCCTAAGCAAGGATAAATGGCAGAAACTATGGTCAACGCAGTAGGAATCCCCAAATAAAGTAATACATTACAAAAGATCTGCTCTGATTTGAATATAGGTAGTCTTTGACATACAACAGTTCAAAGTTACAATGGCAGTGAAACAAGTGACTTAGGACCGTTTTTCACACTTATGACCGTTGCAGCGTCCCCCCTGGTCACGGGATCAAAATTCAGACGCCTGGCAACTGACTCACCTTTATGACGGCTGCCGTGTCTCCCGCAGTCCCGTGATCTCCTTTTTGCGACCTTGTGATGAGCAATGTCAACAAGGAAGCCAGCTTCTCTTAACAATTGTGCTACTAACTTAACACCAGCAGGGATTTCCTTAAAAACTGTGGCAAGAAAGGGTCGTAAAATGGAGCAAAACTCACTTTTAACATGCCTTGGTAAGGCTACACTTGGAATACTGCATCCAGTTTTGGTCCCCACGATGTAAAAAAGATGCTGAGACTCTAGAAAGAGTACAGAGAAGAGCAACAAAGATGATCAGGGGACTGGAGGCCAAAACATAAAAGGAACGGTTGCTGGGATTGGGTATGTCTAGTTTAATGAAGAGAAAGACGAGGGGGGACAGGATAGCAGCCTTCTAATATCTCAGGGGCTGCCCCAAAGAAGAGGGAGTCAAGCTCTTCTCCAAAGCCCCTGAAGGCAGGACAAGAAGTGACAGATGGAAACTGATCAAGGAGAGAAGCAACCTGGAACGAAGGATAAACTTCCTAACAGTGAGGACAATTAACCAGTGAAACAGCTTGCCATCAGAAATCGTGGGTTTGGCTAGTCTAAAAAAAGAAGAAATATGGGTGACATGATAGCAGCCTTCCAATATCTCAGAGGCTGCCCCAAAGAAGAGGGAGTCAAGCTATTCTCCAAAGCATCAGAAGGCAGGACAAGGAGCATCGGGTGGAAACTAATCAAGGAGAGAAGCAACCTAGAACTAAGGAGAAACTTCCTGACAGTGAGAACAATTAACCAGTGGAACCACCTGCCTCCAGAAGCGGTGAAACACTGGAAGTTTTTAAGAAGAGACTGGACAGCCATTTGTCCGAAATGGTGTAGGGTTTCCTGCCTGAGCAGGGGGTTGGACTCGATGACCTCCAAAGTCCCTTCCCACTTTATTATTATTATTATTATTATTATTATTATTATTATTATTATATTGATCATCGCACAGTCAGCCAGATGTTCAGACTGGATTTGGCATTTTGTCTACCTATCGAGTCCTTACCCAGGACCTGGGATAGGCAGATGTGGATGTTTGATGGTGTTACAGGTATCGTCGCAGGATGGAAGCAGTTCCTAGTAAGGCCGCCTTTTGCTATTGACTAATAGCGAATTTGTCAATGCCAATGGTGTTCAAGTGGTGCTCCAGTTGTTTTGGGATTGCACCAAGGAGCCTATTACTATTGGTACTACCCTTGCTTGCTTTTGCCACAGTCTTTCTATTTCTATTTGTAGGTCTTTGTATTTTGTTATCTTCTCCAGTTCTTTCTCTTCTATTATTATTATTATTATTATTATCATTATTATCATTATTATCATTATTATCATTATTATTATTATTATTGATCATCCTATAGTTAGCCAGTTGTTCAGACTGGATTTGGCATTTTTGTCTACCGATTGAGTCCTTATCAAGGACCTGGGATAGGCAGATGTGGATGTTTGATGGTATTACAGATCTCGTCGCAAGATGGAAGCAGTTCCTAGTAAGGCCGCCTTTTGCAATTGACTAATGGCGAATTTGTCAATGCCAATGATGGTGTTCAAGTGGTGCTCCAGTTGTTTTGGGATTGCACCCAAGGCTGGTGCAATTATTGTTATTGTTATTGTTGTTCTTATTGTCTCACTTAATAACCAAAATGTTGGGGTCAATTGGGGTCATAAGTTGAGGACCACTTGTATCCCATGAAATTGAAATATAGACCCTGTCTGTTAAAAAATAAATAAAAAATCTGAATATTGGACAATGCAGAAATCCCTACCTTGAATCATAGCCCAGGAATTTTTTTTTTATTTTTTTCCCCAATATGAATTAAATTCTATGTCAGATTTCCAAAATCCAGAGTAACAAACTTGATTTTCTGTTCAATATGCACAACTGAGTTCCGGGACTTCTAAGCCATTTCTTACCAAATTAAAACAGCTTGATTTAATTTCTTTTCTCATCTGTGTATCACTGCAGTCATAACAATAACCCACCAGCTATGCAGGAATACGATCTGGAAATTGTGTCCGTTCAGTATAAGGGGAAATGGTGGATTACAGATCAATTTAGCAGTCTTATTCTCAAGGTTTTTTTAAAAATTTATTGTTTTGGCATTCTTCTCCTCATTATTTCTGCTGCTTCTCCAACCTCATGGCTCAACATGTGTTATTAACAAAGGGGTTTTGTCTTTTTGTATCAGCTGCGACAACCTCCCGTCCTTCCTGCACAAGGCTATAGGAGCTGTTAAAACACCAGCTGTGAGCAACATCAGAAACTCTGAATCTGGCCTTTTGCTGCATTGTTTTTTTTGTGTTTTTTTTTTTTTTTTGCTGCTACACGGGCGGAATGCAAACTATTTTGGGATGCGGGACCAACAATGCACTTCAAGAGCATTGGGTAAACATTCTGCCTGGAAATTGCCTTTTCAGTAGCGATCTTCACTTAGTGTGTTGTTTACATTTCACAAGTTGGCCCTTATATTTATAACGGGTCCGAGCAAAGACGCTGCGCTAGCGCATAGAAATAACGCATTATTTTCTTGCTTTTCACCGCTGAATTTTAATATTTGCTGAAGTCAAGGAACTTTCAGCAGTGTAGTTAGTGCAGAGATTGTATTCTCCAAAATAGCTTTGCTGCCCAGATTTACCACTGGAACAAGCAGATCTAATTTTGGAGGACATCTTTATGGAAATCTGTGGCGGGTTATAATGTGCTTGAAATATGAATACCCTTTCTTCAGTTTTAAAGCTCTAATCCTTGGTGACCCGTAGATCTGAGCAAATATCTCCAGCTATAAATCACTGTTGTGTGTATTCTAGGATTTTTTATTATTATTGCCACCGCTAATATTATGATAAGGAAGTGACTGACGTAATGCTGAAATGGTGGAAATGGATTTTGTTGTTTAGTCACTAAGTCATGTCTGACTCTTCATGACCTCCGTGGACCACAGCGTGCCAAGCCCCTCTGTCCTATGCTGTCTCCAGGAGTTTGCCCAAATTCATAGTGGTAGAGCCATGCCTTTAGGCCAGTGGTTCTCAACCTGTGGGTCAGGATTCCATTTGGGGTCGAACGACCATTTCACGGGGGTCGCCAAACAATGCAGTCCACCATTTTTTTCCCCTTTTCCTTAGCTGTGCTACTCCCTTTTATTCTATTGGCTCTTGAAAGCCTATAGAATAGACTCTCTTGAATAGAGTCTCATTCTATTGGCTTTCAAAAGCCAATAGGAATTGTCCAGGCTGTCTCTGCCCTGCTGAGCCCGCCAAAAGTCCCATTCTGCAAACGGTGCTGCATCAGTTGAGTAGTCCTCGACTTACGACCGGTTGGGGGTCGAGGCATTAAAAAGGTTGAGAACCATTGCTTTAGGCCCTCATGAAAGATTAGGAAGGTTGGGGTCAACCTCACATGGGGGGGGAGATGTTCCAGAGGGCAGAAGCCACAGCAAAGAAGGATCCTCCTGGACCCTGCCATCTGGAATAATTGGGCTGGTGGGACCACAGGTTGTCTCCTCTGCCTGCATGAGTGGTACAGGCCAATCCCAGTGGGGTCAGATGGTTCCTCAAGTAGCCTGGACCCATGCCATGAAGGGCTATAAAGGGGATCACCAGCACCTTGAATTGTACCCAGAAGCAGTGGTGTTACAGGGGCCATTCTTGGGGATCCCAAAAGTACCCGCGCTGCCACGCAATGCCTCAGCTGTAGTTTCACATTTTTCATTTCATTTCATTGCCGTCCACACTGATCTTGGAGCCCAAGAAAATAAAATCTATCATGGCTTACATTTCTTCCCCTTCTATCACCTGGAAACTCATTAAGGAGAGAAGCAACCTAGAACTAAGGAGAAATTTCCTGACAATGAGAACAAGTAATCAGTGGAACAACCTGCCTCCAGAAGCAGTGAATGCTCCAACACGGGAAGTTTTTAAGAAGAGACTGGACAGCCATTTGTCTGAAATGGTATAGGGTTTCCTGCCTGAGCAGGGGGGTGGACTAGAAGACCTTCAAGGTCCCTTCCAACTCTTCTCTTCTCTTCTCTTCTCTTCTCTTCTCTTCTCTTCTCTTCTCTTCTCTTCTCTTCTCTTCTCTTCTCTTCTCTTCTCTTCTCTTCTATTCCGTTCTGCCATGCCCTGTCCTACTCTACTCTACTCTACTCTACTCTACTCTACTCTACTCTACTCTACTCTACTCTACTCTACTCTATTCTTTGTCAGGAAGTGATGGGACTGGCTGCCATGATCTTAGTTTTTTTAAGGATATTTATATATCAATATTTGATGATATATTGAAGATCTGAGGGAAAGAGTTAAGAAGTGTTTAATACTTGAAAGTAATGTGTAATATGCTAGGATATACCCAGTGCAACAAACATTGCCTTCACTTTAATATGGATTTTTTTTTAGTTATCTTGTGGAACTACCATGATTAAAGGAATTCTGCACCAGATAGATGAAACAAACAAACATATTGATTCCTGAATAGCCTTGCGATGTCAGTCATGGTCCTTGCTTGTCTAGAATCAATCAGAGAGGAAGGAAACAACCTAACTACCAAATCTGCAGCATGCAGGGCAAATTAACTTGAAAACCCTGCTCAGAACAGTTGTGGCTGAAAAAGTACAATCAAGGGTATGTGTGTGCTGGGCTGTCCCCTTTCATTGCAATATCTGGAAGATAAGATCTCATTGGTAGCAAGCACAAGTCGGGAATGCAGAGTTGAGCCATTGTTGACCAGGTATGAAAGACTTTGGCCATCGGGTCATGTCTCAAAGGTCAATAGGGTTAATTTGAACTGTGGGATGACATGCACGGTTTTCTTTTTTTTTTAATTAAAAGTTTTATAAATTTATTACAATATAACCCCCCCTTCCCCCCCTCCCCCCACTTCCCAGAGCTGATTACAGGGTAAAACAAAAGAATAAACAAATATAATCCAACTAACATAAACCAACTATACTATCAATCAAAACCATAAGACACTTTAACTCCTTATCAATACAAATATTAACAAATTAAGTCAATAATAATAATATAATTAAAACTATTAATAATTATCTAAAATCTACTCAAAAGCAAGATAATACTTTTCAATTTCATATTTCTTCTGAATATAATCAATCCATCTTCTCCAAACCATAATATATCTTTCTTGTGAATAGTCCTTCAAATGGCGGAGATCTTTGCCATATCTGCTAAATTAGACACTTTAAGTATCCATTCTTCCAAAGTAGGCAACAAATTCCTCTTCCAATATTGTCCCACCAATAATCTTGCAGCTGTTATAAGATTCAACATCAAATTAGTTTCTTTAACATCAAAATCTACAATAAAACCCAACAAAAATAATTGCGGAGTAAATTTAATCTTTTTCTTAAAAATCTTTTGAATATTCCACCAAATCTTGATCCAAAAAGCTTTAATATCTCTACAAGTCCATGGACATGCACGGTTTTCTTAAAGCGTCCAGTTCATCACTCATAAAAGCAAATCCATGGAAAGGATTTATTTCTTTGCCTATTTTGGGGTTATTCCCCTAGGCTTTTTGGCCAGGTAGAAAGCAGAACTAATTCATCTATGGTAGTTCATCAAAAGATGTTGAGACTCTAGAATGAGTGCAGAGAAGAACAACAAAGACGATTAAAGGACTGGAGGCTGAAACATATGAAGAATAGTTGCAGGATTTGGGTATGTCTAGTTTGATGAAAAGAATCTCTGCTGGAGAAGGCAATGTGGCTTTGTTTGGAGGTGTGTGTGTGCTATTATTTAATCCAGTAGTCATAGGTTTGTATGGATTTGATCTTTGTAGGCCACCCAGAGTCATTGCTAGGAGTCAGACAGCTCAATCAATCGGTCAATCAATCCCTCAGCCAATGCCAGATTTGGAATATTTGCAATCCATCCTTCAGATAGGACGATTCTCTCTCTGCTTTTTTTGTTTTCTCAAGTATCAGCTGTATTTTGTTTCAAAAAACAACAACACACTGCCTGACAATAAGCAGTACTGGCTTGTGAAGAGTGACATTAGCTGAGAAATTTACTAGATTCTTCCTTCTGCGTGGAAGAATTCAACCCCAGCAAAACTTGTTTATCCTTTCCTATGATTCTGCTCATGCCTATGATGTGGAAATGTGTTTGTTGCGTGAGCTTGCTAAAACCGAACAAATGTGACACAATATTTGTGTGAAAGATCTATCGTTGCAGTAGCAAACCCCAGCAAGGCAAATTGCTTCAATTCCCCACAAATTCCTGTGATAAACTTGGGGTAGAGAACATAACAGTGCATCAAGGATACCCATCCTACGTACCAGCATGAACAAAAAGGAAACATTTAACACTCATTGTAAGAAGTATCCAGAGAAAGAAATATTTTGGGGAATATTAAAAAGGCAGAATATATTTCCCTGAAGGAATAATGGAGAAGATCTTTAAAAAGGCAGAAACTTCTCCACACACACACACACACACACACACCACCAGACAACTCAGCAGAAACCAGCTTTTAGAAATGCAGATGTAATAATCCATTTAGGAAGCTTGGAGCCTTCCAGCTAGAAACTGAAGACATTAGGAAGACAAAGACCCTTAAAATCTATATACCCCACCCAAATCCTAAGGACAGGAAACCTAATAGGATTAACCCACCACCATCAGAATACCACAAAGGCGCACACAGACTCAGGTCAAAGCACACAGCACAGGAAATACAAAGCCTCAAACGGCAACAGGAAACAACCTCAAGAGCCCCAGAAGGTATAAAAACCCACTCTCTGCATGTGCTCTCTCTCTCTTTTTTTCTTCCAGAGCCACCTTTCTGTCTAGCTCTCCTCTTCAATAAATTGCAACCTTCTTTCTAAAGTAGTCTCCATTTTGTTTATTCCTTGCTTGGACTGGACCCTGATGAAGACTTTTCCTTCAACAACTCAGGATTGCAAAGAATTACTATTTGGCAGATTGAAGAGAGCTGGATATTTTTACATGTTTTCCAGGCAGTGAAAATATTATCATTACATAGTTCTGGCATGCAGCCTTTTCTACAGATGATAAGACAGACAGCTCTATGAGAGGGAGAGAAGAAGGGAGAAGAAAAGAGATGTCCCATTTTGTGTCCACCAGCAGTAGCTGCAATAGAGGGTGAAGTCAGATCTCAGAAAAGAGGCGTGGCTGCAATTATCTGTCTTTGATATCTCTTTGTGACATCTTTCTGGGTTTTTCTTCCCCCCTCTTAGTTTCCTTCCTTCAGTGCAATATTTCTTTTAGGAATAGGATAGATTGCTGCTTGTGGAAGAGTGAACTACTGATGGGGTTTTGAAATTGAAAGGAAATTTCAGGGTCTAGTACAGGGGTCTTCAGACTTGGCCCTTTTATGACTTGTGGACTTCAATTCCCAGAATTCCTCAGCCAGGATTCCCAGAATTCCTGAGGAGGAGGAGGAGGAGGAGAAGAAGAAGAAGAAGAAGAAGAAGAAGAAGAAGAAGAAGAAGAAGAAGAAGAAGAAGAAGAAGAAGAAGAAGAAGAAGAAGAAGAAGAAGAAGAAGAAGAAGAAGAAGAAGAAGAAGAAGAAGAAGAAGACTAACTTTTATTTGGTCAAGTGTGATTAGACACACAAGGAATTTGTCTCCTTGTTAATGCTGGGCTATGTTAGGTTATATCAAAAGTGTGACAAACGTGTGTTGAAAAAAGAGGGCATATATTATTACTTTGAAACTGGAATAGTTAAAGACAACATGAAGTTGCATCAGCTGCAGGCTTGAGAAGTCACAAAAACAATATCACAAGCAGGTGGCCTTTTAAAAATAATAAATATAAGAAACAAGAAAGAAGGGAGAAGAACAAAGAACAAAGATCCTGCCAATCAAACACAAGTCTCCATTAGACTACCCAGATCTATCAATCAACAGAAAAGGGAAATTTGTTCTTTAAGTTGCATAGAGTGCATCACCCCAGTAACGATCCTAATGGCAATGGGATTCCTTGGAGATACATTCTGAATTCCCTTGGCGTGACTTCATTTTGTGAGTAACCTATACACCTGCCAATATTGCAAAGTGATTGTCTGCTGACTTGTGCTGTGTATCATGCAGATACATTCTGAAGTCATTGAATCAGTAATGAAGTCCATTGTCCACTGTAGTGTAGGCTAGACAGAAAATTACACTCTACCCAGTTGGTACAAAGACATAAGCTTTTAAAACAGTACGGGACTCAGCTCTGCAGAAAGCAGATTTCTATACAACTGGATGCATTTCTGCAGTGTTTCTTTATTTCACTTTAGAGTGTTTCCGTCCTCTTTCATTTTGAAGCAAAGTGAAATCATTATAACGCTTGGAACGTTAATATCCAAAACTGTAATTAATATCGAGAGAGCGTCCATCTTTCTCCCCCCCCTTTACTCATATTTAATACTTTAAGGCACTTAAATAATAGAATGTTAAGAATCTATTGTATAAATATCATTGCTTTGAAATAACATATTGTAACCAAACTGAGAAAATGGAGCAATACAGGGCTATTTTTGTCTAGATTGAATCATGTGTCAAAAGACCGAGCTAGTTCTGTATTAACATTTTATGGATGTATATTTAGTTTCTACAAATGCCAGTTATTTATTCGCTGTTCTGTATATTCTTTTCTGAATTTATTAGCACTGTTTTAGGTTTGCTTCTACTTCATCATAACCTCTGGTTGTTACAATTACCAGATAGATAGATAGATAGATAGATAGGTAGGTAGGTAGGTAGGTAGGTAGGTAGGTAGGTAGACAGACAGACAGATAGATAGGATGATAGATAGATAGATAGATAGATAGATAGATAGATAGATAGATAGATAGATAGATAGATAGATAGATAGATAGATAGATAGACAGACAGACAGGTAGGTAGATATATAGGTAGATAGATAGATAGATAGATAGATAGATAGGATGGATGATAGATAGATAGATAGATAGATAGATAGATAGATAGATAGATAGATAGATAGATAGATAGACAGACAGACAGGTAGGTAGATACATAGGTAGATAGATAGATAGATAGATAGATAGATAGATAGATAGATAGGATGGATGATAGATAGATAGATAGATAGATAGATAGATAGATAGATAGATAGATAGATAGATAAAGAAAGAGAGAGAGAGATGTAGGTATAGATGTATATAGATATATTGATATAAATGATATAGATACAGTGTTTAGTATTGTTACACTTAGCACTAATATATAATATATATGTATATATAAATCCCACTCTCTGTGTGTGTTTGTGTGTGTATGTGTTGACTGATGACACAGTGTGGTTCCCAGCTGAACACTGATTGGGAAAAAACAATGACTGCATGATCCAGCTTTCTTTCTTTTTTCTCAATATTTAGTTAAAATCAACCGGTTATTGATTTTATCCTCAGCTCAGCAGGTCGCCATCTAAAGATGCAGCATTCCAGAGTTGGCAATGAAAAGAGGAAAAACAAAGATTTTTGTTCAGGTGTGTGTGTGGGTGGGGGGGGGGGGAGAAATGCAAATGGCATGCTCAATTATAGAGTCTCAAAATTGGGAGGAGTCATTAAAATATCCTAGATACTGGTGCTGTTGGCCTCACCCAGTAAACCAGACAGGAATTGCGACCAGACAAATGACAGAATGACAGAGTTGGAAGGGACTTTGGAGGTCTTCTAGTCCAACCCCATGCTCAAGCAGAAGACCTTATACAATGACTTCCGGTGGATTTTGCGCGCGCGATGGCGGCTACTTTGTAGCCGTCTCTCCTGGGTAAGTGTAAGAACCGCTATGAACAGCAGACACCAGCTGTTCAGCGGTTCAAAATCCCCCTCCCGGGCAAAGGGGGGGGGTAGAGAGTGTCTGAATAGTGGTAGAGCCTCTTTTGCACCCCCCAAGTTTTTTCTGGGGGGGTGAAAGGAGTGCTCCCACGGAGTTCAGACTTGTCTCCGCTTCCCAGCTGTTTTTGTCCTCAGGGACAAAACGAGCCGGTGCAAACACCTCCGTGCTTAAAGAGAACTGGTGAGTTTTTTTTTATAAACGGACAGAGCTGAGTAGAGGATTTAGTTTTTGCTTTCTTTGATTTATTTGGATTTTAAGTTTTAAGACTTGCTTCTATTTTTATTCTCTCTTTTTATTTTTTTTTTCTTTGTTGAAAGGGAAAGTAAAATGGCGATCGGCAAATCTCTCGGTGTTTTTTTTTTTTTTTTTTGAAGTTAGAATGCTGACCGGCAGGCTTTTTGGTGTTTCTTTTTCTTTCCTTTCCCTTTCCCTTTTTATTTTCTTATGATTGGAATGGTTGTTTTTGGTATCTCTAAGTATTTTTTTTTTGGAACGGACTTTTTCTATTTAATTATTATTATTTTTTTTTTTCTTCTCCCTTCTTTTTATTGTAATGACTCTTTTTTGAAGGACTTTTTTCTGTTTAATTTTTTGCAATTTTTAAGAAGGAGTAAAGCTTTTTTTAATTCTTTTTCTCTTCCTTTTTTTTTTCTTTTCCCTTTTTTCTTTTTATTATAATGACCTTCTTTGGAGGGAGTTATGATTTTTGAAGGAATTTTTATAATTTTTTAAGAAGGGCTAAAGTTTTTTCTTTAAGATGGCTCCAAAGCGTCCAGGGATTTCTACAGCTTCTAAATCAACAGTTTCACCCTCTTCTGGGGGTCAGCTAATAACTATGAAGGATTTGCAAAACATGATGGGAGATGTTATAATTCAAATTAGGGCAGAAATGAAAAAGATTTTAGAGGAAAATAATAAGATCTTGAGACAAGATTTTGTTTTGGCTTTAGAAGGAGTTGCTTCTGTTCTTGAAAAGGTGAACTCCCATGTGGAAGAGGTAGCTGAAAAAGTGGACATAATGGAGGGGAAAATTGAAAGTATGGAAAAAGAAATGGAAAATGAGATTCTTATGCTTCAATATGGACAAATGGAATATGCCTTAAGAATCAGAGGCCTGGAAGAGTCTTTGCAAGAAGATTTGAAAGAAATGGTTGCAAAGGACTTTGCATTGATTTTGAATAAAGAAAAAGAGGGAATACTTAGTGAAATTGAAAAATTATTTAGGGTTAACTCTGTGGTGGCAGCACAGAAGAATCTGCCAAGAGATGTGGTAATTTACTTTGGTAAAAGATCCTTACGCAATCAAATTGTGCAAGCCTATTATAAGAAGAGATTTCAAATTGCTTCACAAGATGTCATAATTTTTAAGGAGATCCCATCTAAAATTTTAAGAAGAAGAAAGGAGTTTGCTTTTCTAGTAAATGAACTTAAAAAGAGAAAAATTCTATTTAGATGGGATATTCCGACTGGAATGGTGGTGAACTACCTGGGGACATGTCATAGACTTAATACTGTTTCTCAAGCAAAAGATTTTTATACTTCGGTCCTGGGGGTATGTGCATCGCCATCTATTAGGTCTCAACAAGTCCAGATTGAGGAGCAGAAGACACCTTGTGTAGCACATAACTCCAAAGAAAAGCAGCAACAGAAGAAGGTTAAGGAAGTTTCATATTCAGCGGTCTCTGAATCTCTGGGAGATGTTGGACCTATAAAGTCTTTGGAGCAATCTTCAAGGGTGGCTCTGGGAGAAGTTAGACCTACGAAGTCTTTGGAGCAATCTTCAAGGGTGGAATTGCTGCCTGAAATCGAAATTGGGAAATTTCAGCTTGAGGGGCACCAACAAGAGAGGAACGGGCAGAGGATAACTTGTACAACTTACAACTGTGAAGATCAACACAAGGAGGAATCCACTGAGGAAGTTTTACAGGTATCGGTCCCTGAGACTTGTGCAACATATAAATGTAAAGAAAAAGTAACATATAAATGTAAAGAGAAAGACCAACAGAAGAAGGAGGTTGAGGAAGTTTCACAGGTACTGATTCCTGAGCTGGTGGGTCAACCAGGACTTACAAACTCGTTGGAGCGATCTTCAAGGGCAGAATTCCACGCATTTTTTTCGATGCTTGCGGGCAAGAGAGACCAATATGGATTGTGCTTATAGTAGATGCAACTGGCTATTAGACAGAAGATTATGGATATTGACTGAAAATTTTAGATAAGAAGTTTGTGTTTATAGTGGGTGCAACTGGTTATTGGACAGAAAATTATGGACATTGAATGAGAACTTTAGACAAGAAGTTTACTATTGAGATTGTGGGAGAAGTAAAACTTATATCGTTTTTTGAAAATGTCTTATGTAATGTCTAAATATGTGTTTTGGGATAATAATATATTTCAGTTTTAAGTTTTAAACCTTTAATGATAATATTGTTTAAACCTGTGTTTTGAAGGGATTATAATTTGTTTATTTCAGTGAGGGGATTCTAATAAATTTGTGTTTCGAAGGGAGTATAATTTGTTTAAGTTTCAAGTAATGATTAAATTTGGTTTTTAAATATTATTATTAATATTTCTAAGAGAAAATAATTTGCTTAATTAAATGTCTAGATTTGTTTAGGAAAGAAAGTAATGCTTAAATCTGTGTTTTTGGAGAAAGTTTATATAGAAGGATGATTGTATTTAGATTTGTTTAGGATTTAAAAGTGTTTCAAGCTTTTAAATATTATTATTAATATTTTTAAGAGAAAATAATTTGTTTAACTAAATGTGTCTAGATTTGTTTAGGATTTTTAAGTTTTTTTTTTTGGATAGGTGAGAAGATTATGAAGATTGAAGGAAATATGTATTTACTTTAAGTTTTCTAAGAGTATTTAGTTTTAATGGTACAACAAAGGTTTATATGTTTATTTTTTTGTATTAGGATAAAGAAAGAGGGAGAAATTAGATTTTACATTATAGCTATAGATATTCAAAGAAAGTAATGTTTAAATTTGCGTTTTTGGAGGGAGTTTATATAGAATGATGATTGTATTTAAATTTGTTTAGGTTTTAAAAGTGTTTTAAGTTTTTTTCTCAATTAAGCCTGTACTCAGCTCTGGGAAGTCTAGGGGAGGGTTTGGGAGGTTGGGGAGGAGGGGGGTGAGGTAGGGTTGGGGGGGGTATGGGAAGGGGATTTGTTTTTGTAAAAATTTAAAAATTTTCAATAAAAAAAAAAAATAAAAATAAAAAAAAAATAAAAAATAATAATAATAATAATAAAAAAAAGACCTTATACAATTTCAGACAAATGGTTGTTCAGTCTTAAAAGCCTCCAGTGATGGGGCACCCACAACTTCTGAAGGCAAGCCGTTCCACTGGTTTAGTTGAGTTGGGTTGGATTGGGTTGAGTTGGGTTAATTGGGTTGAGTTGAGTTGGGTTGGGTTGGGTTGAGTTGAATTGGGTTAATTGGGTTGAGTTGACCCTATATGTCATTTCAGACAAGTGAAGTCTCTTCTTGAAAACCTCCAGTGATGGAGCATCCAAAACTAAGTCGTTCCACTGATTAATTGTTCTAACTGTCAGGAATTTTGTTCCTTGGTTCTAGGTTGCTTCTCTCCATGATTAGTTTCCATCTGTTGCTTATTGTCTTGCCTTCTGGTGCTTTGGAGAATAGCTTGACCCCCTCCAGCCTTCTTCTTTGTGAAACCCCTCAAATATTGGAACACTGCTATCATGTCACCCCTAGTCCTTCTTTTCATTAAGGCAGTTCCTGCAACCTTCCTATGTTTTAGTCTCCAATCCTCTAATCATCTTTGTTGTTCTTCTCAGTGCTCTTTCTAAAGTCTCAACTAGATGTTGAACTAGATCAGGGGTAGGCAACCTTGGCTCTTTTATAACTCGTGGACTTCAACTCCTAGAATTCCTGAGTCAGCCATGCTGAGGGGAAAGGGAGAGGTTTCCAAGCTGAGCCAAGCTGGCTCAGGAATTCTGGGAGTTGAAGTCCACGAGTCATAAAAGAGCCAAGGTTGCCTTCCTCTGAACTAGATGAACTAGTTCTACTTTACTGAAAAGCTACATTAGCAGAATTTTGCATATTTGAAGTATAGTCCTCCCTTCCCTCATGTTTACAGCCTGAGAAACTAGAAAGGGTCTTTTCTCAGTCTCTTGCTCCACCCTTTACCCATCTGCAGAGTATGTTGTCTCCTATCTGATTATTCCCTTGGTGCATCTCTTCATTCATTCTCCCAAGGTTTTTCCCACATTTCACCATAGGTTCCTAGCCTTTGCTTGAACATCTCCAACAAAAAAGAACTAGCCCCTTTCTTACCATCAAGGTATCTGTTTTGACCTTCCATTGGAATCTGCCTTCCCATAACCAAAGATGATTATTCTACGTTCTTGCCTCTGGAATGAGCAAGAAGAGATCTGGAGACATCTCTTCAAGGGTTCTGATGTCCCCCTTCATTCATCTTTTCTGAGATTCTTCCCTTTTGAGAATGTTGAAGGAAAAGTCTTCATCATGATTCAGTCCAAGCCACGGATAAACAACATGGTGACTGCTTTAGAAAGAAGATTGCAGTTTATTGAAGAGGAAAGCCAGACAGAAAGATGGCTCTGGAAGAAAAGAGAAAGTGAGCACATGTAGGGCATGGGTTTTTATACCCTTTGGAGCCTTTTGCTTGGAGTTGTTCCTGTGGCATGAACTTTGACCTGAGTCTGAGTGTGTCTTTCTGGTATGGTGGTGGATTAATCCTATTATGTCCCAAAAGTCAGTCCTGCTTCCCTGGGGCTGTGGCTGATGACTCTTAGATTTTTGGTGTTGATTCTAGGGACCTTTCTTCCTAATCTCAGTTTCCTGACTCCAGTCTTTCTGACAACATCATCTGCATTTCTACAGAGCTGGTTTCTGCTTGGGAGAGGGAGACTTGGGGCTATTAAGAAAACTGGGCATGCTTTTCTGCCTCTTTAAGATCCTTTGAGGAAATATATTTTTCTGCCCTTTTAATATTTCCTTCTCTGGAGGGCTGACTTCCCACAAGAACATGATGGAAAGTAGATCCAGTAGGAATGTCTACCTCCTAGTAGCAATGTAGTCCTCAGGAGAATTCTGGCACATAGTGCTTTTGAAAGTCAACAGTGGTTGACTTCCAGATGTCCTGATTTGGTGGGCAGTAGAAGATACTTTGCCAAATCCAGTGGAATTTAGTCTCTGATGCAAGTAAATCAGAATTGTTTGATGCTGTATTGAAAAAGTAAAGCCCAATTCAATTTTGAGTCCTTGTGATTACATGGGTCCATCTGGGTAATTTTCTGAGCACTAATCTGAATATAGTTTCTGTTTTCTTCGGGGAAAAAATTACCTCTCAGTTTAGCTTAAAACTGTTATATTCCAAGCGAGTCTCCCATTCTAGAAAGAGCACAGAAAAGAGCAACAAAGATGATTAGAGGTCTGGAGGCTAAAACATATAAGGAACAGTTGCTGGAATTGAGCATGTCTAGTTTAATGAAGAGAAGGACGAGGGAGGACACGACAGTCATGTTCCAATATCTCAGGGGCTGGCCCAAAGAAGAGGGAGTCAAGCTATTCTCCAAAATGCCTGAAGGCAGGACAAGAAGCAACAGATGGAAACTAATCAAGGAGAGAAGCAACTTGGAACTAAGGAGAAACTTCCTGACAGAACAATTAACCAGTGGAACAACCTGCCTCCAGAAGCGGTAAACGCTCCAACACTGGAAGTTTTTAAGAAGAGACTGGACAACCATTTGTCTGAAATGGTATAGGATTTCCTGCCTGAGCAAGGGGTTAAACTAGATGACCTCCAAGGTCCCTTCCAACATTATTATTATTATTATTTACCAAATGTTTATTTTTGACATCAGACTTCATAATTTTTAATATTAAGTGACCTCTTGTCTCTTACCAAAATTGTGGATTCATATAGCTACTAGTTAGACTGATAACTGTTGACAGATCTGGAAATGTATCCCTATGCAATGACATTTTTCTTTAAAAAAAATCTTTGTTTAATCTTTTAACAATTTTATTCAAGCGGGTGTCATTATCAATGTCTTGTGCTCATGAATTTTTCAATTGGCAATTTTTCACATGTCTTCCATGAAAACAATTTTTTTTTGTCCCAAAAAATGTCCAGGAGGTTATAATTTTCCAATAGATCATGAATTAATTACGAACAACTGAATATTTAATCCCTTTAAGAAATTCATAATCACAGTTGTAGGAAGGATCCAGTGCAAATCACCAATTAACCCCTAAACTCCAGCAGATAAAGTCCAATTGGAAACTCTATTCTGATTTATATCCAATGGAATTGAAATGCAAACGCTATACAGTGAAAACCTTACAGTGTTGCCAAGTTATTTGGGGCATTAAACAATGTTCCCATATCTTGATCTTTCATTTTTCCAGTGAGACCTTCTTTCCAATAAGAAGCTTATAATGACATTGCTGCAATAAACATACCCAGAACTAATTCAATATATATGAATATCTGCCATAGTAGTCTTCCCTGAAACAACGTTTCAGATCTTAAACATCTCCCATTGCTTTAAAAAAAATCACTTATAATATAAAATACAAAAGTACAAAAGCAAATAACAGAGAACAAAGGTAGAACAAAGAGAAGTGTAGAAAAGGGGGGGAGGGAAAAAAATACTTTTGACTCCCTCTGTTGCAGTAAATTAAGGCATTCACATCAAACTTCAACTTTTTACATTTCAGTAGTAGTATGAACTTATAGTCAAGGCCATGGTTTTCCCAGTGTCAACGTATGGCTGTGAAAGTTGGACCATAAGAAAGGCTGAGCGCCAAAGAATGGAAGCCTTTGAACTCTGGTGCTGGAGAAGACTCCTGCGAGTCCCTTGGACTGCAAGGCAATCAAATCGGTCAGTCCTAGAGGAGATCAACCCTGACTGCTCCTTAGAAGGCCAGATCCTGAAGTTGAAACTCAAGTACTTTGGCCACCTGATGAGAAGGAAGGACTCCCTGGAGAAGAGCCTGATGCTGGGAAAGATGGAGGGCAAGAGAAGAAGGGGACGACAGAGAATGAGGTGGCTGGAGGGAGTCCCTAAAGCAGTAGGCGTGAGCTTAAATGGACTCCAGAAGATGGTAGAGGACAGGAAGGCCTGGAGAAGATAAACCCTGACTGCTCTTTAGAAGGCCAGATCCTGAAGTTGAAACTCAAGTACTTTGGCCACCTAATGAGAAGAAGGAAGGACTCACTATAGAAGAGCCTAATGCTGAGAAAGATGGAGGGCAATAGAAGAAGGGGACGACAGAGAATAAGGTGGCTGGATGGAGTCCCTGAAGCAGTAGGCGTGAGCTTCAATGGACTCCAGAAGATGGTAGAGGACAGGAAGGCCTTGAGGAACATGGTCCATGGGGTCACGATAGGTCGGACACGACTTCACAACTAACAACAAAAACAACAAGTAGTATGAACTAGTCACTTGAATATCAACAGATCAGTCTAATCCATAAAACCCAAAATAAAAATAAAACATTGTGTTTTTTTCACCTCAAGCACAAAGTCCAAAAAGCGGTTTCCAGGAGGAAACAAAAGTATTTATATTCTTTTCTTTTATCAAAACAGTCAGTTTAGCCATCTCTGCTAACTCCATCAACTTTTGTAACACTTCGTCCATGATGGGAATCGAGATATCCTTCCATTATTGTGCTTAGGGTTGCTTTGCTACCATCAACATATATAAAATGAGAGTTCCCACCGCTAAAACAATAGCAGTAAATGTGTTCAATTTTTCAACCACTTCCTGGCCTTCTTTGTATTCTTTTAAGGCCTCTAAAGATCTTGATACCTACCTGAGTATATTTTATGCCTTTTGTTATCTTTTTTTCCCCTCCTCCTCCCCTTCACATAGCTGGCCTTAATCTATTTTTTTTGGGGGGGGGGGGGAAGACTTATGCTGTTTAAAGGAAATTCTTGCCTTTTTCAGATTAATTGCAAGTTAACTAACGACCGTTCTTCTAAAACAGCCAGTGCCCGGTTCCCGTTTGTGGCATTTTAGGGGAGAATTTGTAATAATCGTTTAAACAACCTGCAGAGAACTGACCTTCCTTCCTTTCTTGGCTCAAATTCCTCTGCAACTAATCTTTCTCTGTTTTTTTTTTTTTTTTGAGAAATACCCTTTTTCTGAAATTTAATGGACTTGGGTGGACTGTCTAGGTAATTTCCCACTTATGTGGAGCCTGATAACATCGGGCTTGTTGTTCTGAAGCAGTTTGTCAATGCCTCTATCCACTAACCTGGTCAGTTCACCGAACCGGGCCTGGCGTTAAATCAAGGGCTGATTCTACTCGGCTTGCCTCCTTGACTAATCGTTAATCGTCTCCATAAATTTTGCCTCTTGTTATGATCTAAGTATAGATTTGCCCGGCCAATGTGAGTAGAATTGAGGAGTCTTGCTATCCTTTTCTCTCCCTGCATCCCCTGGCCTCTGAATTATTTCCATTTTCCACGTTTTTTTCCCCCATTTCAAGATCACCTTGGGAGTGAGGCTGGGGTTGTCTTTAGTATCATATTATTTTATGCTCTGATAAATTGTGACACTGACCAATGGTGTCCCTTTTGCGGCTTCTCATTTCTTGCCTTCCTCGAGCTATTTCACATGGGTGTGTTTACAATTGCCCACAGTGGGTCCTTATTTCTGTAACAAACATCTTGACTTTTAACTTGCAAATGTCCTCTCCTCCTAGTTGTAGACGACTTACTCCTAGGCCAAATTAAAAAGACTCTTGTTTTCTTTTGGGTTCAGCTATGGCTTGCTACTTTGATCCATATAAACACCTTGGCATTTAACTTGCAGACTCAAAAGGACTCTCCTCCTAGTTGTAAACTACTTACTCTAGGCTGAATTAAAGAGACCCTTGTTTTCTTCTGGGTTCAGTTATAGCTTGCTACTTCGATCCATATAAACATGTCGACATTTAACTTGCAGATTCAGGAGTGCTCTTCTCCCAGTTGTAAACTACTTATTCCTAGGTGAAATT
Organism: Crotalus tigris; assembly: GCF_016545835.1. NCBI lineage: Eukaryota > Metazoa > Chordata > Lepidosauria > Squamata > Viperidae > Crotalus > Crotalus tigris. Next base: position 1,789,382 of record NW_024096472.1, on the reverse strand, counting down.
AAAAAGGCTCTTTGGGTTTACCTACAGCTTGCTACTTTGATCTGCATGGAATTAAAATTGCTAGTTGGGTTTCTTGATTTTGAAGTTCAATATGATTTGCTTGAATTGTCCAGATTAAAGGGAGGAACCTCACAATGCTGTGTATATCTTCTCATAAGGAAATCCATTTGTCACTAGCATTGATGATGTCACCTAGTTTGGGTCATGAAACATCTGCAAGAAAACAAGCAAACTCAGAGAGCACCAAGGATCCCACAGTCCTCCTATTCTTCTTCTTCTTCTTCTTCTTCTTCTTCTTCTTCTTCTTCTTCTTCTTCTTCTTCTTCTTCTTCTTCTTCTTCTTCTTCTTCTTCTTCTTCTTCTTCTTCTTCTTCTTCTTCTTCTTCTTCTTCTTCTTCTTCTTCTTCTTCTTCTTCTTCTTCTTCTTCTTCTTCTTCTTCTTCTTCTTCTCCTCCTCCTCCTCCTCCTCCTCCTTTTTCTTCTTCTTCGTCTACTTCATCTTCTTCTTCTCCTTCTTCTCCTTTTTCTTCTCCTCCTCCTTCGTCATCTTCATCTTCATCTTCTTCTTTGTCTTCTTTGTCTTCTTTGTCTTCTTCATCTTCTTCGTCTTCGTCTTCATCTTCGTCTTCTTCTCCTCTTCCTTCTCCTCCTCCTCCTTCTTCCTTCTCCTCTTCTTCCTCCTCCCTCTCCTTCTCCTCATAAACCCCACTCCCTTCTAGCACTGATCATATTACCTAGTTTGATGATATTAGTTTGAAGTCTGCAAGAAAACAAGCAAGTTCAGAGAGCACCAATGATCCCACAGTCCTCCTATTCTCCTCCTCCTCCTCCTCTTCCTCCTCTTCCTCCTCCTCCTCCTCTCAAACCCCACTCCCTTCTAGCACTGATCATATCACCTAGTTTGATGATATTAGTTTGAAGTCTGCAAGAAAACAAGCAAGCTCAGAGAGCATCAAGGAGCCCTCAAATCCTCTTGCACTCAACAGAGTTTATTTCCAGGTGACTGGTCTTAAAGAATGAAATGATCATGTTTTGCTCCCTTACTGCATCACTTACATCAGCTACTCCTCCCAAACCAGGCATCCATATTTCCGCCTTGAAATGAGTCCATCAAGAGAAGAAGAATTGCAACAGCTGATGGCAGGAAGAAAGCTGTGAAGCTGAGAAGTGTTCAGGATCCTGTGTCTCAACTTTAAATAACAACTCATTACCCATTAAAATACAGAGCCAAGCTTGACTCTGGTGACTACAGAGATATGTTGATGTGATTGTCCTCATTACCTTCTTGCAGTATGGTTTTATAATTTCCTGCTCTTGTCAGCCTCCTTGAGATTTCATGGGGGTTTCCCATCCAGAACTGACCCTAATTAGCTTTTTTTCTTAGTTCAACCAAGATGGCTTCAAGAGAATTTAAAGATTTCATTCCCTACTATTCTATCGCAGAAATAATTCCGATGTATTTTAAATTTACTTCCACTGGACACACTTTTATGTGAAAGGCTGTGCTTCTGCCCTAAAATGTTCTTGGTGGGTTTCTTCTCTCCTTCTCTTATATCCTCATATCCAAGTCACTTTGAGTATGGATGATTTTTATTTCACCTTAATAATAGAAGAAGACAATGACAGAGAAGGAGATGGCTGGATGGAGTCACTGAAGCAGCAGGCGTGAGCTTAAATGGACTCCAGAAGATGGTAGAGGACAGGAAGGCCTGGAGGAACGTTGTCCATGGGGTTGCGATGGATGGGACCCGATTTCACAACTAACAACAACAACAACAATACATGTACTTTTTCTCCCCACATCAGATCTACCTATCTATCAATCTATTTGCTTCTTGGAATAGTGTGCAACTGGTTTAAGGTAGGGATGGGGAGATGTAGGTTCCAAGTCCATCATTGTTGAATAGCTTTGGCCAAAGAAGACCCATTCAGCACAACTTTTCTCCTGGGTCTAGGCCAGGGGTAGGCAACCTCGGCTCTTTGATGACTTGTGGACTTCAATACCCAGAATTCTTGAACCCGCCATGCTGACTCAGGAATTCTGGGAGTTGAAGTCCACAAGTCATCAAAGAGCCAAGGTTGCCTACCCCTAGTCTAGGTCAGGGGTAGGCAACTTGGCTCTTTTATGACTCATGAACTTCAATTCCCAGAAATCCTGAGCCAGCCATGCTGAGGGGAAAGGGAGAGGTTTCCATGCTGAGCCATGCTGGCTCTGGAATTCTGGGAGTTGGAGTCCACGAGTCATGAGGGGGCCATAGTTCCCCCATGCTGGCTCAGGAATTCTGGGAGTTGAAGTCCACGAGTCATGAGGGGGCCATAGTTTCCCCCATGCTGGCTCAGGAATTCTGGGAGTTGAAGTCCATGAGTCATGAGGGGGCCATAGTTTCCCCCATGCTGGCTCAGGAATTCTGGGAGTTGAAGTCCACCAGTCATGAGGGGGCCATAGTTCCCCCGTGCTGGCTGAGGAATTCTGGGAGTCATACACAAGTCATAAAAGAGCCAAGGTTGCTGATCCCTGGTCTAGGTCAACTTGCCATGGGATAACTCGCTGTGGGACAACTTAACACAAGATACCTGTATTCTAGACCTGTTCCTCTCTTGATATTATTAATAATATAATTAATATTATTAATGGCATTGTGGTTATCTCATGGTGAGTTGGCTGTGATGGGTTGTGCTGTTCTGCTTTCTCACAAGGCTATTATTTGTGATGATAACACAAACCTGGGGTATCGTTGTAGGTCTATGAGGAAATGTGGGATATAACTCTAACAGTAAAGACATACATTAAAAATTGCAAAAAATCCTGCGTTCCAACATTTCCCTGATTTTTATTTTCTTATGAAAATAGATTCAGAGAAAACCCTGACTTAAATTGACCCTAACATCTGTTTTTAATTGTTTACGTGTAATATAACCATTATTTTTAGTCCAAATCACAGTGGGTTCATCTCTCTTTTTATCAAGATCTTTTGTTCCTTTCAGCCTTTTAAGAAAGTGTTGGGCTGTCATGGAACAGCACCGCCTGCTTGGGAACAGGATTACCAAGAAAACGGAAACCAGGGTGCCAACGGTGAACACTTCCATTGTCACGCACAAATGCTCGGAAAGTATCTGTCTCAGCACTTTCACAGAGCTACTTGCGCAGATTTAAAAAGTGATTAAGGCTGGCAAATTACCGCTAAGGTTTTACATGTCTCTGTCTTGAGGGTACTTCAACATCGGAGTGGCTTGCCTGAAGCAGTGTGACTTTGACAAAGGAATAGAATAGAATAGAACAGAACAGAATAGAATAGAATAGAATATATGGAATGGAATGGAATAGAATAGAATAGAATAGAATAGAATATATGGAATGGAATAGAATATATGGAATGCAATAGAATAGAATAGAATAGAATAGAATAGAGTAGAGTAGAGTAGAGTAGAGTAGAGTAGAGTAGAGTAGAGTAGAGTGGAGTGGAGTGGAGTGGAGTGGAATGGAATGGAGTGGAGTGGAGTGGAGTGGAGTGGAGTGGAATGGAATAGAATAGAATAGAATAGAATAGAATAGAATAGAATAGAATATATGGAATGGAATAGAACAGTGGTTCTCAACCTTTCTAATGCCATGACCCCATAATACAGTTCCCCATGTTGTGGTGACCCCCAAGTGGGTGTGGCCACCAATAAGAGGGAGTAGGACAGCTAGGGAAAAGGGAAAAAAATGGCGGACTGCGTGGTTTGGCGACCCCTGTGAAATGGTCATTCGACCCCAAATGGGGTCCCGACCCACAGGTTGAGAACCACTGGAATAGAATATATGGAATAGAATAGAATAGAATAGAATAGAATAGAATAGAATAGAATAGAATAGAGTAGAGTAGAGTAGAGTAGAGTAGAGTGGAGTGGAGTGGAGTGGAATGGAATGGAATGGAATGGAATGGAATGGAATGGAGTGGAGTGGAGTGGAATGGAATAGAATAGAATAGAATAGAATAGAATATATGGAATGGAATAGAATATATGGAATGGAATAGAATAGAATAGAATAGAATAGAATAGAATAGAATAGAATAGAATAGAATAGAGTAGAACAGAACAGAACAGAATAGAATAGAATAGAATAGAATAGAATGGAATGAAATAGAATAGAAACAGAGTTGGAAGGGACCTTGGAGGTCATCTAGTCCAACCCCCTGCTCAGGCAGAAAATGCTACACCATTTCAGACAAATGGCGGTCCAGTCTCTTCTTAGAAACTTCCAGTGTTGGAGCATTCACAGCTTCTGCCCAAACTTGCTGACAAAATATGTCTTCAGGGTCTTTTGAAGGAGCATCAAGATGGGGGTCGATCTTATGATATCTCTTCAGAGATGATCTTCCACAGGGAGGGAGTCATTGTGAAGAAGACTCTTCTTGGTCCCACTAGATTGATCTCCTTAAGAGAGGCGACCCACAACATATTATTAGACAGTGAGAACAATTAACCAGTGGAACAACTTGCCTCCAGAAGTTTTGAATGCTCCAACACTGGAAGTCTTTAAGAAGAGACTGGACAGCCATTTGTCTGCAATGGTATAGGGCAAGGGTAGGCAACCTTGGCCCCTTCATGACTGGTGGACCTCAACTCCCAGAATTCCTGAGCCACCCATGCTGAGGGGAAAGGGAGAGATTTTCAAGCTGAGCCATGCTGGCTCAGGAATTCTGGGAGCTGAAGTCCACGAGTCATGAAGGGGCCACAGTTCCCCCATGCTGGCTCAGGAATTCTGGGAGCTGAAGTCCACGAGTCATGAAGGGGCCATAGTTCCCTCATGCTGGCTCAGGAATTCTGGGAGTTGAAGTCCACGAGTCATGAAGGGGCCATAGTTCCCCCATGCTGGCTCAGGAATTCTGGGAGTTGAAGTCCACGAGTCATAAAAGAGCCAAGGTTGCCTACCCCTGCTTTAGGTTCTTCTCCTAGGTCCCTTCCAATTCTATTATTTAATAATAATAATAATAATAATAATAATAATAATAATAATAATAATAATAATAATAATAATTTCTTGCCTCCCCACTCTGGTGAGTCGAATAGATGTAACTATGAAAAGACAGTCTTTCAAATAAGCAATCAAGGAACTCTTCAGCTACACATCTCACCCAACTCTCACATTTTTTTGCAGCTTCTCCTCAAAACCTTGGCGTTGACCTTGTTGATCAGCCCCCAGGTGCCTTTGTTCACACAGAGATGCAGTAGAAGAGGGCCACCTGAGCTGGTAAGACCTATGCCGGCTGTTAAGGTCCACAGCTCGGATAATTGAAATGTTCAACTTCTGAAAATAGAGCCAGCCTTGTTATTTTTCTCCTTAGCATGACACTCTAGGTTTTATGCTTTTAATCACCATCTGCTGCTTCATAAATGCCATGTTGCTCCTGATGGTCTCTCATAGCATAGGGTTTTTAATTTGCTTTTGCACTCAATGTTCATTATTGGCAATCCAGAGCATCTCATATAAGGTTTTCATTTCTCACATAGTATCTTGGGTCTTTTTGTGGCAAAGAATGGCTGCATATTATTTTTGCTTTTTTTTAAAAAAAAAATGCATTTTCTCTCTCTCTCCTCTCTCTCTTTTCTCTCTCCTCTTTCTTTCTCTCTTTCCTCTTTCTCCTCTCTCTCTTCCCTCTCTCTCTCACTCTCTCTCTTTTCTCTCTCCTCTCTCTTTCCTCTCTCTCTCCTCACTCTTTCCTCACTCTCTCTCTCCTCTCTCTCCTCTCACTCTCTCTCTCCTCTCTCTCTTCACTCTCACTCTCTCCTCTCTCTCTTTCCTCTTTCCTCTCTCCTCACTCTTTCCTCTCACTCTCTCTCCTCTCTCTTCTCTCTCTCTTCTCTCTCTCCTCTCTCTTTCCTCTCACTCTTTCCTCTCTCCTCTCTCTCTCCTCTCTCTCTCCTCACTCTCTCCTCTCACTCTCTCTCTCCCCTCATTCTCTCCTCTCTTTCTCTCTCCTTCTCTCTCCTGTCTTTCCTATTTCCTCTCTCTCTCTCCTCACTCTTTCTTCTCACTCTCTCTCCTCTCTCCTCTCTTTCCTCTCTCTCTCACTCTCTCCTCTCACTCTCTCTCTCCCCTCATTCTCTCCTCTCTTTCTCTCTCCTTCTCTCTCCTCTCTCTCTTTCCTATTTCCTCTCTCTCTCTCCTCACTCTTTCTTCTCACTCTCTCTCCTCTCTCCTCTCTTTCCTCTCTCTCTCACTCTCTCCTCTCACTCTCTCTCTCCCCTCATTCTCTCCTCTCTTTCTCTCTTCTTCTCTCTCCTCTCTCTCTTTCCTATTTCCTCTCTCTCTCTCCTCACTCTTTCTTCTCACTCTCTCTCCTCTCTCCTCTCTTTCCTCTCTCTCTCACTCTCTCTCCTCTCACTCTCTCTCTCCCCTCATTCTCTCCTCTCTTTCTCTCTCCTTCTCTCTCCTCTCTCTTTCCTATTTCCTCTCTCTCTCTCCTCACTCTTTCTTCTCACTCTCTCTCCTCTCTCCTCTCTTTCCTCTCTCTCTCACTCTCTCCTCTCACTCTCTCTCTCCCCTCATTCTCTCCTCTCTTTCTCTCTCCTTCTCTCTCCTCTCTCTCTTTCCTATTTCCTCTCTCTCTCTCCTCACTCTTTCTTCTCACTCTCTCTCCTCTCTCTCTCTCCTCTCTCTCTCCTCTCTCTCTTTCCTCTCTCTCCTCTCTCTTCTCTGTCTCCTCTCTCTCTGTCCTCTCCCCCCTCTCTTACACATAGACCATTTCTCTCCGATACACACATATATACACAGGGTGCCTTATATACAGACACACAGAGAAACATGCACTTTATTCTTTAAGGCAATAAAAGGGTGGCTGAAAGCCTATAAAGTGTTTGCCTAGCAACCCCAGCAACAGCGTTTTCCCCTGTAGAACATAAAAGACTGAATAGTAATAGACTTGGAGAAAACCTTGGGAGAATCGCTGGGAGACCACAAAATATTGGAAAGTGAAATATAGAAAGAAATTAAGAAGCCAGTAGCCAATCTCTGAGGTTCATGAAATAGTAGGAAAACAGTTTCCCTCATAACTTCTACGTCCTCCGGTAATGGCCAAGACTGTTGCATTTAACCCTGGTGAATTTGCTCGCTTCTAGCAAATTACCCCCTGATACTGTTTGAAAATTTCCACCCAGGTCGAAGCAGCATAGCTACACAGAAGCATCCCATGGCAAACATTACAGAGCTCAAGCTGAGGATACAATGCCTCAGATATTTACTCTGGAGAAGGACTTTGTCCAACTTAAGAGGGGGAGAATGTTCCCTTTTCTGTAAATGCTTTATTTAAGATAGTGCTCCCTGGTTCCATTTCTGGAGCTGACGAGTTAATATCCCAGAGTCACTGGTTGATGTTTTCTTAATGAAAGGTAATGGCTGGGAAAGAATTGGAATTTCACTGGGATGCTTTGGAATTCAAGGACCATTGAAATGATGATGACGAGGCATGTTCCTGACCCCCAGTGGAAGATATATGTACTGTACTGGAAAGAGAAAAAAAAGGAATACATTGAATTTTGAACTAAATAAAGGCGTTTAGAGGGTGAAGGAATCTCTTTCTGAAGAACTAAGAAGTCCTGTGGAAGCATGGATATCTACGTGTACATTTGGAAAGGAAGCAACAGCTAAGTTCTTGCCTTCTGCTGAGAAAGTCAGTTGAATTTTGGTAGAGTTTCTCCTACAGCTTGATCTTCTCCTCAGACATGTGGCGCATGAAAGAATCTCTTTTCTGAAGATCTAAGAAGTCCTATGGAAGCATGGATATCTATGTGTACATTTAGAAAGGAAACCACAGCTAAGTTCTTGTCTTCTGCTGAGAAAAATAGCTAAATCCTGGTAGAGTTTCTCCTAGAATTGATCTTCTCCTCAGGCATGCAGAGGGTGAAGGAATCTGTTTTCTGAAGATCTAAGAAGTCCTGTGGAAGCATGGATATCTACGTATACATTTGGAAAGGAAACCACAGCTAAGTTCTTGTCTTCTGCAGAGAAAGTCAGCTAAAGTTAAGTGGAGTTTCTCCTACAACTTGATCTTCTCCTCAGACATGTGGTGCATGAAAGAATCTCTTTTCTGAAGATCTAAGAAGTCCTATGGAAGCATGGATATCTATGTGTACATTTAGAAAGGAAACAACAGCTAAGTTCTTGTCTTCTGCTGAGAAAAGTAGCTAAATCCTGGTAGGGTTTCTCCTAGAATTGATCTTCTCCTCAGGCATGCAGAGAGTGAAAGAATCTGTTTTCTGAAGATCTAAGAAGTCCTGTGGAAGCATGGATATCTACGTATACATTTGGAAAGGAAACCACAGCTAAGTTCTTGTCTTCTGCAGAGAAAGTCAGCTAAAGTTAAGTGGAGTTTCTCCTACCACTTGATCTTCTCCTCAGACATATGGCACATGAAAGAATCTCTTTTCTGAAGATCTAAGAAGTCCTATGGAAGCATGGATATCTATGTGTACATTTAGAAAGGAAACAACAGCTAAGTTCTTGTCTTCTGCTGAGAAAAGTAGCTAAATCCTGGTAGGGTTTCTCCTAGAATTGATCTTCTCCTCAGGCATGCAGAGGGTGAAGGAATCTCTTTTCTGGAGATCTAAAGTGTCCTATGGGTGCATGACTATGGTATGTGAATATCTGGAAAGAAATCAACAACTAAGTTCTTCTGCTGAGAAAGGCACCTAAAGCCTAGTTGACCTTCTCCTGAAAATTATCAGTAGGGGCAGAGTTGGATTCATGATTCTGATACCAACAGTCCACATCCTCAGGACCCTGTGTCCTTTAGGTATCATTCTCTATATCTAAAGCAAGCTTGCATATTCCTGAAGAAATAAGGGCTTCTAAAAGGCTCAGCAATATGAGATGTGGACCATAATATTAAACGGGCCAACAAGATAAATCGATAGTATAGGATTTGCATCTCTGATGGATAAAGGATGAGGAAACAAGGCTGAGAACACTGATTTAAAATGGCAACTAAGAAAGACGCAATAAGCTACTTCCTCCCAAGGGGTCACTGATGCCAGAGAAAAATAATGTCTGTTATATCTGTGGGCAAACGGAGGTTGCTATAAAGCAGAATATTCCTTTTTTTTAAAAAAAAAAAAACAACAACACCATAAATGCCATCTGGGGTTTTAAAAGAGAACGAGAAGCATCTCCCTCACTCAACTAAATTAGCAACACCACACTTTCCAAGAAACTTTAAGCAGGATAGAAACAATAATGAAGGTCTTTGTAGAACATAGACATGGTTGTCCCAAAGGTGCTTTTTCAGGAGGCAACTGGATTTTTCTTGTTTTTCTTTTGAAGATGTTTCCCTTCTCATCCAAGAAGCTTCTTCAGCTCTGAGTGGATGGTGGGGAATGGAAAGATTTATACTCCTTGCAGACAGCTGGTCATTTGCCTTCTTTTAGAGAGTCGTTGAGGCCACCTGGAGGTTTATCTGTATCCTCAGGTTCACTTGAGTAGTGCAAATGGGTGCTAAGCCTTCTGGGAGCTGTTTGCACTACTCAGGTGACTCTGACAACACAGGTGGCCTCAACGACTCTCTCAAAGAAGGCAAATGACCAGCCGTCTGCAAGGAATATAAATATAAATGACATCATCCGTCTCCAATCTACAACACAGCCCTTTCAGCAGTTCCAAGAAGGCTCCACACCCATTTGCACCACTCAGGTGACCCGGATGACAAAGATAAACCTTCAGGTGGCCTCAACGGCCCTCTAAAAGAAGGCAAATGGCCAGCTGTCTGCAAGGAGTATAAATCCTTCCATTCCCCCACCATCCAGTCAGAGCTGAAGAAGCTTCTTGGATGAGAAAAGAAACATCTTAAAAGAGAAAAACCAGAAAGTCCAGTTGCTTCCTGGAAAAGCAACAATAATGATGCTTTTGAACACCGATGGTGGAGAAGCATCTTGAGAATACCATAGAAATGGAAAGCAAAGAGAGGTTTGCCATCAAGGCAACCAGAGGGACAAGGATAAAGGCTAGATATTTGTTTTCTTATTTTATTTCATTTTTGAAAAGAGGGTGGGGTAAGAGGCACTAAGTTATTGATCAGCCAAGAAATACTGGTTGACTGTGGGTTATAACAGAATACCAGAGTTGGAAGGGACCTTGGAGGTCTTCTAGTCCAGCCCCCTGCTCAAGTAGGAGACCCTAATACCACCCCAGACAAGTGGCTGTCCAGTCTCTTCTTAAAAGCCTCCAGTGATGGAGCACCCACAACTTCTGAAGGCAAGCTGTTCCACCAGTTCATTGTTCTCACTGTTAGGAAGTTTCTCCTTAATTCCAGGTTGCTTCTCTCCTTGATTAGTTTCCATCCATTGTTTCTTATCCTGCCTCCTGGTGCTCTGGAGACTAAGTTGTCGCCCCTCTTCTTTGTGGAAGCCCCTCGAGTATTGGAACACTGCTATCATGTCATCCCTAGTCCTTCTTTTCGCTAGACTAGACGTACCTAATTCTTGCAACCGTTCTTCATATGTTTTAGCCTCAGGTCCCTTAATCATCTTTGTTGCTCTTCTCTGCACTTTCCCTGGTTCTCTGGACCCAGCTATTGACCAGAGAAAAATCTTGTTGGTTGGTGTGTCTGTGAGTTGCAAAGATAAAGCCTTGTTGATGCTTACAAGCATCCTGGTATCTTAAAATAAACCAAATATCTCAGATCACTTGGGGCGTGTGTTAAACTGGATTCAGACAGGATGGAGATGGAAAGGCTGGAAGGTCTGAGAGAGAGGGGGGGAGGGGGAGGGATAGAGAGAGGGAGGGAGGGAGGGATGGAGAGAGAGAGAGAGGGAGGGAGGGAGGGAGGGAGAGGGAGGAAGGGAGAGAGGGGGGGAGGGAGGGAGACGGAGGGAGGGAGGGAGAGAGAGGGAGGGAGAAAGAGGGAGGGAGGGAAGGAAGGAGAGAGAGAGAGAGAGAGAGAGAGAGAGAGAGAGAAAGAGAGAGAGAGAGAACATTTTTTCCGCTTTTCATATGCTGCGGAGAGGCGAACTGGAGAACATAAAGCTGGTATTGGATCCGCTTTTTCAAAAACATTCATTATGAGTTAATTCATTAGGACTATTTGTTGAAGTTTCAGATATGGGGGAAAAAAAAGTAACTCATTTGCAAGTAATTAATAGAGAATTACTTTGGCAGTACAATTTTACATGCTGATGAAACATTTATATTTGAATTACTTTTAATCCACTTAAAAGATAAACTTAGATGTTTCATCGGCAGACAAATTGGCTGTTTTGTTACTTACCAATTAACCAATACTTCCACATCTGCATTTCAGGGAAAATAAGGGTTTTTTTTCCCCTCCTCTGCCTTTCAAAATCAAAGACCTTCAGGATTATGTTCTTAAATTCTTTGTAGTTTTTATGATATGTAGAATAAATTCACATATTTAGGAATCTGGCAATATGAACCCTTAATTACCTTAAAACTGGCTCCAGTAATTCATAGTATGTATGCAAAACATCACAACAATGATTTAATGTTTGGCCCACTTAATACAGGGAAAAAAAATGAAAGGGGAAAAAATAATAACAGAAACATGTTTGGCATGCAGAATTAAATTTAAATTTTCACTGCTATTTGTCTTCCTGCTTCAGACCTAGATACTGTTCCTTGGTGATGCATTTTACTAAAATCCACCGGGAATCCATAATGATCATGCATGCAGGTAGACTGTATATATACTTTGCGGCTGGAATAAAAAGTACCAAGGCAGGAAGTGAACAGATTTGATTGTCAGTTTGCAATGTCTAGCTCAGATTTTATCTTTCTCCTGAACCTGGTGGATGAATGTAAAGATATTTGCTTCCCAGGGAGAATCACCAGCTATCATCAACTGTTATTAGCAACAGTGGGATGCAGGCAGCACACAAAACCATGCACCCTCCCGTCCGTGGGAAAACCCTCTCTCCACAGAACTGGTCCCTGGTGCCCAAAAGGTTGGGGACCTCTGGACTAGATTATTGTGCATAGACACGAGCCAATAAATCAGCTTGACTGGAAGTTACTGTGTGATCCTAATTCTTTGCCCCTGACAAATTAAAGCAGTGGTTCTTAACCTGGGTGATATCGCCCCCCCCATGGGGCGATTTCATTTTTCAGGGGGGCCATGGAACTAAAAGGGGCGACGTGGGGGTGAAGGATCAAAAAGGGGGCGATATGGGGGCGATGGAGCGAGAAGTTTTGGGGACACTTTTGATACTTTTTCATACGGTGAATGGCTGTATATCTGTCGTACAAAAACATCAGATCGCTCGCTCTTAGTGGATGGAATTGTGTTTTCAAATGTTCCTCCAGCTAGCTTCAGTACAGAACGCCGTACATATGTGAATACGCATCGCTTATCTTCATGCGTGTTGCGCAGCAGCCTCTACTTTTTTTATATTTCTTTTGGCGTCTTAAATTTCACTTGTAATTCAATCATTAAATGTTACTGTTTTTCTTTTCGGGCATGTCACTTTCTTACAATTGAATTTTGTTTTCAGGGGTCATTACATTGACGTGTCTTGAATAAATAAGATAATAATGAAATATACATGTATCACGAAGTTTGGGAATAAAGCGATGGGTGGCATCAAAATTTTTTCGCACAGTTGAGATATGGGAAAAAGACTAGAAATAAATTCTTTGCATCGATATGTCCTGATGACAATTTTAAAGAAAACAAAACAAGTAGAATTATTTCCTATGTTGTGATTGAGAGGTTATGTTGGGGGAGGGGGGCGATTCATTCAAAAAGGTTAAGAACCACTGAATTAAAGGAACCCCAAGACTAGGTCAACTCCTAGTTAGCTCCAATAGCTTAGAGAATACAATGCTTTTTGACTTTGGTCCTGCTCAAAATGTAATCACCTAGATGTTGTGCTTTGCAAATAAATCTTGTTGCAATGGTTATGAAACTGCTTTGCCCACGATCGATTGGATCAAATGCCTCACCTCAGGAATGCTCATACAAATACCGAAGACACTTCCAGCTCCTCTAATTGTTGACCCTCTTCAACAATCAGGGTCAAAATAGAGTATGTGTGTATGCTTTAAACCTTGTTGGAAGAAAAGGTCTTCATCGTGGTTCATGCAAGCTGGGGATAAACATGGCAACTGCTTTGGGAAGAAAGTCGTAGTTTATTGAAGAGGGGAGCCAGACAGAAAGATGGCTCTGGCAGAAAAAAAGGAACTAGCACATGTAGGGAGTGGATTTTTATACCCCCTGGAGCCTTTTGTTTGGAGTTATTTCCTGTTCCTGTTTTGAGGCTATTTCTTGTGTCATATATTCTGACCTGAATTTGGGTGTGCCCTTTGGCCTTTGTGAGTTAATCCTACCATGTCCTGTCTCAGGTGGGGTATGCAGATTTTAGGTCTTTGTCTTCCTAATCTCCTAGCTACAACTTTCCTGATGTTTTACATCTGCATTTGTACAGAGCTGGCTTCTGCTTGGGGGAGGGAAACCGGGGGCTATCAAGAAAAACTGGGCATGCTTTTCTGCCTCTTTAAGGTCCTTTGAGGAAATATAGTTTTCTGCCCCTTTAATATTTCCTTCTCTGGGGGGCTGACTTCCCACAACCTGAAGTCTTCTCCTGGAGCAAAGACTATGGGTTGTGTATCTGTCTATAAATCCACTCGGACTACATTGCAGAGAACTGGCTGACGGAGAAATGATTTTAGAGCTTTTCTGGATTGTAAGTGGTTGCAGCATTCACTGATTCAAATGATTGGGAATGATCTTGGAAGGCGTCTATCCCAATTTCCTGACCACTGCAGTATATTCATGTACTTTGAATCCGGTATACAGTGGTGGGCGGTTAGCCTTTTTAAAAAAAATTAACGCATTCAATTATTGTTCTCCTGCTGTCCCAGTTTGTTTGGCTGGCATCTATTCACAGAGACAAGAAAACACACGGTTCTTTCAATGCTTTGTCAGAACTATTCTTCAGCCCCAGAAAAGGAGAATAGCAGCAGGTTACAAAAAAAAAATCCAGAAGAATCCAGTCTAGCCAGCTTCCCAACGTCTTCTACATAATTGCCTCCGGTAGACGGTCTCTTGGTTAATTTTAGGAGAACAATGAAAACCTATTTCTCCTTGGTTTGAAAGGATGAAGTGTCTCCTTACAAAGAATGATCAGAAGCGCTTGCATTTACAGCAGGGAAGACTGTGAAGTGTGTGTCTCTCTCTGTGTGTGTTTAATTTGTTACATTTACGCTTCACCTTTCTGACAGTAGCTTCAAGGTTGTATGAAGCATAGAACTCTCTCCTCTGATTTTTTCCTCGCTCCTCACAATAGCAAAATATTAAGTAGGTGGGGTGAGAGAGAGGGGGAGAGAGGGAGAGAGAGGAGGGAGAGGGAGAGAGAGAAAGAGAGAGAGAGAGAGAGAGAGAGAGAGAGAGAGAGAGAGAGAGGAAGAGGGGATGGAGAGGAAGAAGAGTGGAGAGAGAGAGGATACTTAAATTTACATATCACCCTCATGTACGTTTCTCTGACTGGAGCTGAATTAAATCTCTCGGTTTTAATCCAACATCTGAAGAGGTGATAGAATGCTAATGCAAAATTGAAGGAGTACGCCATGCCTGGTGTCCTTTTCAAATGGAAATGACTTTCAAAAACAAAGAAGGTTCATTGGAGGATCGGCAATCTTCCACCACTGAACTCAGGCTTTGGGGAAAGGCATATGTCTGGACAACCTCTGAACCTGCATATAGGCACATCCTTATTTCTGTTGTCTCCTGTTGAAGTGTGCTGCAGCCAACAAAAAAGCCATAACAGTCCTAGGATGCTTTAACAGAGGGATAGAATCCAGATCATGTGACGTGGTAATACCGCTTTATCATGCCTTGGCAAAACCACACTTGGAATACTGCATCCAGTTTTGGCTGCACCGTGGGCCGCCACCATGCTACAAGGTGCAAAAACGGCCACTGCCGTACCATGGGGCGCAGAAACAAGGCACTGTGTCATGCAAGAATGGGGCAGGGCTAGCAAGTATCATGCGGGCACTAGCCCTGCCCCATTTGTGACACACGTGTGTAAAATTTCCCCCTTCCTTTTCCCCAGTCCGCCAACCAACAAATGTTGGTGACCTTGTAGATGACCTACAAGGTTCCTTCCAGCTCTATTCTATTCTATTCTATTCTATTCTATTCTATTCTATTCTATTCTATTCTATTCTATTCTATTCTATTCTATTCCATTCCATTCCATTCCATTAGATATTCTATTCTATTCTATTCTATTCTATTCTATTCTATTCTATTCTATTCTATTCTATTCTATTCTATTCTATTCTATTCTATTCTATTCTATTCTATTCTATTCTATTCTATTCTATTCTATTCTATTCTATTCTATTCTATTCTATTCTATTCTATTCCATTCCATTCTATTCTATTCCATTCCATTCCATTCCATTACATATAGTCTATTCTATTCTATTCTATTCTATTCTATTCTATTCTATTCTATTCTATTCTATTCTGTTCTATTCTGTATTTCTATTCTATTCTATATACTCTACTCTATACTCTACTCTACTCTACTCTACTTCCCTTCCCTTCCCTTCCATTCGATTCTATTCTATTCATCAGTGGAACAACCTACCTCCAGAGGTTATGGGTACTCCATCACTGAAGGTTTCAAAGAAGAGATTGGACAGCCATTTGTCATGGTATAAGGATTGACCATCTCCTCCTCCCCTTGATGAACTTATGGTTGGATCCTCTGTTAAAGTAACCCAACTTCCTACCATTCTTACACCTTTGGGCATAAGATCTCCAGTTTATCTATGTACCGCGTGAAAAAAGACGGTTTCCTTCTGCCAGTCCTGAATCTCCCTGCATTTAATTTCAGTTGGCGACCTTGATTTCTAACTTAAAAAAAGGAGAAAAAAATCCTATTTTTTTCCTCCGTTTGCTCGGCCATGCCTGTTTTCCTATGCGGCTATCACATCTCCCCTTAATCTTCTTTATTCCAAGTTAAGACCCCCCACCCCCAATGGCCTTAAGTCTTTTCTCATCATTTCAGTTGCCCTTTTCTCTCTCTCTCTCAGCTTTTCCTGCTCTGCTGTATCTTTTTTTTAAGGCACAGTGACCAGAATTGTACACATCAAATCACATTTGATGTGACATATTAGCTACCAGCCATTTGCCAGAGTAGGATGGTTTAAAAAAAAACAACAACAACTAGGACAAGGCTGGAGCTGAACGAAAGCCAAACTGGCCTGCAGTCTAAGTTCTGGAATGCAGTGTGCTATCTTACTTGTGCAGCGGGTGCAAATTTTGTGTGTGTGTTTCGTTCCCGCAGACTAGATGCCTAGCACTGAAAATGTGATGTCAGGCCTGATAACGTAAAACAATATTCTTCCCAGAAAAAAAGCATTCAAAGAACTGTCAGGATGAATTAGAGCAGTGGTTCTCCACCTGTGGGTCGAGACCCCATTTGGGGTCGAACGACCATTTCACGGGGCTCACCAAACAACGCAGTCCGCCATTTTTTCCCCCTTTTCCTCAGCTGTGCTACTCCCTTTTATTCTATCGGCTTTTGAAAGCCAATAGAATAGACTCTCTTGAATAGAGTCTAATTCTATTGGCTTTCAAAAGCCAATAGGAGTTGTCCAGGCTGTCTCTGCCCTGCTGAGCCCGCCAAAAGCCCCATTCTGCAAACGGTGCTGCACTAGTTGAGTAGTCCTCGACTTACGACCGGTTGAGTAGTCCTTGACTTACAACGGGTTGGGGGTTGCGGCATTAAAAAGGTTGAGAACCACTGAATTAGAGCTTCTTCTCGTGGGAAGGAAAACTGATTAAACCCATGTTGGGTTTTTTTGGGGTGTGTGTGGGTGTATGGGTGGGTGGGTGTGTATGTGTAATTCTCTTGGAGATATTGAGGATTCTGCTGCATTTCTTCCTGGTAGCCTTTCAAAGATATTCATTTATCATATCAATTTTAATCACACACGCACACATCCTGTCAACGCTGCAAATACTGTATATTCTTGCTTTGACAATATGCAGAACTGTCTGGTATTTTTAGAGTTAATGCAGAGCAGAAGAGGGTGGAGGGAAAAACCTGGGAAAGAGAGAGGAAGGAAACCTTTGACCTTCACACTAATTGGATAATGTGATATATGACAGCTAATTTAGGGAGGGAACATGCTGATAATTTAATTGCTCAGGGGAAGAGAATTTAGATCTTGGCATACCTTCGTTATGCCTGTGCTGACATTTTGTAACAATAAATGACTTTTAGGAAAATCAATGCCTGGAAGTTCTTCGAAGTCTTTCATTAGCCGGAACCATAACACACCCCTTTTATTATGACCCAGGCAGATCTCTAAAGGCCACACCTGAAATGCTGCAAACAATTTTGGTCACCATGCTACAAAAAAGATGTTGAGACTTTGGAAAAAGTGCAGAGAAGAGCAACTAAGACGATCCAAGGCCTGGAGACTAAAACGTACGAAGAAGGGCTGCGGGACTTGGGTCTGGCTAGTCTAAAGAAAAGAAGAAACAGGGGAGACATGACAGCAGCATTCCAGTGTCTGAGGGGCTGCTACAAAAGAAGAGGGGGTCAAATTATTCTCCAAAGCACCAGAAGGCAAGACAAGAAGCAATGGTTGGAAACTCATCAAAGAGAGAAGCAACCTGGAATTAAGGAGAAACTTCCTGACAGTGAGGACAATTAACCAGTTCACCATCAGAAGTTGTGTGTGCTTTATCACTGGAGGTTTTTAAGAAGAGACTGGACAGTCACTTGTCTGAGATGGTTTAGGTTCTCCTGCTTGAGCAGGGGGCTGGACTAGAAGACCTCCAAGGTCCCTTCCAGCTCTTTCAGATGGAAATAAAGAGTCCTTTATTCTCTCAAAATTCCAGCAAATGGCCCTCCAACAACCACTAAGGCTTCACCTGCATGTTGCCCTGAAGGTAGCCACCCTCAGTCACCAATCAAGGTGAGCTGCTGAACCATCAGCCCAAGTTCTGATCTTCCATCTGAAGGTAGTGATCCTACAGAATATGAGCTGAGATCCATGAAGAAGCTGACTTTCTTGAGGCACCTTTGTCTGTCCTGCACTTGTGTCCCCTTCTTTCCAGATCCTGGTATGAAAATCCCGACCTGACCCATTGGCAGAAATGTCTGTCAGCCAGGATGGAAGTTGAAAAGTGGAACATCTGAGCAGGCATGAGGGTCTTCACCTGTACCTAGTGGGTGAAATCCAGCCACAGATACCTTACCTTAAATCTGCACATCTTGGAGGGTTCATGAACGATGAAGGTGTGTGTCAACTCCAGGAACATGGGGAAACCAGGAAGACAGCCTGCCTTATTGTCTGGTTTCTGTTCTCAGAGGGACCTTGGAGGTCTTCTAATCCAACCCCTTGCTCAAGCAGGAGACCCATTACCATTTCAGACAAACAGTTGTCCAATTTCTTTTTGAAAGCCTCCAATGATGGAGCACCTACAACTTCTAAAGGCAAGCCCTTCCACTTATGAATTGTCAGGAAATTTCTCCTTAGTTCTATGTGGCTTCTCTCCTTGATTAGTTTCCGTCGGTTGCTTCTTGTCATGCCTTCTGGTACTTGGGAGAACAGCTTGACTCCCTCTTCTTTGTGGAAGCCCCTTAGATATTGGAACACTGCTATCATGTCACCCCTAGTCCTTCTTTCCATTAAACCACAGTAGACATAAGGAAACTCAAGTACTTTGGTCACCTAATCAGAAGGAAGGACTCACTGGAGAAGAGCCTAATGCTGGGAAAGATGGAGGGCAATAGAAGAATGGAACGACAGAGAATGAGGTGGCTGGATGGAGTCCCTGAAGCAGGAGGCGTGTGCTTAAATGGACTCCAGAAGATGGTAGAGGACAGGAAGGCCTGGAGGAACGTTGTCCATGGGGTTGCAATGGGTCAGACATGACTTCGCAATGAACAACAACAAGACATAAGTAATTCCAGCAACCGTTCTTCATATTTTTTAGCTCCGGTCCCCTAATCATCTTCGTTGCTCTTTTCTGCACTCTTTCAAGAGTCTCGACATCTTTTTTATAGTGTGACAACCAAGACTGGATACAGTATTCCAAGTCTGGCCTTACCAAGCCATCTCCTCTTTCTCATCTGTCCCTGTTTTAGTTACACACACGTTGTGTACTTTCCGGGCTCAGCGTACACTCTGAAAGAATATCAAAACAGGCCATCCCACATCCTGGGCCCAACCGTGGAGCTAATCTTGAAATGCAGGGGCTGTTTGTTCATGCGGAAGCCAGGCACCCCCCTGGGTGAAATTACTGTCAGGGTTAAAAACCTGCTATCAGCTGTCTCTGGGAGGTGAGCTGTGTCTTCCCAGAAACGGGTCTCATTGCAAGGGGAACATCGAGCTGCTTGTAAACGGAAGGAAATGTCATATGTAAATCAAAGGGGCCGGATCAGCGTGTGGCTCTGCGCATCCCAATATGCTTCTCTTTTGGAAATTGGCCATTCTTTCTGGGCCGCCTGCGTTTGCCTTCACACCACCTGACATCGCGCAGCCAACACGCTCCTGGGTGGAGGGAATTGCCTATCACCAAAGCAGATGTTTACTTCCATTTGCATTTCTCTCCACTAACTAGCCAGCAGGCATTGTCTGTTAAAATATTGTAATCTATGCAGAGATGATCGCGTGGCATGGGCAGAGTACGTGCGCAAGACAGGGTCCTGTGGAGTTTATGCTAATCATCTTCTGCTTTATGGACGGAGACTCGTTTGGCTCGTGAGTTTTTGCTGCACATCCTTGTCTTCGCTCCTCCCGCCCCGTCTTCTAAGAGGGCCTTCTCTTTTATGGTACACATTAGGTGTTTTTTGTTTGTTTGTGCCAGCTGTGGGGCACCACAACTGCCACATCTCCTTGTCAGCCAGGGTGAAACATGTTCTACTTTTGCAGTGGCACTTCTGATGAACATCTAACATCCAGTATAATCTTCTTGATGTTACTGGGCAAACGTCTTTGCAGAAACCAATACGTGAGAATATTTTGAATTCAGAGTGGGAAGGAAAGGGTCGTTGGTGGTGTCTAAGCTTGGTGGTTTTCTTGCAGGCGTTTCATAACCCAACTAGGTAACATTGTCAGTGCTAGAAGGGATTGGGGTTTGCAGAGAGGAGGAGGAGGAGGAGGAGGAGGAGGAGGAGGAGGAGGAGGAGGAGGAGGAGGAGGAGGAGGAGGGGAACCATGGGGTCCTTGGTGCTCTCTGAGCTTGGTGGTTTTCTTGCAGACATTTCATTAGGTTTGATTAGAACTGTATGCATAACTGCTGAAAAATGTATCAGAAGCTACTTCTTTATATATACCTGACACCATTTTTTTTTCTTTTCTGTATCTTTTCCTTTGTATTTTCCTTCCTTCCTTCCTTCCTTCCTTCCTTCCTTCCTTCCTTCCTTCCTTCCTTCCTTCCTTCCTTCCTTCCTTCCTTCCTTCCTCATTCACTCCTTTCTTTCTTTCTTTCTTTCTTTCTTTCTTTCTTTCTTTCTTTCTTTCTTTCTTTCTTTCTTTCCTTCCTTCCTTCCTTCCTTCCTTCCTTCCTTCCTTCCTTCCTTCCTTCCTTCCTTCTTTCTTTCTTTCTTTCTTTCTTTCTTTCTTTCTTTCTTTCTTTCTCTCACTTTGTTAGATATTTTTCCTTGAATGTATTTTCTTTAACTTCTATGGAAAATGTCTTAATAAAAATTATTTTTTTAAAAAAAAAAGAAGTGTTCATTCTTTCAGTTACAAGATATTTATACCACCTACTAACGCTATCCTTTATCACATCCATGTTCCTGCTAGAATATTCCCATTCCACCAGGGGAGAGAAAGAAGAGCACGTATCCAACGAGCTTTAATACTCGATAGCGCAAAACAGGTGGACTGACTGTGTAGATCCAGCTGACAAGGCCCCGCCACTTCAATACGCGGTGCCTTTTTTCAAGCTTCACTGATTCTTAATTAACATTCAATTTCAGTCCTCTTAAATCAAGACTAAGTTATACAGGAAACAATTAATTAAAAGGGATCTAAATCTGAACTGAGCTGGGGCAGGCTTGATAGCTGCTAGGATTAGCAAAGAAGTTGGAAGTATTAGCAGAGCATTTAAAAGATGCTTGTTCAAACCTGGCCGTTGTCTGAAGTCATTAGTAACTATTATCTTCTGGTCTACACAGTAGCTAGGGGCATGTTTAGGGAGATGCATGTATGCTTCCCTATAACACAATCTGAAGTGTCTTTGTGTTCTGTTGACCTGCTAATATAACAATGGGGTTGAGGTGGTCAGATTCTTACAATAGAGCAGTGGTTCTCAACCTTTTTAATGCCGCAACCCCCAACCGGTCATAAGTCGAGGAAAGGACTTTGGAGATCCTCCAGTCCAACTACCAGCTCAAGCAAGAGAATGAAGGCAAATATACGTGTCCCAGGATAATGTTTTAGGATATGGTCTGGGTCGGTCACCAGGACCAAATATTTAGTCTTCTGAGCTTTTGGACTCATGCTGGAGCCCAAGCTTCTCTCTCCCCAGATATTGGCTTGGATCCTCAAGAAGGAGATTCCAGTTTCCCATAGCTTTCTTCCTTGATTTTTTGGTAGCCCTGAGAATCCTTGGGGAAGCCTATGGAAGTGCTAACCGTCCCCAGCTCTGTTTAATTTCCACACATTCACCCGTTGTTGGGATTTCTTGGTTTGTTTATGATGACAATGATCCAGTTAATGCAGTCAGTTATAATAATAATAATAATAATAATAATAATAATAATAATAATAATAATAATAAAGTTGGAAGGGACCTTGGAGGTCATCTGGTCCAACCCCCTGCTCAGGCAGGAAACCCTATACCATTTCAGACAAATGACTGTCCAGTCTTTTCTTAAAAACTTCCAGTGTTGGAGCATTCACAGCTTCTGGAGGCAGGTTGTTCCACTGGTTAATTGTTCTCGCTGTCAGGAAGTTTCTCCTTAGTTCCAGGTTGCTTCTCTCCTTGATGAGTTTCCATCCGTTGCTTCTTGTCCTGTCTTCAGGCACCTTGGAAAATAGCTTGACTCCCTCTTCTTTGGGGCAGCCCTTGAGATATTGGAACACTGCTATCATGTCCCCCCTCATCCTTCATTAAACTAGACATACCCAATTCCAGCAGCCGTTCCTTATATATTTTAGCCTCCAGTCCCCTGATCATCTTTGTTGCTCTTCTCTGCACTCTTTCTAGAGTCTCAGCATCTTTTTTACATCGCGGTGACCAAAACTGGATGCAGGATTCCAGGTGTGGCCTTACCAAGGCATTGCAGCGATGGAAAAGTAAGCAGGTACAGAGTTTGGCAAAAAATAGAGATGGGGAAGATTCATGAATTCCATTCATTTTGCATTTCAAAGTGACTCAACCTTAATTTGCACCTTCTAGATTCAGGTGCACGATGGGCTTATGATTATCTTTTGAATCTTGCATGGCTCAGAGTTTTATAGTTACATTCTCATCACAAACACACGCACACACACACACACACACACAAATACACACACACAAATCCAACTGTGTATAAACAGGAGCTTAAATATGGATAGCCCGCGAAAATATATGCGTTTTCCTGGAGAAAATAAATCTAAAATGCATTAAAAGCAATTGCTAAATGCAGAGACCGTATGGAACGAATTGCCATGAAAGAAAGAAAGAAAAACCCCGCCGTTATTTGCCCATCCCTCAGCGAAAGAAAGGAAGGAAAAGAAAGTGCAACGAACAATGAAGTCAGAAGGAAAAGAGGGAATTTAGGGAGTCACTGAACAAATCAACTCAAATTTTGGTGCCAAGAGTGGTCAAAACCGATTACGACAGACTGGACTATGGAGATCTGAAAGCTGTCGATGAATACTAATTTTCTATTTGGAAAGCTGAGATAAGAAGGGAAAACAAAACTGACATTTTATTATTTTTTTAAAAAAATTATTAATTAAATTTACCTGCTGTTTATCTCATGTATGCGACGCTGGGCGATATGCAAAAATTAAAAGAAGAAAACATTAAACGTTCAAATTAATTAAAAAAAATGAATCCGTCGAAAAGACAAGTAAAACAATTAAAACAATAGTAGCAAAAGTGCATTCTGAACTTACATTTAATGGGTGCTACATTTCCCTGGCATTCTCGGGTGCAAAACAGAATCTAGTTTTAAGGACTTTTGGGAAGGCCGATGGGATTAACCAATCTTAGCTTGGGGCAATGAGGTTCTGAAGGATGGAGGCCATGATAGAAAAGAGTCTTCTTGTAGATCCTGCCAAACGAACTTCTTTGGTTGATGGGACTTCAACGTGACCCTCCTGGAAGATCTGAGGCCGTTCCTCAAATAACTTTGCTCTGGGCCCCGTAGGACTTTTATATTCATAACCAGCACCTTGAATTGGAGCTGAAAGCCTAGAACCAATGCAGCTTGTGGAGGAGAGCTGTGCACTTACAGCAGAACACACAACTGCTTGTGCTGCTCCATTTTGTAGCAGCTAAGTCTTCCAGGTCCTCTTCAAGGACAGCACTACAATAATCCATTCAGAAGGCATGACTAGCTGAGAATATGGGCCTGCTGATCCATGGACACAATTGGTACACAACACAAAGTTGGGCCAAAGCCCTCCTACAGTAGATATGACTGTCACCTCCTTGATCAAACAAGTCTCCTTAGTCCCAAAGGTGTTTTTTCAAATGGTAATTGTGGGGTTTTTTTTTTTTTTTTGAAGACATTTTGCTTCTCATCCAAACAGCTTCTTGGATGAGAAGCGAAATGTCTTCAAAGCAAAACAAGAAAGTCCAGTTGCCTCTTGAAAAAGCACCTTTGGGACAACCAGGACCTGGAGCATCTCCACAGAAAACTGTCAGAACTAAATCCTTCCATCTCCCCACCACCATCCAGTCAGAACTGAAGAAGCTTCTTGGATGAGAAGTGAAACATCTTCAAAGACAAACAAGAAAGTCCAGTTGCCTCTTTAAAAAGTATCTTTGGGACAACCAGGAACTGGAGGACTGAAAATCTCCATATACAAGTTTCCTTAATTTAAAAAAAAAAAAAAAAGGTCCTTTCCTGTGACCAGCTCTTTGAGCTTCTGGTACCAGGGGATTAGGGTTAGCAAGCTACCAAGCTGAGTAGCTGGGTGGATTTATGGAGAAATAAAGTAAAAATCTGAGGGTGTAATTATGATTGGAGCTGTGGAGGCTGGATTTAGTGAAAATCTTAACATGTAGCTTCGGAAGAAATGGGAAATATTTAAATGAGACCTTGTCAGATTTCAAGATGCTCTTAAGATTTGTATGTATGTGTGGGTGTGAGTAGGTGAGGTGTCTCTCTCTCTCTCTCTCTCTCTCTCTCTCTCTCTCTCTCTCTCTCTCTCTCTCTCTCTCTCTCTCTCTCTCAGAATAGAATAGTGAAGAATGGAATAGATATTGGAATAAAGTAGAGTAGAGTAGAGTAGAATAGAATGGATAATAGAATAGATATTGGAATAGAATAGAACAGAACAGAATAGAATAGAATAGAATAGAATAGAAGAATGGAATAGAATAGAATAGAACAGAACAGAACAGAACAGAACAGAATAGAATAGAAGAATGGAATGGAATGGAATAGAATAGAATAGAACAGGAGAGGACAGAACAGAATAGAATAGAATAGAATAGAAGAATGGAATGGAATAGAATAGAATAGAATAGAATAGAACAGAATAGAATAGAACAGAACAGAACAGAACAGAATAGAATAGAAGAATGGAATGGAATAGAACAGAACAGAACAGAACAGAATAATAGAATAGAATAGAATAGAATAGAATAGAATAGAATAGAATAGAATAGAATAACAGAATTGGAAGGGACCTTAGGTCATCTAGTCCAACCCCCTGCCCAAGCAGCAGACCCTATACCATTTCTCTCTCCCTCCCTCCCTCCCTCCCTCCCTCCCTCCCTCCCTCCCTCCCTTCCTCCCCCTTTCTATCTGTGGAAGACATAGTCAAGATTTATAAAATGAAATAAGCTGTGGAGAAAGAAAATGAAGACAACTTTGTTGTTGTTGTTAGTTGTAAAGTCATGTCCAACCCATCGCGACCCCATGGACAACATTCCTCCAGGACTTCCTGTCCTCTACCATCTTCTGGAGTCCATTGAAGCTCACACCTCCTGCTTCAGTGACTCCATCCAGCCACCTCGTTCTCTGTCGTCCACTTCTTCTATTGCCCTCCATCTTTCCCAGCATCAGGCTCTTCTCCAGTGAGTCCTTCCTTCTCATTAGGTGGCCAAAGGACTTGAGTTTCAACTTCAGGATCTGGCCTTCTCAAGAGTAGTCGGGGTTGATCTCCTCCAGGCCTTCCTGTCCTCTACCATCTTCTGGAGTCCATTGAAGCTCACGCCTGCTGCTTCAGTGACTCCATCCAGCCACCTCCTTCTCTGTCATCCCCTTCTTCTCTTGCCCTCCATCTTTCCCAGCATCAGGCTCTTCTCCAGTGAGTCCTTCCTTCTCATTAGGTGGCCAAAGTCCTTGAGTTTCATCTTCAGGATCTGGCCTTCTCAAGAGCAGTCAGGGTTGATCTCCTCTAGGACTGACCGGTTGGATCACCTTGCAGTCCAGGGGACTCGCAGGAGTCTTCTCCAGCACCAGAGTTCAAGAAGACAACTTACTCTCACTCAGAGCCAAATGGTGACAAAATTCAGAAGAGGTGAAAATAAACACTTAGCGATGGTTACCAGCATCAGAAAGGTCCACCCATCTGAGAAGGATTTCCATTTGGCACGAACGCTTTTACAACTTTTTTTTTTTTTTTTTTTAAGAAAAATGTGGAACCCCTTCAACATCACGTTTTCACAGTTGTTGAAAAAATAGTTCATGATTCAATTTGGTGGCTGAAAGAAAGGGGATTCCCCCCTCCCACTTACAATGGTGTGGTTTTGCTCTTTAAGTCAAGACATACACACCCATGAAGATTGATCTTTGTTCCCTAGTCTAGAAGGCTCCATGGAGGGACATAGCTAGAATAAGCTGATGAGTCTTTCCCTAATCAATTCTTCCCCCCATGGACAGTCCTTAATGAATTAGATAGATTTAATTTCCTCTGAGATTCTCAGGCAGGATAAATTTGACTCAGGCGATGGGGGAGCGAGCTCACGTCCCTTCTCCAAACTCTACAGCATCCCTGTCTTTCTTGAATATTCATCTCAGGCAACTTTAATTTGATGAGAAGTCAGAAGCTCAGCCCTGAATCTTGAAAAATCACAAAACTCTAAAGAGTGTTATTTTTTATTATTATTATTATTTAGAAGAACAATAGGTCTCTCGCTCTGTTTTTCTTCTGTTTACCTGTGCTAGCGTTTTTACAAGCTGGGCACCTCCCAGATGTTTTTGGGGTCAACTCCAGTTCTGGCAGTTGATTTCTGCAGTGGGTCTGAGGTTGGGAAAGGTTGATCTGGTCTTTTTTAAAAACTTTCTTACGGCAGGCCATTGCCCTCTGTTTCCTCTGAAACTGAACTAAAAAACTGATGGAGAAAAATAAGGTCTACATTGGCAGGTGAGAAAGAAAGAAAAAGAGAAAGAAAGAAAAAAAGAGAGAAAGAAAATGAGAGAGAAAGAGAGAAAGGGAAAAAAAGAAAGCTAGAAAGAAAGAAAGAAAGCTAGAAAGAAAGAAAGAAAGAAAGAAAGAAAGAAAGAAAGAAAGAAAGAAAAAGAGAGAGAGACAGGAAGAGAGAGAGACAGGAAGAGGGAGAGAGAGAGAGAGAGAGAGAGAGAAAGAGTGGCTTCCTACATTTTTTTTCACATTTTTCACGAAAAGCTTAAATGCCTAATTAAAATTAAACGAGAAGGATGCTTTAAAGACCTTCACTTCTCCCATAAAGAGAAAGAATTGGTTTTCATTCATGGGAGCAAATTAAAAAGCATCGAGGTAGCCCCCTCCCCTGATTAGGAACACTGACATCAGAGTCTCTCCGTACTTGGGGGGGGGGTTGGAAAAAGTGCCAGGGTTCCTGGCGGAGGCATCCAACCATGACTTGCCCTAATGAAGACTGATGTGCAATTTAAACATCTCCTGACTTCAAGGTTGGTGAGACGAGCCCTTGAAAGATGAAATATGGCAGGAAGGGATTAAAGTAAGAAGGAAGGAAGCTGAAAATAATAATACTGAGAGAGAGAGAGAGAGGGGGGGGGAGGGAGGGAGGGAGGGGGAGGGAGGGAGACAGAGAGAGACAGAGAGACACACAGAGAGAGCAAGAAAGTAAGAGAGAGAAAGACCAAAAGAAAGAGAAAGAAAAGCGTGTGAGAAAGAGAGAAAAAGAAAAAAAGAGAGAATAGAGACAGAAAGAGAGAAAAGATTGAAAGAAAGACAGAAAGAATGAAAGAAAAAAGAGAAAGTAAGAAAAAAAGAAAGAAAAAAAAAGAAAAAAGAGTGAGAAACAGAAAAAGAAAGAAAAGAGAGAATAGAGGCAGAGAGAAAAAGAAAAGAGAGAGAGAGAGAAAGAAAGAGAAAGAAAGAAAAAAGAGAGAAAGAAAATGAGAGAGAAATAGAGAGAAAGAAAGAGAAAAAAGAAAGTTAGAAAGAAGAAAGAAAGAATGAGAGAGAGAGCGAGACAAAGAGTCAAGATTGCTTCTCCCTTAGCGCAGATTTTCTCTCATGGTTAAAAACACTAAGGAGATATTTTGGGATGCGCCAATCCATCCGATGAAAGACCACATTTCGGAACTGGATCTGGGCCCAGATATTGTCTGGGCCAGAAACCTCTCGCTCCCGATTGTCGGTTGAGGTACTTCTGGATCCACGTTCTTCCCATACTTGTAGGCTCGATCCCAAAGGCGACTGGGGCTGACACGTTGACGTAAAGTGGCGATACCTTGACAGCCGTTGAAGGGGAAGAGATGCTTTCCTACTACTCTGAGCAAATGGACTCTAACTCGAAGAGAGGTTTCCACTGGGGCTTTTTATTTAGTTTTGAAGTGTGCAATTTTAGTTCTTCGCTTTAAAACAAAAAACCAAAAAACCCCACAACCCTGTGATTTTAGGCTTTCGATGAAGGTTTTTAGTGAGACAGAGAAAGTGTTGGTTAAATTCCCAGCCTTAATCATCTTCACAAACCACGTCCAGCTTTCCCTGTTAACAATAAAGACAGTGATGGACAGCTTTGGTGGCCAGAAATATTTAGATGAGGGATAGAATCAAGATCACGTGAAGTATTAATGCCACTCTACAATGCCTTGGTAAGGCCACACTTGGAATACTGCAACCAGTTTTGGTCACCACGATGTAAAAAGATGTTGAGACTCTAGAAAGAGTACAGAGAAGAGCAACAAAGATGATCAGGGGACTGGAGGCTAAAACATATAAGGAATGGTTGCTGGAATTGGGGATGTCTAGTTTAATGAAGAGAAGGACGAGGGGGGGACATGATAGCAGTGTTCCAATATCTAAGGGGCTGCCCCAAAGAAGAGGGAGTCAAGCTATTCTCCAAAGCACAGGACAAGAAGCAACGGGTGGAAACTAATCAAGGAGAGAAGCAACCTAGAACTAAGGAGAAACTTCCTGACAGTTAGAACAATTAACCAGTGGAACAACCTGCCTCCAGAAGCAGTGAATGCTCCAACACTGGAAGTTTTTAAGAAGAGACTGGACAGCCATCTGTCCGAAATGGTATGGGTTTCCTGCTGAGGCAGGGGTTGGACTAGATGACCTCCAAGGTCCCTTCCAACTTTACTACTACTACTACTACTACTACACTACTACGACTTACTACTATTATTATTATTATCGATCATCGCACAGTCAGCCAGATGTTCAGGCTGGATTTGGAATTTTGTCTATCTATCAAGTCCTTACCCGGACCTGGGATAGGCAGATGTGGATGTTTGATGGTATTACAGATATCGTCGCAGGATGGAAGCAGTTCCTAATAAGGCCGCCTTTTGCAATTGACTAATAGCAAATTTGTCAATGCCCATGGTGTTCAAGTGGTGCTCCAGTTGTTTTGGGATTGCACCCAAGGAGCCTATGACTATTGGTACTACCCTTGCTTGCTTTTGCCACAGTTTTTCTATTTCTATTTTGTAGGTCTTTGTATTTTGTTATCTTCTCCAGTTCTTTCTCTTCTATTCTGCATCTCCAGGCACTGCCACGTCCACTATCCAGACTATTTTTGTCTTTCTTATCGACAATTGTTAAGTCTGGGGTGTTATGTTGCAGGTGCTTGTCTGTTTGAATTCTGAAGTCCCAGAGCAGTTTAATTTTATCATTTTCTATGACTTTCTCTATTTTATGATCCCACCACTTTTTGCTTACAGGCACATGATATTTTTTGCAGATCTTCCAATGCACCATTGTTGCTACTTTGTCATGCCGCTGCTTGTAATCAGTTTGTGCAAGCTTCTTGCAACAGCTTACCAAGTGGTCCACTGTTTCTTCAGCTTCTTTGCATAGGCGGCACTTACTGTCTGTTGCTGTCTTCTCAATTTTGACTTTGTATGCATTTGTCCTTAAGGCTTGGTCTTGTGCAGCCAGAATAGTCCCTCGGTCTCTTTCTTCAATTTTCCTGCTCTTAGCCATTGCCAGGTTTTATTATTATCTGCTTTCCCAGCTATTTTTTTCATGTATTGGCCATGTAGTGCTTTGTCTTCCCATGCCTCTATTCTGTTCTTCATTTGGTCTTTCTTGTAGGCCAGTTTGGTCTCTCCAGTAGTTAGTAAGCCTTCCTGATATACTAATTTCAGTTCATCTTCATCATTGTTCTTCAGATATTCTTCCAAAGCCATTTTTTCTTCTTCAACCATCTGATGTACTTGTAGCATTCCACGCCCACCTATTTGCCTTGGTAGATAAAGTCTATCAATGTCACTGCGTGGATGAAGGGCATGATTCATTGTCATTATTTTTCTGGTCTGCCTATCCATTGCTTTTAGTTCTGCTTGAGTCCAGTCCACTATTCCAGCTGTGTACCTAATGACTGTGATTGCCAAGGTGTTGATTGCCTTTATGGTATTTCCTCCATTGAGTTTGGATTTTAAGATCTTCTTCACTCTCTTATGTATTCACCTCTAATCTTTTTCTTGACTTCAGTGTGCTTGATGTTGTCAGCTTGAAGGATACCCAAGTATTTGTAGTACTCTTCCTCATCCAGACTCTTAATGTTATTTTCGTGGGGCATCTTGATTCCTTCAGTTTTCATTATTTTTCCTTGTTTGATAGTAAGTGTGGCACATTTGTCCAAGCCAAACTCCATTACAATATCTTGGCTATATATACGGACAGTGTTGAGCAGCGATTCTATTTCAGATGATGTTTTTTCCATACAGCTTCAGATCATCCATGTAAAGGAGATGGGATAGTCTGGCAGATGTTTTTGATGTTTGATAGCCATGTCCTGGAATTTTTTAAGAAGAGACTGGACAGCCTCTGTCCGAATGGTATAAGGTTTCCTGCCTGAGCAGGGGTTTGGACTAGATGACCTCCAAGGGCCCCCTTCAACTTTACTACTATTACTACTACTACTACTACTACTACTACTACTATTATTATTATTATTATTATTATTATTATTATTATTATTATTATTATTATTATTATTATTATTATTAGTGTTTATTCATGTCTGAAGCAGCCTAATAATGAGCCTTGTATCCGGGAATGGATTCCCCTTCTCTGCCTGCAGCTGAGACTTTTCCTGGGGCCGAAAGATGGCCAGCGAGGCTGAAATGGAGTTCAGGAGGAGCTACAAAGGGAGCAAAAGAGGAGGACCATGACTTGTCTTCCTGATTTCCTTCCTTGATAGGATAGCAGTGTTCCAATATCTCAGAGGTTGCCGCAAAAAAGATGGAGTCAAGCTATTCTCCAAAGCGCCTGAAGGCAGGACAAGAGGCAACGGATGGAAACTCATCAAGGAGAGAAGCAACCTAGAACTAAGGAGAAACTTCCTGACGGTGAGAACAATTAACCAGTGGAATGACATCACTCCAGAAGTTGTGGGTAACCCAACATTGGTGAAAGTTTTAAGAAGAGACTTTTTTCTGAAATGGAATAAACTTTCCTGCCTAAGCAGGGGGTTGGACTAGAAGACCTCCAAGGTCCCTTCCAACTATTCTATTCTATTCTATTCTATTCTATTCTATTCTATTCTATTCTATTCTATTCTATTCTATTCTATTCTATTCCATTCCATTCCCTTCTCTTCTCTTCTCTTCTCTTCTCTTCTCCTCTCTTCTATTCCATATTTTCTCTTCTCTTCTCTTCTCTTCTATTCCATATTTTCTCTTCTCTTCTCTTCTATTATTCTATTCCCTATTTTATTCTATTCCCTATTTTCTATTCTATTCTATTCTATTCTATTCTATTCTATTCTATTCTATTCTATTCTATTCTATTCTATTCTATTCTTTTCTTTTCTGTTCTGTTCTCTTCTATTCCATTCTATTCATCTCAAATGGTCTAGGGTCTCCTGTTTGAGCAGGGGGTTGGACTAGAAAACCTCCAAGGTCCTTTCCAACTCCATTCTGTTCTGTTCTCTTCTGTTCTGTTCTATTGTCTGAAATGGTCTAGGGCAGGCATACCAAATTTGTGACATCACGTGACGTCGCGTGATGTATCGGAGCTTTTTCGTCATTGCTGGCAATGGGGTGGGCGCGGTTCCAGTATGATGAAACCGGCCTGCAGGCCAGCCGTTTGAGACCCCCGGTCTAGGGTCTCCTGCTTTAGGGGTTGGATTAAAAGGACTCCAGGGCCCCTCCCAATTCTGTTATTCTTTCAACTCAAAATGATACTTTCCCGAGCTTGTACGATTATTGTAGGAGTCCAAGATAAGGAACAGCCTCTTTTAGGAGCTGCTAATAGCTACAGACAGTGCTGGATCAGAAGCCTCTTTGCCAACTGAGGTCTGAACAGTTCACACCTCTAGCTTTGACACCTTTTGGCCAGCACGTCCCTGAAAAAAACCCACACTGCTTGCATTATCATATGCAAGCCAGGATCTCTGAAGCAGTAATTACCTTGTCAGCGATGGGAGCAAGGGGTGCTTTGCAAAGATATAAAGGTCTGAAGAGAACAGATATTGTTAGTCTAGTTCTTTTTTTTTTTCGCTTATGCCATTAATTTCATGGCTTTATTCCTTCTTACTCTTTTTTTGCTGTTCAGCATGACATGGCCTCAAAAGGGAACAGCGTGATGGCCGAGCATGTACTAAATTTGAATTCATTGAAAGCCTTCTGCCAGTCTGGTATAGAGGGTGTTAATTGCACTCCCCATGACTCAGAGTTTGTGCTGTGCTCCTTCTAAGCACCCTAAAGCCCTCTTCAGAGATTTGATATACATGCAAGAGTTGATCAGAAGAGAGCATGTGTATCAACTTCAAAGTGAAAAGACCAATCAGATAGAAGCTCTGTAAATTAGAACTTTGAAAGACATGGTTGATAAGAAGGATGTTACTGCTTCTGTATCCTGTCTTACAACAGTATCTGAAGTGTCTAGAGAAGATTTAACAGAAGAAGAAAGAGAAATGTATCAATGAATTTACCAAAAAGCTTATAATTTCCAGTTATTAAAACTGAGCAACTGGACCAGACAAGGAGAGGGAAACATACAGTAGACATGAGGGGTTGTTGGTGCTCACCCAGCTTGGAGATTCTCAGTCATCCAGCTCATGGTTGTCCCAAATGTGCTTTTTCAAGAGACGATTCTGGTCAAGAATACAGATATGGTTAGAGAAAATGACTAAAAAAACATACAGATTTTAAGCCAGAATTATTTTCGTTAGGCGTAATTGTAGGAAATGATGAGAAAGAGTGTATAGATCTAATTTTACGTATATGAACTGCAGCGAGAATTGTATTCGCTCAATATTGGAAAAATGAAGATTTACCAACGGAGGAAGAGTTAATTAAAAAAATGTTTTAGATTGTGCAGAAATGGATAGATTGACATTGAAAATGAAAGAGAAAGAAGATTCGGTATACTTTAGAACAGTGGTTCTCAACCTGTGGGTCGGGACCCCATTTGGGGTCGAACGACCATTTCACGGGGGTCACCAAACAACGCAGTCCGCCATTTTTCCCCCTTTTCCTTAGCTGTGCTACTCCCTCTTGAATAGAGTCTAATTCTATTGGCTTTCAAAAGCCAATAGGAATTGTCCAGGCTGTCTCTGCCCTGCTGAGCCCGCCTAAAGCCCCAGTCTGCAAACGGTGCTGCAAGTTGTCTGCAGTGAAGGCGAGCTGTCTGGAAGTTTCCACCCCTCCCTGCTGAGCAACTACTAAAAATGTAAGTAAAAGAGGGCCAGGGGTGGGAGGTGGGAGGCCGGCGGGCGCAGGGAGGGTTGCTGGCGCGCGTGGGGCCTGGCGGGTGCCTTACCTCCCTTGGGCTGGGCCAGCTGGTGGCCCAGCCGGTGGTCTGCCTGCGCCGTCTCTGCTGCTTGCCAGCTACGCCTCAGCCGGTGCAGGGAGCAGCACCACGCATGCGCGGGGCTCCCGGGCAGGGAAGGTCCTCGACTTACGACCGGTTGGGCAGTCCTCGACTTACGACCGGTTGGGTAGTGCTTGACTTACGACCGGTTGGGGGTTGCGGCATTAAAAAGGTTGAGAACCACTGCTTTAGAACATGGGACACCTTTTATCAATGGTTAGAAAAATGAGGTAGAGAGAAAGGAATCTAACATGTATGAGTAAGTGAAATGTTGGAACCTAGACAATGTATTGCTGATAAAATATTAAGCATTTCTGATTATAAAAAATTAATTATATATAATTAATATAATTATATAATTCAAGGAAGAGCAGAACAAAAGTCCAGCTGCCTCTTGAAAAAAATCTGAGCTTGGTGGTTTTCTTGAAGATGCGTCATTACCCAAAACAAGGTAACATCATCAGTGGTGGACCGAGGTTGGACAAATAGTGGTGGCAGAGCTGGTCCTTCTCTGTTAGATTCCTAGCTTTATTCATCCAACAGAAGCCATGCAGAATATCTGGCTGAATTCTATATTCCCCGATGCCCTTTTGAGAATTGCCAAACAATAGAAGAGAAGAGGGATCTTGGAGTCCTACTGGACAATCCCTTAAAGAGGAGCCAGCCGTGTGCTGCAGCTGCCCAAAAAATCAACACAGTGCTAGGCTGCATGAACAGAGGGATAGAATCGAGATCATGTGAAGTGTTACTACCACTTTACAACGCCTTGGTAAGGCCACACTTGGAATCCTGCATCCAGTTTTGCTCACCATAATGTAGAAAAGATACTGAGACTCTAGAAAGAGTGCAGAGAAGAGCAACAAATTCATAACATCAGGCGCCGCATGAAATATTGGGATTATCCCGAATCATTGGGAGAGAGATGCCTGATCTTTGCGTACGTATTCTCCAGAGTCCTCAAACCACGGCCTGTAAACCTATTAATGAAAAATCTGGCTTTTCAGAAAGCAATTATATTATTATTATTTTTTGCAACTCTCCATACAAATGCAAAACAGGGAGAAGATGTAGGTCGGAATTCGCTTTGCATGCTTTAAAAGCTTGCAGGAGACCGGCCTTTCCATCTGTCTGATTTGGTTTGTGAATTTCATCCGTGTTCCTCGATGTTTCTCAGCTTACAGCTGCAGTCATCAGAAAGGGAAACCTGGATGCCTTCCAAGCAGGTTGTGCGTATTACACCTGTTAGGGATTTCCCGAAAGAGAGCTAGTCTTCTCTCCTTGAAATCAATGGACCCGGATGTGCTCAGTTCCAGAAAGTTATTCTCTCTTTTTCGGTCTGTAGGAAGACAAGAACCAAGACTTAAAAGAAGTGGAATTGTATGACCAGCATTGCTGTCCATCTTCAGACACCTTCACCATCCTAGAAAGATGACCTCATTGGGTCCTATTCATACAGATTCGTGTCCAGTGACATGTTCATACTTTCTTTTATTTTACCAAGCTGTGAGTTGGGTTCCAGAGAATTTGTGGTATGTGCCTCACGTGAGGTTGTCCCTTAATCGCGACTACTGCGGAGAAGAGAAATGTTCCAAAAAAGAATGGATAGTGTTACCTAGTCTGAGTAATGAAACATCTGCAAGAAAACAGCCAAGCTCAGAGAGCACCAAAAACCCCACAATTTTCGTCCCCTCCTTCTCCTTCTCCTTCTCCTTCTCCTCCTCCTCTTCTTCTTCTTCCTCCTCCTCCTCCTCTTCCTCCTCCTCCTCCTCCTCCTCCTCCTCCTCCTCCTCCTCCTCCTCCTCCTCCTCCGCCTCCTCTGCACAAATACCACTCCCTTCTAGCACTGATGATGTAACCTAGTTGGATCATGAAATGTCTGCAAGGGAGCACAAAGGACCCCTCATTTAAACCCCAAGCTGAAAATATTCTCCTTTATTATAAAAATGTTCCCTTCATTTCAACATTTTGTCTGGTTTCTTGAAGTTGAAATTCTCTCTCTCTCTCTCTCTCTCTCTCTCTCTCTCTCTCTCTCTCTCCCTCTCTCCCTCTCTCCCTCTCCCTCTCTCTCTCTCTCTCTCTCTTTCTGATTTGACTCATAGCTGACACAGCTAAATCTCGTTTGGGAAGGAAAGTTGTGATTTTGTGTTTTGAAAGAGGAAAATGCAATGCGTTCCTGTGCAGCACAGTGGATGCGTGAGGGCGCACGCGCGAAGACCGGACTTGGAACTTCTTTGGAGAGGAGAGTTGATTTGGACGCCAAACTGACAGGAAAGAAGATCGTGACGAACTGCTGTGCACCCCATGCGCAGAAGCGCGGTGGGTCGGGGGTTATAGGGGGAGATGGGAGTAATGGTACGGATGGGATAGCATGCCCCCGGCGAGTGATGCGGCAGACACGGGGGAGGGAGGCAGCCGGGTTTGAGATTCCATCGGAGGATCAGCTTGGCGTCACAGTTTACTCTGGTGCAAAGGGACATGGAATGTTCTCCTCCCGGCCTAGGAGCTGCGCGCAACAGGGAAGTAATCGGCCGCAGGAACTTAGAACTCAGAAATACGTCTGATACGAGTGATGGGAGGATCAATGGATCGGGCCCCGTAACGAGGTCCATGAGCCGTGTGCAGGCGCATTTGTGCTTATAAGCAAGCTCCCCCACCCTCTGGTTTTTATACCGTGACGATGATGGCAGCAATACAGCCATCGAACGCTAGGTTTTCTATTTATTAAACATTTAATTATTTTATTTCCTGGTGCTGATCTTTTATCTTTTCATATATATATATATATATATATATATATATATATTTGTTTTCTGAGGTTTTCGCGGATGTTTGTATGTAGGTCTTTGGTTATTCGGGTTTTCTCCCGCATAAAATTGGAAGTGTCTTGGCGACGTTTCGACGAAGTCCCATTCGTCATCTTCAGGCGGGTGTTTTTGGCTTCGTGCTCCTATATATAGGTGTATACACACACACACACAAACACACACACACACACACACACACACAAACACACACACACACACACACACACACATATATATATATATATATGTTGGGTTCTTGAAAAAGGGGAAAAATGAGATAAAGATCAAGACAGTCCACACCACTGTTGAGGATCGAAATGGTTTTATAAGCAAGTTCCAGCAAAAATCAAAAGCTGTTCCGTATGCTTTGGCATTATTCTCTATAATTAAGGATGTTTCATATGTTTCATATATATATTTCATATATATATGTCACATGCATACAAATATATACACGAATATGAGTTCACATTCGTATTCACAAGCTGCCATTTCAAGGACTTTCAGTTCTGTGTACCGCTATCAAGGATTTTTCTTTTTTTTACCATTTGGATTGCGACACTGATAAACCTCTTGGGATTTTTATGTTCTTTGCTATGCTAATTAGCCACTTTCTCTTTGATCTCCCTTATAGTGGAAACAGCGAAAGACAATCTCAGTGGGGAATCTCCCAGGCTCACATTCCTCTCCCCATCTCCACAATCGGAAGATCAGAGGGAGACAACATTTTCTCTCTCTCCTGCTGAACGAAACAGCTTGCCTGGTTTTAAAATAAACCCCATCGTTATTTTATGTGCGGCGGGGATGAAGGTGAAGCAATTTATTTAGGGGGAAAGCGAGCAAAATATAAACTTGCTTTCAACCTGTAAAGGAGAGAAAAGAAGAAGAAGAAGAAGAAGAAGAAGAAGAAGAGGAAGAGGAAGAGGAAGAGGAAGAAGAAGAAGAGGAGGAGGAGGAGGAGGAGGAAGAGAAGAAGAAGAAGAAGAAGAAGAAGAAGAAGAAGAAGAAGAAGAAGAAGAAGAGTAGGAGGAGGAGGAGGAGAAGAAGAAGAAGAAGAAGAAGAAGAAGAAGAGGAGGAGGAGGAGAAAGAGAAGAAGAAGAAGAAGAAGAAGAAGAAGAAGAAGAAGAAGAAGAAGAAGAAGAAGAAGAAGAAGAAGAAGAAGAAGAAGAAGAAGAAGAAGAAGAAGAAACATGGCTGAACTGAACACGTTCCCTAAGTTAGAATGAATAAATATCACAGAAGCGATTTGTTCTGTTCTGCAATTCATGTTTGTTTTGTTATTATTATTTTTTCTGTCTTCCGCTTACTCATTATTCGTTTTGCAAATTAAATTGCTCTTGAATAGTGCAAGCCAAGCCAGGTGGATGGGGGAGCGATGGAAATGGCAGTAGCCAATGTTTTGTAGTGTGGAATCCAGACAGGTTGTGATGGACTTCATCTTTCATGGGACTTGTCAGATGCAGAAGAATAGACAGTCTCTTTTTTGTTGTAACTTTTAACGGTCAATGAACGCACTGTTGTAAGTTGAGGATTCCCTATTATTAGCAACATTGGAGTACAACTCTCCTATGATTTAATAGGCTTATGTTACAGCCTTCCTCAGGGCAAGTTCTCTTAAAATTCCCATAATGGTCTATTTTAGGACGTGCAAATTTGAATTTGAAGTTCTACTCAGTCATCTTTGCTAGCAGGACACTGTTTGGCTGATAATTCTTAAAAGAGGACTGGGGGGGGGGGAAAAGCTTGAACTTTTTTTTACTTCCAGTCAGAAGTTGTGGGTGCTACCAACACGTTTTAGAACATAGAATATCAGAATATCAGAAGGGACCTTGGAGGGAATCCAGACAGGTTATGATGGACTTCATCTTTCATTGAACTTGTGAAGTTGTAGAACAGACCTGGAAACTAACCAAGGAGAGAAGCAACCTGGAACTAAGGGGAAAGCTCCTAACAGTGAGGACAATTAACCAGTGGAACAGCTTGCCACTAGAAGTTGTGGGTGCTCCATCACTGGAGATTTTTAAGAAGAGACTGGACAGTCACCTGTCTGAAATAGTATAAGGACTCCTGCTTCAGCAGGGGGCTGGACTAGAAGATCTCCAAGGTCCCTCCCAGCTTTATTCTGATTGATTGAAGATCTGTTTCTAGAGGGTTAAAATTCTCTTCTCCAGTGGTTCTTAAACTGTCTGACTCAATTATTCCCTTCTCCCAGTCTCAAATAATGTAACTAAGCCTGGGGAAAAATGAAACAAAAAACAATACCCTGTTTTACACAAGTGTCTGGAATCAGCCATCCTAATTGTTGACCCACAAACAAGCAATTATACATTAGTCCATTATCCCCAGGAATAACAGAATAACAGAGTTGGAAGGGACCTTGGAGGTCATCTAGTCCAACCCCCTGCTCAGGAAGGAAACCCTATGCCATTTCAGACAAATCCTTGCCCAGTCTCTTCTTAAAAATCTCCAGTGTTGGAGCATTCACAGCTTCTGAAGGCAAGTCATTCCACTAATTGATTGTTCTCAGGAAATTCCTCCTTAGTTCTAGGTTGCTTTTCTCCTTGATTAGTCTCCAACCGTTGCTTCTTGTCCTTCCTTATTTGATTGGCATTGTTATCAATTTGCCTGCAAGAGATATTTAACTTGGCTCACTTATACTTTCCTAGGTTTCCTTGTAGCTCTTCTCTAAACGTAGATTATGATTTGAGATGCATGCCTGCAATGATGCAACTCTATGAGTGAAAATATCTTCTTTTTTTTGCATCTTACTTTTCTGAAGGCAGTTATCATTGATTTAAAATGCTGCTTATACATTTGGGAGCAGTTGCAAAGAATTGGAATAATTATACTGTCACATTCAAAGTAGAATAAAAGAGAAGAGAAGAGAATATGGAATGGGATGGGATGGGATGAGATGGGATGGAAT
Organism: Crotalus tigris; assembly: GCF_016545835.1. Lineage (NCBI taxonomy): Eukaryota > Metazoa > Chordata > Lepidosauria > Squamata > Viperidae > Crotalus > Crotalus tigris. The sequence continues at coordinate 1,750,293 of NW_024096472.1, read as the reverse complement.
GGAATGGAATGGAATGGAATGGAATAGAATGGAATGGAATAGAATAGAATATGAAATAGAATACAATATGGAATAGAATAGAATAGAATAGAATAGAATAGAATAGAATAGAATAGAATAGAATAGAATAGAATAGAATAGAATATGGAATGAAATGGAATGGAACAGAATAGAAAATATGGAACAGAACAGAATAGAATAGAATAGAATAGAATAGAATAGAATATATGATATAGAATAGAATATGGAATGGAATGGAATAGAATAGAATAGAATAGAATAGAATAGAATAGAATATGGAATGGAATGGAATGGAATAGAATAGAATAGAATAGAATAGAATAGAATAGAATAGAATAGAATAGAATAGAATAGAAAATATGGAATAGAATAGAATAGAATAGAAAATATGGAACAGAACAGAGCAGAACAGAACAGAACAGAACAGAACAGAATAGAATAGAATAGTTTGGAGTTTGATTCTGGCGGAGCTCAAGGTTGATTCATCCTTCCGAGGTTCGTAAAATGAGGACCAGATCATTGGGGCCAACAGGCTGACTCTGTAAACCGCTTAGAGAGGGGCTGAATATGGTCTGCCTTGCTTTGATGATGGGGGAGGGTGAGAAAAATGGCCCCTTATAGTGTCAGCCAAAGCAATGGAGATCTGGAACACAATGTCTTCATTGAAATACCTTGAAAGGGTGATCCGTGGGACTACCAGCCAATCGGAGCAAGCCTAGAGATTTGCAAAGGTTTGTGTAGGAAAAGACACCTTATCAATCATGAATGATTAATGACATCTGCCTAGGCAGGCAGAGCAATAAAGCCATCATTCAAATTCACACCTTGAGGCTGGCACCGCAGTCTCGCCTTCTCCAGCTGTCTACATTCCTTTATACTAAGTATTATAAAAGATTCCCTTTGCTTTACTCTTTGCCTAAGAGTTTTTACCCCTTTATTAGTTAGTGGGCTCTTCATTCCTCAGGGCCACACTGAGTTAAATTACAAGGCTAAAGGATAGAACAGAACGGATCGGAATGGAACAGAACAGAATAGAATAGAATAGAATAGAATAGAATAGAATAGAATATATAGAACAGAACAGAACAGAACAGAATAGTAAATATGGAATAGAATAGAATAGAATAGAATAGAATAGAATAGAATAGAACAGAATGGAATGGAATGGAACGGATCAGAACAGATCAGAACAGAACAGAATACAATAGAATAGTAAATATAGAATAGAATAGAATAGTAAATATGGAATAGAATAGAATAGAATATGGAATGGAATAGAATAGAATAGAATAGAATAGAATAGAATAGAATAGTAAATATAGAATAGAATAGAATATGGAACAGAACAGAACAGAACAGAATAGAATAGAATAGAACAGAATAGAATAGAAAATATGGAATAGAGTAGAATAGAATAGAACAGAACAGAACAGAACAGAACAGAATAGAATAGAATATATAGAACAGAACAGAACAGAATAGTAAATATGGAATAGAATAGAATAGAATAGAATAGAATAGAATAGAATAGAATAGAATAGAATAGAATAGAATAGAATGGAACGGATCAGAACAGATCAGAACAGAACAGAATACAATAGAATAGTAAATATAGAATAGAATAGAATAGAATAGAATAGTAAATATGGAATAGAATAGAATAGAATATGGAATAGAATAGAATAGAATAGTAAATATAGAATAGAATAGAATATGGAACAGAACAGAATAGAATAGAAAATATGGAATAGAGTAGAATAGAACAGAACAGAATAGAATAGAACAGAACAGAACAGAACAGAACAGAATAGAATAGAATAGATGTATAGGCCATCAATAAAGCACAAGAGTCACGATTTATTAAGATTAAAAAAAAGAAAAAAATCATTCTTAACTTAGAAAAGTGCAATTGTGCCTTTGCAAATACCTTTTCAGCTTTTAACCGCCCTTTTCTCTGCTGGCCTAGTCTTCAGATTTCACAGGAAGGATCAAGAAATCCTGAATTTCCTTCTAGCCTCTCCCATCCATGACCTAACTGGGTTTCATCTGTTTTACCTCTCTAGAGACCCATTAGGATTACTTTAACTGCTGGATTCTACATTGCAGCCACCCAGGTATTTGAAATTAAACAGGACAACTGAACCAGGAGTAGGTGACTTGCAGCAATCGTGCTGGAAAGGTTTTGGGACCAGACTAGACAGCTGGCTTGACAGGGGAAAAAAAATAAATAAAAATCCAGCATAAATTGGTTGCCTTTTGCAACTGTGATATTCTAAGGCTTTTATCCTCTGCTGTTTTCCAAGCTTGCAAGGGAAGAAATATTGCTTGATAAACATGGGCGACCAGCAAATGCTGTTGTTATCTGAGGGATTGTAACACTAATAGAGTGAGGCTAAGTCAGTCAAAGCAGTGAAATTGCACACCCGCTCGGAGCTTCTGTCTAGCCAGCTTCTTCCCATTTGCTGTTCAGAAGACCACAATCTGCCAAGCGGGACTTATCCAATTTCCATTGCAAGATGTGAAGGTTCACGCCAAATAAGCGTGTGTTTCTTTGCCAGTTGTGAAAACAGCCTAACTGATGGCTTGTTCAAAATCACATCCAAAAGAATGAAGCTGAAAGTTGTTCCAAGGCAGGTTCAGCTCCATCCAACAGCTGGCGCTTTCCGTGATAAGGTTTGGACAGATCATGTGGATGCTCCAGGTATTCCAGGATGGTTTGTATTGTCTCTTTTTCCAGGAAAATGTTTCCCTGTCCATCCTTTGAACAAGCATTTCATGCGACTGGCTTGGTAGTTCCTGAGCAAACCGACAATGAGCAAAATGCACGCAAGCTGTGGGGTCTTCGGTGCTCTCGGATGGTCGTTTTCCTGTAGACATTTCATTACCTGACCTTGTAACATCATCAGTACTAGAAGGGAGTGGGGTTTGCTCTCTGTTATCTGGTTGAGTAATGAAACATCTGCAAGAAAACAACCAAGCTCAGAGATCATCAAGGACACCACAGTCTTCCTCCTCCTCCTCTTCCTCCCCTCCTCCTCCTCCTCCTCCTCCTCCATCCTCACTCCCTTCTAGGTCTGATGATGTTCCTTAGTTGGGTAATGAAACATCTGCAAGAAAACAATGAAGCTCAGAGATCACTAAGGACCCCACAGTCTTCCTCCTCCTCCTCCTCCTCCTCCTCCTCCTCCTCCTCCTCCTCCTCCTCCTCCTCCTCCTCCTCCTCCTCCTCCTCCAAGTCCCCTTCCCTTCTTTCAACGATGATGTTATCTAGTTTGGTAATGAAATGTCTGCCAAAGCTCAGAGAGCACCAAGGACCTCACAGTTCAACTATGAGCGGCAAGTATTTTCTTCTTTCAATGCATGCAAATCCCTGGTCTTGTCAATTGGTAAAATTGAGCTTCTTTTTGGGTGTTCTAAGTGTATGATCCTCAATTCCTGAATTCAAAGCCACCTGGAGCAGGCAAAGGGAATCAGTCTGTCTAATCATGGCTGCTGAAGTTCAGATTTCTTATTGTCAATATGAGTCCTTTTGATTGGGATGCCTATAAATATTGTGAAATGAAGGAAGGGAGGGAGGGAGGGAGAGAGGGAGGGAGAGAGAGAGAGAGAGAGAGAGAGAGAGAGAGAGAGAGAGAGAGAGAGAGAGAGAGAGAGAAAGGAAGGAAGGAAGGAAGGAAGAAAGAAAGAAAGAAAGAAAGAAAGAAAGAAAGAAAGAAAGAAAGAAAGAAAGAAAGAAGGGGAGAGGTAGGGAAGGACTTAGGGCAGCTGAAGTTCAGATTTCTTAATGTCAATATGAGTCCATATGATTGGGATACCTATAAATACTGGGAAGGAAGGAAGGAAGGAAGGAAGGAAGGAAGGAAGGAAGGAAGGAAGGAAGGAAGGAAGAAAGAAAGAAAGAAAGAGGGGGAGAGGTAGGGAAGAAGTAAGGACTTAGGGCAGCTGAATGTCAGATTTCGTAATGTCAATATGAGTCCATACGATTGGGGTACCTATAAATATTGGAAGGAAGGAAGGAAGGAAGGAAGGAAGGAAGGAAGGAAGGAAGGAAGGAAGGAAGGAAGGAAAGAAGGAAGGAAAGAAGGAAGGAAGGAAGGAAGGAAGGAAGGAAGGAAGGAAGGAAGGAAGGAAGGAAGGAAGGAAGGAAGGAAGGAAGGTCTCTCTGATTGCTCAGGAGCAACTCAGTGAGAAGATTCAGTGAATACCAAATCCTGGCCACCTGTCTGCCCTCTGCAGAAGGCACTCTCCACCGTCTTCGTTGAATTTTAATGCCCACCAATATGGCTAAGGTGAAGGGAACAGCTACAACTGAAGGTTAAAAGAGTCCCTTCTCTGCCTGCAGAAAATTCCAGGATTATCCTGGGTCTTCCCAGGCAAGGCTGAGAAAGTCTCCAGCCCAGCATCTTCTCCTACTTCTCGACGGTACTAAATATTCAAGACTCTCTTAAGATTGCAACAGAAGAACGTATCAAAGAATACGAGATGTAGCCAAGAAGGACATATCGAAGGAGGGGGAAAATTGCACGTTGTGTTCTGCTGTGTGTGTTGGGCAGGCCTTCCCACACACCCACACCCACACAAGAAAGCTCCTGAAGAGGTCCAGGCAACTGTGACAGTTGAGGACCGTTGACAGCTCTCGGGTCCCAGGTTGTGCGTCCTTGATGCAGGGGGTCCCTGGAGACCAGGATGCCATCAGCATGATGTCCTCTCCACCAGCCCAGGTCCCGTAGTGTAGATGGCGCTCTTAAACCAGGAAATGAAAGGTGGGTCAGTGGGGGACGAGGCAGGAAGTTAACCTGAGCTGGGAGAAATGAGCTAGAAGCAGTGAGGCTGTTTTTGTTTTCATTTTTCCTCTAGAAATTGGCCAAATGCTTAGACAAATGCATTTGAGAAGAAGCTCTTAACCAAATGTTGTATGTTCCGTATTGGATCTTACTGGTCACAGGAGGGTGATATGTAGATTTAAGTATCCTCTTTCTCTCCACTCTTCTTCGTCTCCTCTTCCTCTGTTTCTCTCTCTCTCTCTCTCTCTCTCTCACTCACTCGCTCTTTCTCTTTTTCTCTTGCTTTCTTTTTCTCCCCTTCTATTTCTGTTTCTTTTTCTCTTTTTCTTTTTCTCTTTCTCTCGCTCTTTCTCTTTTTCTCTTTTTCTCCCTTTCTCTGTTTCTCTTGCTCTCTTTCTTTCTTTCTCCCTCTTTCTGTTTCTTTCTTTCCTCTTTCTCTCGCTCTTTCTTTTTCTCTCACGCTCTCTCTCTTTCTCCCTTTATGTTTCTCTTTCTTTTTCTCTTTCTGTCTTTCTCTCTCACACACTTCCTTTCTCTCTCTTTCTCTCTCCTTTCTCCCTTACTCTGTTTCTTTTTCTCTCTTTCTCTTACTCTCTTTCTCTCTCTCCCTCTCCCTCTTTCTGTTTCTTTCTTTTTCTCTTGCTCTCTCTTTTTCTCCATTGATGTTTCTCTTTCTTTTCTCTTTCTGTCTTTCTCTCTCACACACTTTCTTTCTCTTTCTTTCTTTCTTTCTTTCTTTCTTTCTTTCTTTCTTTCTTTCTTTCTTTCTTTCTTTCTCTCTTTCTCCCTTACTGTTTCTTTTTCTCTTGCACTCTCTCTCTCTGTGTCTTTCTCCCTTTCTGTTTCTCTCTCTCTATCTTTCTCTCTTTCTTTCTCTCTCTCTCTCTCTGGAAATCAGCAGCCTTAGGTATCACCAGAAAAATAATAATGAAATACTTGTTTTTATTGGTAGCTTTGTGAGGCTTCCTCCCCCCTCCCCTTCTACCCATCAGCTTATAATGTTATTTTCAGCTGCTGTGTGCTTTATGGGTGCCCGCTTGTCCTCTGGATCTTCAGGGAATAACTTGTCAGCTTCAAAATCTCTCTTTCCTCTCCTCCCACCCAAAGTTATCCAGTGGAAGAGAATCTGCATATTATTATTACCATGATGGAATCAAAACTGACATTTATTAGTATCATCTGCTCCCTTCAACAGTAATGACCTTTGTCTGAAAAATAAAGATACAGGAAAGATGCGGAGATAAGCCTCCATTAAAATTAGTACACATGATTACGGCCTTGCTTCGTCTGAAATAAAGGAAGCTGATGTGCCCTGGGCATCATTCCAGATGCAAAACTTGGGGGATCAAGAGGGGTGATGGTCCAGGATGGCAGTTATAAAACCGAACACATTTATTTTATCGTAATTGGCTTCTTCTTGTCAAGAGTTCTGGGCCAACGTTGACATGTTTGTCTAAAACTCGCTAGTTATCTTGTGTTTATCCATTAGAGATTGGGTTAAGTTGACACTCTCCAGTATTAAAAATAATATATCTGTGGCAATTAAATTTTCAACTGTGTAAGCAAACATTGCTTGGAGAATTATGATGACTTTAGTTTGCGTTTATCTGGAGCACCTTCATATTTCATCAAAGGGTACAGGGGAAATTTGCAGAGCGGCTCGCAACATTTAAAATTTAAACTGAAAAAAAAAGAAACTGTAGCAAAAAAACAACAACAACCCAATAACAATAAAGTAAAATTAAATAAAATTAAAAAAAACGCGTAGCTCTGCCAAATAGAAATAAACCAGCGTTGAAATGGGAAGTTATTCTTGATACAGATTTTAAGAAATCTCTTTAAATGAAAACCACAAGGCAAACTGGAAAGGAATTTGACAAATTCTAGAAATCCATAGAGATCATACCTGATTATCTTCTCCAGCAAGGAGGTCTTCAAATGGAAGTGCCAGGGAAATTGCTGTAGGTGGAACATTGCTGACACACTGAACAAGATAGACTCTAAAGGTTATCATGGAACAAGGGACTTTTATGCTACTGAGAGTTCCCTAAGGTAGAAGTAAAAGGAGGTATTTTGATGTAGTGGTTAGGACACCAGGATAGAAGCCAGGAGACTGTCCTTCAAAGCCACCTGAATGACTTGCAAGGACTTGTCCAGGCAGTTACCAGAAGTCAACCTTGACTTGAAGGCATTAAAAAAGATACAAGCAGTCAACCTTCACCTCGAAGTCATATGTCCATGGTATCTGAGGAACTATCTTATAGCAATGGGATTAGCCTGCTCCCTTCACATCAGCAAAAGGGGTCTGTTGAAGACCCCATCAGGCAAAAAAGCCCAGCTGCTTTGACTCAGAAAAATAACTTTTTATGCTATGATGTCCATCCTTGGGAACCTCATCCCCCCCAATTTTAGATTTGCCCTAGTTTTTAGGAAAGCTCTGAAAACATGGTTGCACCACTATCTTTGTTGAGTTTGACAAAAAGATGGATTTTGTTTGCTGCTCATGGTCATTTAGTAGCTTCTGATGTTTTATATGTTTCTATGTTGTTGTTGTTGTTGTTAATTGCGAAGTCGTGTCCGACCCATCGCGACCCCATGGACAACTTTCCTCCAGGTCTTCCTGTCCTCTACCATCTTCTGGAGTCCATTTAAGTTCACACCTACTGCTTCAGTGACTCCATCCAGCCATCTCATTCTCTGTCGTCCCATTCTTCTATTGCCCTCAATCTTTTCCAGCATTAGGCCCTTCTCCAGTGAGTCCTTCCTTCTCATTAGGTGGCCAAAGTCCTTGAGTTTCAACTTCAGGATCTGGCCTTCTCAAGAGTAGTCGGGGTTGATCTCCTCCAGGCCTTCCTGTCCTCTCCCATCTTCTGGAGTCCATTGAAGCTCACGCCTGCTGCTTCAGTGACTCCATCCAGCCACCTCATTCTCTGTTGTCCCCTTCTTCTCTTGCCCCCCATCTTTCCCAGCATCGGGCTCTTCTCCAGTGAGTCCTTCCTTCTCATTAGGTGGCCAAAGTCCTTGAGTTTCAGCTTCAGGATCTGGCCTTCTAAAGAGCAGTCAGGGTTGATCTCTTCTAGGACTGACCGGTTTGAACGCCTTGCAGTCCAAGGGACTCGCAGGAGTCTACATGTTTCTGTACTGGTTCTTAACTTTTTTTTAAAAATTGGATTGTTGTTTTTCATTGTCGTAAGCTATCTAGAGTCACTCGCACCCAAATCAGAGCAGATCAAATCAAATCGATTAATAAACAAATGGACCAAATGGTTGAGGTATGCACACTATGCCAGGCTAAAGAAAACAGATCCTGTTTCTGCAACCTTAGTGAGCTAAACACCAAAAATGTGGAATTTGACATATCATTAAGAATTTTTCCTGCTTTAAGCCTGGGGAATCAATTAACAGAATCTCTTCATGTAGATGGAAAGAAGAGAGTACTCAAAGTGTCAAACAACAGATTCAAACGAAGTATGTTTTATCCATTTTTGAAATGTCTTTATATTGAAGAATGAGAAACTGGACCAGCCTATTTCTATATGGTATAGAATGTAGGTTTTCACTACTATACACACTTATTTTTTTTTTCTTTTTTGACTGCATCGTGACTGAGGAGCTGTTTCCATTTTTATATGTTAAATCCATGAATGGAAATAAAAATCAGAAAGGCTAGATTATCCCATTTCTTGTTCTGTCTTGTTGCAGGACTTTGCTTCTAGTCCTGAGTCATCCTCGTTATTGTAGTTCCAATTTAGGTGGGGGTGCGGTGGCCCAGCTGTTAAGGGGCTAGGTAACCAGACTAAGTAACATCTTCAGTGGAGCTTATGGGATGTCATTGTCAATGTTCTTCTGCTTATAAGGACTTTGTGTGGTCAGTAGGTCTTGTGATGGGGAGGTCACATCAGGTGAGGGTCACCGCCAGGCTTCTGTGATGGGTCAGGTGTGGGTGTGTCAAGCGAAGGTCTTGTGGTGGGTCTTGTGATGGATCCTACACCCTACACCCAACCTATGTTGTGATTTCTCGCCAGCCAGTGGACCTGGCAGCTGAGTCTGAGGAATCAGAGAAGGAGGAGGAAGAAGGGCCTGGAGTGACATCAGAGTCAGAGGAAGGCTCTAAGGAGCTCCAAGGCTTACAGTCTGACGAGGAATCTGCCCCCTCTATTCGCACTCAGGCTGAGACACAGCTGTGCTGGGAGCCTGAGTTGGACAGTGATGAAGAACAGCTGGGACAAATCCCGGATGCACAAAAGGGCAGGCAAGGGAAGCGAGTAGGACAGAGGAATGCAATGGGGTGGCTCCAAAGGCAAAGGAGAAGGCATTAGGAAGCCACACCTTGGCTGCATAATAAAAGGGAAGGTGTGGGAGGTACTGGTTGCCATAGGCAACCATTCATGTTAAAGAATCGAGTTTCTGTGAACTGTGTTTGTTTGCCTTGGACATTGACTCAGGTCTGTGAATAATAAAAGGGGGCTGATTTTTTCCTGTGGTTCCAGTCTGCTTGTTGGAAGAGGGGTTTCTCCTTGTGAGCGTAACAAGGACTCACGTAGGCTGGGGCAGAAGAAAGCTATACGCCACCATCGCATATATTCCTTCTTCCCTAAGAAATTTGCATTTGTCTCAGGGAAATTCCACCCCACTCCCCTAATCCATCAAGATGAGAAAGCTACTTTCCATGCCAGATTCCTCCAGTGTGACTGACACTTGCACGCTCTGACGGAGACAAGATGACTAATGAAGCTGGTTTGTTTCAGGGATTAGGAGATGTTGTGAATATAAGGCTTTCTTCCTCTCCTGCCCAGTCTCTCTTTTTCGTTTATCATCCTGGTGGATGGCAGAGGCCTTGTCTCAGGATTTAACACTTCCTAGTGTTTATCATTTATTTTGTTTGCGATTCCCAAGCCAATTCTCTGCTTAACAAATGACATTCCTCCAGAATCCATAGCGATCTGATAGAATATGATACCACTCAGTAAATATATATAATATATTCGGGGTGTTTCTTTTCTTTATGAGAAATGGTGAGCAAGGATGCTTTTTTTTTATTAGAAAAAGAAAAAAAAGTACTTCTGATTTGAATTTGATTGAGCTGCCAGGGACTGGACAAAATTGCTCTGAAGGCTCAAAAGCCATCACCGCCTTAATCTTTTCATCTGACTCGGCTTCCACAAATGATTTGGAAAGAAGAAAGGGGTCAGTAGCAAAAATCACTGGGAAACTGTGAGTAATTGACCTGTATTTCTCACCTCAATTTATTATACGTTTTCCTTTTCCTTTTTATCACCACATTGGAAATCCATTCAGGAAACTACTTCATAACGGATTTGCATATAAATATATATATATTTGTTTTCTGAGGTTTTCGCGGGTGTTTGTATGTAGGTCTTTGGTTATTTGGGTTTTCTCCCGGGTAAAATTGGAAGTGTCTTGGCGACGTTTCAACGAAGTCCCATTTGTCATCTTCAGGCTGGTGTTTTCAGCTTCGTGCTTCGAGGACCAAGCACGAAGCTGAAAACACCAGCCTGCTCCTCGAAGCACGAAGCTGAAGCACAAAGCTTGCTCCTCGAAGCACGAAGCTGAAAACACCAGCCTGAAGATGACGAATGGGACTTCGTCGAAACATCGGTAAGACACTTCCAATTTTACCCGGGAGAAAACTCAAATAACCAAAGACCTATATATAACCAAGGAGAGAAGCAACCTAGAACTAAGAAGAAATTTCCTAACGGTGAGAGCAATCAACCAATGGAGCAGCTTCAGAAGTTGTGGGTGCTCCATCATTAGAATAGAATAGAACAGAACAGAGCTGGAATCGACCTTGGAGGTCTTCTAGTCCAGCCCCCTGCTCAAGCAGGAGAACCTATGCCATCTCAGACAGGTGATTGTCCAGTCTCTTCTTAAAAATCTCCAGTGATGGAGCGCCTGCGATTTCTGGGGGTAAGCTGTTCCACTGGTTGATTGTCCTCACTGTCAGGAAGCTTCTCCTTAATTCCAGGTTGCTTCTCTCCTTGATTAGTTTCCATCCATTATTTCTTGTCCAGGTCTCTGGTGCTCTGGCGAACAACCTGACCCCCTCTTCTTTGTGGCAGCCCCTCAGATACTGGAATACTGCTATCGTGTCTCCCATTTCTTCTTTTCTGTAGACTGGCCAAACCCAATTCCCGCAACCGTTCTTCAAACATTTTGGTCTCCAGGCCTTTGATCATCTAAGTTGCTCTTCTCTGAATTTTTTCCAGACTCTCAACTTCTTTTTTGTCATATGGTGGCCAAAACTGGCTGCATTGGAGGCTTTCAGAAACAGACTGGACAACCATTTGTCTGAAATGGTATAGGGTTTCCTGGTTGAGCAGGGGGTTGGACTAGATGACCTCCAAGGTTCCCTTCCAACCTCTGGTACTTTCAGTTAATCTGAATCCCACAAGATAACAATTTCCACAACGAGCAGATATTATTAACCACATCACAGGGAGAGAAAAACTAACAAAGCTTTTGAAAGAGACTCAGATTTAAATGTGGATTCTTTTCATGTATCAGAACTAGGTTTCTTAGTGCACGGTTTCATCCTTGTCTGGTTTCTTTGCAATATTGCATAATTAACCTTCTTAACTACAGGTTATTCAAGCTTTGGCTCCACTATTTTCCGTCTGAAATTAGATCAATCTTTTTTACAGCTTCAGGGAGATGAACTTTCATCTTTGCTAAGAAGTATCAATCTCTTTTAATTTCTTGAAAGCAGGAGAATATGTCCCGGTCCTAGGGCAGGAAACTTTTATCCCAAACCCCCCCCCTCCCCTCCAGTTCTTTCCCACCCAAATGAATTCACCCGAATCCTGCCAGTGTTTGTAAATAATAATAATAATAATAATAATAATAATAATAATAATAATAATAAATAAATAAAGAGTTAAACCTTTCTGGTCTGCAGAGACTCGAGTAAATGCCAGAGTTAGAACAATCAAGTTCCCCAGTTGTGTTTAATAATAATAATAATAATAATAATAATAATAATAATAATAATAATAATAATGATGATGATGATGATGATGATGATGATGATGATGATGATGGATGGATTGATAAATAGATAGGTAGGTAGTAGGTAGGTAGGTAAGTGCAGTGGTGGGATTCAGCTGGTTCGCACCACTTCGGCAGAATCGGTAGCTAATTTTTTGTTGTCCAGGCCCAGAATGGACTTCCAGAAGTGGCATTCACACAGAGAACCGGTTGTTCACATATTTGAATCCCACTATTGGGTTAGTGGATAGATAGATAGATAGATAGATAGATAGATAGATAGATAGATAGATAGATAGATAGATAGATAGATAGATAGATAGATCAGTAGGTAGTGTAGATAGATAGATAGATAGATAGATAGATAGATAGATAGATAGATAGATAGATAGACAGACAGACAGATAGATCAGTAGGTACTGTAAAGATAGACAGATAGATAGATAGATAGATAGATAGATAGATCAGTAGGTACTGTAAAGATAGACAGATAGATAGATAGATAGATCAGTAGGTTCTGTAGATAGATAGATAGAGATAGACAGACAGATAGATAGATAGATAGATAGATAGATAGATAGATAGATAGATCAGTAGGTACTGTAAAGATAGAGATAGATAGATAGATAGATAGATAGATAGATAGATAGATAGATAGATAGATCAGTAGGTACTGTAGATAGATAGAGATAGATAGATAGATAGATAGATAGATAGATAGATCAGTAGGTACTGTAGATAGATAGATAGAGATAGATAGATAGATAGATAGATAGATAGATAGATAGATAGATAGATAGATAGATCAGTAGGTACTGTAGATAGATAGATAGAGATAGATAGATAGATAGATAGATAGAGATAGATAGATAGATAGATAGATAGATAGATAGATAGATAGATAGATAGATAGATAGATAGATAGATAGATAGATAGATAGATCAGTAGGTACTGTAGATAGATAGATAGATAGATAGATAGATAGATAGATAGATAGATAGATAGATAGATAGATAGATAGATAATAGAATAAAATAAACATGGATTTCCAAGACTAAGGTTTCATAATTCAGGAAAGAACCAGCCTCAAATCAGGCAGGGAAGCAGGCAGAAGTAGGTAAACCCAATCTTAGAAATATATTGAGATGGGATAAGCACAAACGCCGCACCCATTTGTTGACCCATTCCAAGCTGACATTTCAGCTTCAAGTGCTCTTTTAAGTATCTCCACCTCGTTCCTTAAAGATCACAACTTATTTTTCGCTCCCTTCTTATCATCGATTCAGGTCACTTTTGCTAATCCTGGACGGATTCCAATTAGTGACCTGAGGCAATGGCGTAAGCATATCTATCACCTCCCTAATTCTCCAAGTCGTTCAGTCTCCCCAAAGTAATTTGGTTGTGATTGATGCCTCGTTCTCTCAACGCGGCAAATTTATATTTCAGCTCAGCCATAGCAGGATTTTGTAATTGAGACTAGGCTGTTTGGTTCCCGTTTTGAGACTGGAATCCAAGCAGGAGGCCACGGGAGAAATAACGGCAACGTTGATAAATGATGGATTGGGTCACGTGGAAGAGAAATGGACCAAATCAAGAAGTGAAGCAAACTCATCAATGCCCTGTACAGGATTGAGTAGGCAGGACCCAGAGCTAAGAATCATATTTATTAATTAATATTAGTTAACAATTAATAAGTGGAACAGCCTGCCTCCAGATGTTGTGAATGCTCCAACACTGGAAAATTTGAAAAAGAGACTGGACAGCCATTTGTCTGAAATGGAATAGACTTTCCTGCCTAAGCAGGGGGTTGGACTAGACGACCTCCAAAGTCCCTTCCAACTCTGATTCTATTCTATTCTATTCTATTCTATTCTATTCTATTCTATTCTATTCTATTCTATTCTATTCTATTCTATTCTATTCTATTCTTACTCTACTCTACACAACTCATATTGTATTATACTCTACACAACTCGTATTCTATTCTATTCTATTCTATTCTATTCTATTCTATTCTATTCTATTCTATTCTATTCTTTACTCTACACAACTCATATTGTATTATACTCTACACAACTCGTATTCTATTCTATTCTATTCTATTCTATTCTATTCTATTCTATTCTATTCTACTCTATACTCTATATTCTATACTCTATTCTACTCTACTCTACTCTACTCTATAGTCTACTCTACTCTATGCTCTACTGTATTCTATTTTATTCTATTCTTACTCTACACAACTCGTATTCTATTCTACTCTATTCTATTCTACTCTATACTCTCTATACTCTATACTCTATTATTCTGTTCTACTCTACTCTACTCTACTCTACTCTACTCTACTCTACTCTACTCTACTCTACTCTCCACTCCACTCCACTCCACTCCACTCCACTCCACTCCATTCCATTCCATTCCATTCTATTCTATTCTATTCTATTCTATTCTATTCTATTCTATTCTATTCTTGGTCCCAGTACAGTAGGCAGGACTCAGAGCTAAGCGAGACAGTTGTTAATTGAACGGTGTCCCATTTTACGACCTTTCTTGCCACATTTGTTAAGTAAATCCCTGCAGTTGTTAAGTTGGTACCATGTTTAAGTGAATCCGGCTTCCCCATTGACTTTGTTTGGTCAGGAAATCGCAAAAGGGGATCACGCGACCCTGGGTGTCTGCAACCGTCCTAAGTACATGCCAGCTGCCAAGCCTTTGAATTCTGACCACGGGGGTGCTGCAACGGTTGTGTGGAAAACCACCCTCGCCACCCTTTTTAGTGCCCTTGTAACTCCAAATGGTCACTAAACTGTTGTAAGTCGAGGACAAGCTGTCCCTTTAGCTGAAATAAATGCAGTGTTTCTGCTCCACATCAAGAGTTTCCTGTATGGAAGAGTCTCTGAATTCATTTCTTCCTCTCTCTTAACTTTACTTGCTGCAGTCTTAGTTCCAACAGAAAAACTAAATTATCCCATTATTATATTTTTTTTTTAACCAACACAGAGAGAGAGTTTTATTCATCGTGGAGTGGAAGTTGGGAAAAAAAAAAAATCTGATTTTGCCCCCTTTGGAGAAAAGATAGAACATTTAGTTTCCATGGAAACACATCATCTGTAATTTTTCTAACAAGAAAAGTACTTGGGCACCTTTTTCCCATCTGCTGTCATTTCTGATTCCATTAACCTCCTTTTTTCTTTTCTTTGGCAAATACTTCCCAATTTTATTCCACTATAAACTATATGGCTCTTTTAATATATGTATACATAAAAGACTCTAAACATCGCAACACAAAGAAATTAATGGCGTTTATAACTATCTGTGATTTATTGGGGAATTAAATTGAAAGAAAGAAAGAAAATTCTGAACAAATGACTTAAACAGCTATTCTGTACATTAAAAAATATAATAATAATACTGCCAAACCTTATTGACTGTTGTATATTTTGAAAGTGTCTCCTTTCATCAGCTATTTTTCTTGGAGAGCTAAAGGGATCAATTGCCCCAAACCGCTGACATATTTCTCCTGTGAAAGAACAGGTTGTCTCCTTCTCCAAGTTTTGTTTTTTCCAGTTTCCTTCATGAGTCCAAAGCCTTCTTCTGAAGGCAGGACAAGAAGCCATGGATGGAAACTAATCAAGGAGAGAAGCAACCTGGAATTAAGGAAAATTTTTCTGACAGTGAGAATAATTAACCGACGGAACAGCTTGCCACCAGAAGTTGTACTTGCTCCATCACTGGAGGTTTTCAAGAAGAGACTGGACAGCCATTTGTCTGAAAGGATAGGAGGTCTCCTGCCTGAGCAGGGGGTTGGACTAGAAGACCTCCAAGGTCCCTTCCGATTCTGATTCTATTCCGTTCTGTTCCGTTCCATTCCATTCCATTCCATTCTATTCTATTCTATTCTATTCTATTCTATTCTATTCTATTGTATTCCATTCCATTTCATTATTCTATTTTATTCTGTTCTGTTCCGTTCCGTTCCGTTCCGTTCCATTCCATTCCATTCCATTCCATTCTATTCTATTCTATTCCATTCCATTCTATTCTATTCTATTCTATTCTATTCTATTGTATTCCATTCCATTTCATTATTCTATTCTATTCTGTTCCGTTCCGTTCCGTTCCATTCCATTCCATTCCATTCCATTCCATTCCATTCCATTCTATTCTATTCTATTCTATTCCTTATTCTATTCTATTCCATTCCATTCCATTCTATTCCGTTCCGTTCCGTTCCATTCCATTCCACTCCACTCCACTCCACTCCACTCCACTCCACTCCACTCCACTCTATTCTATTCTATTCTATTCTATTCTATCCGTTCCATTCCATTCCGTTCCATTCCATTCCATTCCATTCCATTCCATTCTATTCTATTCTATTCTATTCCTTATTCTATTCTATTCTATTCTATTCTATTCTATTCTATTCTATTCTATTCTATTCTATTCCATTCCATTCCATTCCATTCCATTCTATTCTATTCTATTCTATTCTATTCTATTCTATTCTATTCTATTCTATCCATTCCATTCCATTCTATTCTATTCTATAGATGGTCCCAGCACACTGAACAGGCTCTCCTGAAATGTGTGGTAGGTGCAGATATGATGAATGAGTGACATAAGGACCTTCCTATGAAAGTCAATTGCACCACATCTCCAGGCACGTTGTGCACTTTAGCAAAGCAGAACTCACCAATTCAGGGTGATGAAAAATTTAATCATAGCCCTATAACGAGCGAACATCTGCGGCGGCTTCATTTGAAAGCTGAATTGGATGAAAACAGCAGGGATGATGTCCCCTTTAAAAACCACTGACCCTGAAACAAAAAAAAAATTTTTTTAGCTGCACAGCTTCAAGGTTTCATTATGGCACACGCTGAAATGTTCCCCCCATGGATCTTTTAATGTGGCCATAATAAGGATGAGGACTCGGTGAAAGACATCTCTCAGGAAAATAATGGGACATTTGGTTGAACCGATTCAGAAAGGGCTCCTCTTCGATGTTTTTAAAAATAATTTAAAAATAAATCAGAAACGATTTTAAAAAAAGAGAGGTCACTGCGTTTTGCTTTCCGGGACTGGCCAACATGTTGTTGCAGCTCAACAAGGTTATTTTGTGCAACACGTTAAAAAAAAAGCGTGGGAAGTGTGTATTATGACTACCGCAAATAAGCCGCTGTGCTATGATATATATATATATACAGAACTAGGTCATGGCAAACTGTGGTGAAGCTAGTCCAGGGCTTTTCAACCTTTTCACCCATTGTACCACTTTTAGGATATGGCAACATCCGAGTACCACCCGTTGCCTAGCAAAGAGTCAAAAACTTGATGACCCCCCCCCAAAAAAAGGAAAAAAGTGATAAAGTACAGGTAGTCCTTGACTTACAACAGTTCGCTTAGTGACTGTTTGAAGTTACAATGGCACTGAAAAACGTGCCCACCAAGCCACAGCTGAGCAAGACACCTGCCTGCCCGCCCGGCTGCACTCTGCCTCCTGTCTGAGGTTTCCATTGTTGTGAGCATTTCTGTTGAGGATTGGCAGAGGGGGTGGGGTGGAGAGGGTGTTTGGTTTTTATTCCCCCCTTTATTGGCCAAGTTGATAGTGCTCAACTTACAACTTAGAAAGAGTGCAGAGAAGAGCAACAAGGGTGATTAGTGGGCTGGAGAGTAAAGCATACAAAGAAGACAGATAAAGTTGCTGGAATTGGGTATGTCCAGTTTAATGAAGAGAAGGACGATAGCAGCCTTTCAATATCTCAGGGGCTGCCTCAAAGAAGAGGGAGTCAAGCTCTTCTCCAAAGCTCCTGAAGGCAGGAGAAGAAGCAACAATGGATGGAAACTAATCAAGGAGAGAAGCAACCAAAAACTAAGGAGAAACTTCCTGACAGTGAGAACAATTAACCAGTGGAACCGCCTGCCTCCAGAAGCGGTGAATGCTCCAACACTGGAGGTTTTTAAGAAGAGACTAGACAGCCATTTGTCTGAAATGGTATAGGGTTTCCTGCTACAGTGCTCTTGCTGAAATCACAAACAGTAGCAGTACATTCAGGGCAAGTGTGTCTGACATCCCCTGTATCTAAGATGTCCGGCTTAGTTCAGTGCAACACCTGCTTTGCAGCCGTCCTTCGCAGTACCCTTTTCAAACTTGGAAACTGTCCTATCTGTAAACAAATCACTAGCCTACAAGGACAGATCATTTACCTAGGGTCTGTAATCCGTGCTCTTCGGGCAGAAATTAGGTGTCCAGTTCAGCCCCTCTACTCTAGTAAGCCTCCCTGCTATCAGCCCCCTTTACCACAAAGATCCTGCAGGAAAAGGGCAGTGTGGACAACCGTGGGATCTGGCAGGGTGAGAGCTGTGCTGTCTTTACACAAAGGGAAAAAACAGACCAACCTATCAAAAATAGTGCCACAAAAAACAAAACAGAAACACAAGTTAAGATAGGCAAGAAAATCGTTAGTGAGCACCTGTCCAGCCTAGATGAGTTCAAATCGCCAGGACCAGACGGATTACACACCAGAGTTCTCAAGGAACTGGCAGATGTGATATCGGAGCCACTGAACTATATTTTTCAAAGATCCTGGAACACAGGGGAACTACCAGAGGACTGGAAAAGAGCTGATGTAGTTCCCATCCTCAAAAAAGGAAAAAAAATGGATCCAGGAAATTACAGACCTATCAGCCTGACCTCAATACCTGGGAAGATCCTGGAAAAGATAATCAAACAACGAATCAACGAACACCTAGAGGCAAACAAAGTCATTACTAAAAGCCAACATGGGTTTGTCAAAAATAGATCATGCCAGACAAATCTTATTGCATTCTTTGACCAAGTGACAAAATTAGTGGATCAGAGGAATGCTGTGGACATAATTTACTTGGACTTCAGTAAGGCATTTGATAAAGTAGATCACAACCTACTACTTGACAAGATAGAAAAATGTGGGGTAGACAGAACCACCACCAGATGGATCCGTAGCTGGCTGACCGGCCGTACTCAGCGAGTGGTCCTCAATGGAACTGCATCTATATGGAGGGAAGTGTGTAGTGGGGTGCCCCAGGGCTCTGTTCTGGGCCCAGTACTCTTCAACATCTTCATCAACGATTTGGATGAAGGGATAGATGGGGAACTCATCAAATTTGCAGACGACACCAAGCTGGCAGGAATAGCCAACACTCCAGAAGACAGGCTTCAGATACAGAAGGATCTGGACAGACTTGAACACTGGGCACTAACTAACAAAATGAAATTCAATGGTGAAAAAAGCAAGGTTCTACATTTAGGCAAGAAAAACCAAATGCACAAGTACAGCATAGGTGGCACCATGCTCAATAGTAGTAACTGTGAGAGGGACCTCGGAGTCCTAGTAGACAATCACTTAAATATGAGCCAGCAGTGTGCTGCAGCTGCCAAAAAGGCCAACACAGTGCTAGGCTGCATTAACAGAGGGATAGAATCAAGATCACGTGAAGTATTAATACCACTCTTCAATGCCTTGGTAAGGCCACACTTGGAATACTGCATCCAGTTTTGGTCACCACGATGTAAAAAGATGTTGAGACTCTAGAAAGAGTACAGAGAAGAGCAACAAAGATGATTAGGGGACTGGAGGCTAAAACATATAAGGAACGGTTGCGAGAATTGGGTATGTCTAGTTTAACGAAGAGAAGGACAAGGGGGGACATGATAGCAGTATTCCAATATCTCAGGGGCTGCCATAAAGAAGAGGGAATTAAGCTATTTTCCAAAGCACCTGAAGGCAGGACAAGAAGCAACGGGTGGAAACTCATCAAGGAGAGAAGCAACCTAGAACTAAGGAGAAACTTCCTGACAGTTAGAACAATTAATCATTGGAACAGCTTGCCTCCAGAAGCAGTAAATGCTCCAACACTGGAAGTTTTTAAGAAGAGACTGGACAGCCATTTGTCCGAAATAGCGTAGGGTTTCCTGCCCGAGCAGGGGGTTGGACTAGATGACCTCCAAGGTCCCTTCCAACTTTACTACTATTACTATTACTATTACCTTCAAGGTCCCTTCCATCATCATCATCATCATCATTATTATTAACAACTATGGAGAAACTCTTCTACACCTGACAAGGAAAAGAATTTAGAGAAATCACCGATAATTATTTCATATTGTTGGAGAGCAGGTTTAATTCAACAAGAGTTCTTGAATTACCCTCCTACAAGCACGTTATTATATATGCACATTAGTCTGTTGTCTTGTTGGTATTTAACTTTATAATACCTTCAGCAGATTGAGCATCACTGCTTCAGGCTTCCTGAATTGCTCTGTTTAATGTTCATGGCAACGTAATATATTTCTTTTTCCCCACAAGGTATAACTAAGAATTATATGTCATTTGTCAGAATAATGACAATGGTTGTGTCTGCTACCACTTTTGTGGAAACAAAACTAATGATGGAACGTCACACAAACTGGGTGTTCTCGTGGGGCAGACAGGCTTCATAAAAGATGAATTAGACGTGTGAGTCTAAAAAAAAAATCATTTAAATCTTTTCAGCAAAGTGGACAAAGATTTTATACATGTTGTTGTTGTTAGTTGCGAAGTCATGTCCGACCCATTGTGACCCCATGGACAATGTTCCTCCAGGCCTTCCTGTCCTCTACCATCTTTTGGAGTCCATTTAAGCTCACGCCTCCTGCTTCAGCCACCTCATTCTCTGTCATCCCCTTCTTCTCTTGCCCTCCATCTTTCCCAGCATTAGGCTCTTCTCCAGTGAGTCCTTCCTACTTATTAGGTGGCCAAAGTACTTGAGTTTCAACTTCAGGATCTGGCCTTCTAAAGAGCAGTCAGGGTTGATCTCCTCTAGGACTGACCGGTTTGATCGCCTTGCAGTCCAGGGGACTCGCAGGAGTCTTCTCCAGCACCAGAGTTCAAAGGCCTCCATTCTTTGGCACTCAGCCTTTCTTATGGTCCAACTTTCACAGCCATACATACTATATATATATGTATGTATGTATATGTATATGTATGTATATAATAACTATTCATTGATAAGAAACTGCTTTAGCTAGCATCTTTTGGGCATAATAACTACATGATCGTTGGCTAGCATTATGCTGAATCTTATTAGAATTATAGATCACTTTCTCATTAAATGCTTGGTACTCAAGCATTGGCCGAACCGGCCCATGGAATTTTCAGCTAAGGAATTATGGAGATGGTAAATCAGGGGTCTTCAAACTTGGCCCTCTTATGACTTGTGGACTTCAACTCCCAGAATTCCTCAGCCAGGCGTGCCTGGCTGAGGAATTCTGGGAGTTGAAGTCCACAAGTCATAAAAGGGCCACATTTGAAGACCCCTGGACTAACTGGTTGGAAAAGGCACAAATACTAGGAAAAGGGGAAGGAAAGAGAGACAGAGATTGACCAGCAACAAGGGAGATGGACTTAGTTATTATGGTGATGGGGGCACCCTTCTGCAAGACCTGAAGGACCAAGCTGAGGACAGATCATCATGGAGGAAAGATGGGTATGTGGACAATAAGGGTTGACAACAACTTGATGGCACATGAATCATTTATTTAATATTTCCAACTGCTTTCCTGGGAGTTTAAGAGACGTTTTCTCCCCATACTCAAAACAGTCTCCCGTGGACATCCCAAAAGTGCTTCCAGACTCAAAAACAGGTTAGAAAACATTGAAACAACCAATTGTCTCTGAGGACTATTTAGCATTGTGGAGGAGAGAGTTTGTCTCCATTTCATCTGGACCAGTTTTGTCTTTTGAGCAGGTTGGTTAGCTTACACAACTGGCAAATGACGAGCATTTGTTGAATTTAGACTTTGTGGAGAGAACAACAAAAACACATGGGGCATTCTGGGGAACCAGAAGAGTTTAGAGTTGATTTGTGAAGACAAGAAATGCATCCTCTCTCCCTTTGGCGCCATCATTTGCCCCCGTGACAAATATTTTGACATTTGGCCAAGTACTGACACATACACACACACTTCGGCAACAGGCATTAAAGCTGGGGCTAACCAAATGCCTTTTGGACTTTTAACCTGGTGCTTTTGACAATAATTAGTGTCGGCTGAAAGTTTTTGCAAAACCAACTAGCCTATTTCCCTCCCTCCCTCCCTCCCTTCCTTCTCCCATCTCCCTTCTTCCTTCCTTCCTTCCTTCCTTCCTTCCTTCCTTCCTTCCTTCCTTCCTTCCTTCCTTCCTTCCTTCCTTTTTTCCTTCCTTCTTTCCTTCCTTCCTTCCTTTTTTCCTTCCTTGCTTCCTTCCTTCCTTCCTTCTTTCCTCACTGCATGTTAATTTCCTTCCTTCCTTCCTTCCTTCCTTCCTTCCTTCCTTCCTTCCTTCCTTCCTTCCTTCCTTCCTCACTGCATGTTAATTTCCTTCCTTCCTTCCTTATTCCTTCCTTCCTTCCTTCCTTCCTTCCTTCCTTCCTTCCTCACTGCATGTTAATTTCCTTCCTTCTTTCCCTTCCTTATTCCTCCTTCCGATCCTCCCCCCTCCTTCTTCACTTCTTCTTTCCATAATTCCTTCCCTCCCTCCTTCCTTCCTTCCTCCCTTCCCTCCTTCCCTCCTTCAACTTGCATGAGTTCATCCATCCTCCCTCTCTCCCTCCCTCCCTCCCTCCTCCCTTCCTTCCTTCCTTCCTTCCTTCCTTCCTTCCTTCCTTCCTTCCTTCCTTCCTTCCTTCCTTTTCTTCTCCCTGCATGACAACACACTGAAAAATATGATTGTAACACGTGCACAACAGATGGAAGTTGTAGAAGTGGAGGGCCCAGACTTATGACACCGCATTCCAGATGCCCAGAGTAATATGTCACATTATTTTTGTGTTATTTTGCTTGTACCTTCCTCTTCTCCAGATGCCTCCTTTCCAACGTGTCCTTCAAAAATAACAAGGGAGAAAATTCTGCTGAATCACTCTTGTTGATTGTGAGGATGTTGGGACTTGCCTCTTCTTGCAGTTCTTGAAATTATAACGATTGAAGCTTCTTCAAACAAAGAAGAAAGATGTTCAGAGATACGGTTGTTGTAATTTGCAAGTTCTGGAAATAGCACTTCTTCGTCTTCTTTTTTATTTTTTATTTAAAAAAAGCTTATTTGTAAATATGTAAATAAAGACCATGGATTCAAAGCCAGCTTAATTAAAATCCAGCAGACAAATAAATTCACTGGGCAGATTTGAAGTTTGTCAGCTCTAGTTTTTTTTTTTTTTTTTTCCCTGCTTTTCCCAAGCTGAGCAGAATGTAAAAAGAAATCCTTTTAAACACGAAGATGGTGTCTCTGCTTCTATTTTTTTTTGAATCAAAAGGCTTGGGATTTCTCATGGTTCACCATCAGCTGTCATTTCATATAAAAGTAAATTCTTATACTTTAGAAGCCTCATTCAAATGGGGGCAAAAATCATGGGTTTTTTTTTTGTTTTGCTATTTGTAAATAATTGGTGCCTCTCTTTCTCCCTCTCTCTTCCTCTCCTCCTGCCTGATCTTCCACAAATCAAACATCAACCTTCTGTCCTCTCTTAGCATCCTGTATCCCTGTTAATAGTGAAGCTGTGTTAGCAAACTCTCCTTCAGCTGTTAATTAGCAGCATGTGTGCCTTGCGTTTCATAAATGGTGTTTACAAAACCGGCTTTGTCTGTTTATCTATAAGACAGTTACAAAAGATTGTCAGATGCTTTCAGTCATGTCACTCGTGAGCTAACCTTGCTCTGGATGGCCTCCTCAATCAAATCTCCTTCACTGTGTTGTTGGAAAAGCAGAAGGGAGAGTGACAGCCACACACTGTCAATTATGACAAGCTCACATCCAGGGATAGATATCTCCTCTGCCATTCTCCTCCCCCCCCCCTTGAGTCTTTGAAACCATGGATTTAGTAATAGTAATAGTAGTAAAGTTGGAAGGGACCTTGGAGGTCATCTAGTCCAACCCCCTGCTCAGGCAGGAAACCTTACACCATTTCGGACAAATGGCTGTCCAGTCTCTTCTTAAAAATCTCCAGTGATGAAGTACCCACAACTTCTGGAGGCAGGTTGTTCCACTGGTTAATTGTTCTCACTGTCAGGAAGTTTCTCCTTAGTTCTGGGTTGCTTCTCTCCTTGATTAGTTTCCATCCGTTGCTTCTTGTCCTGCCTTCAGGCGCTTTGGTGGATAGCTTGACTCCCTCTTCTTTGGGGCAGCCCCTGAGATATTGGAACGCTGCTATCATGTCCCCCCTTGTCCTTCTCTTTGTTAAACTAGACATACCCAATTCCAGCAATCGTTCCTTATATGTTTTAGCCTCCAGTCCCCTAATCATCTTTGTTGCTCTTCTCTGTACTCTTTCTAGAGTCTCAACATCTTTTTTACCTCGTGGTGACCAAAACTGGATGCAGTATTCCAAGTGTGGCCTTACCAAGGCATTGAAGAGTGGTATTAATACTTCACGTGATCTTGATTCTATCCCTCTGTTAATGCAGCCTAGCACTGTGTTGGCATTTTTGGCAGCTGCAGCACACTGCTGGCTCATATTTAGGTGATTGTCTACTAGGACTCCGAGGTCCCTCTCACAGTTACTACTATTGAGCATGGTGCCACCTATGCTGTACTTGTGCATTTGGTTTTTCTTGCCTAAATGTAGAACCTTGCTTTTTCACCATTGAATTTCATTTTGTTAGTTAGTGCCCAGTGTTCAAGTCGGTCCAGATCCTTCTGTATCTGAAGCCTGTCTTCTGGAGTGTTGGCTATTCCTGCCAGCTTGGTGTCGTCTGCAAATTTGATGAGTTCCCCATCTATCCCTTCGTCCAAATCATTGATGAAGATGTTGAAGAGCACTGGGCCCAGAACAGAGCCCGGGGGCACCCCACTACACACTTCCCTCCATATAGATGCAGTTCCATTGAGGACCACTCGCTGAGTACGGCCGGTCAGCCAGCTACGGATCCATCTGGTGGTAGTTCTGTCTACCCCACATTTTTCTATCTTATCAAGTAGTAGGTTGTGATCTACTTTATTTTGAACCCCTGATCCTTCCATGATTCTTTTCTTACCCTCTCTTCTGAAATGCTGGGAATCCTCATCAATGTGGAGAACTAAACATGCAAAGTTTGGAAGATAAGCTATAAAATGTGTTTAGCCTACTCTTAGGGACATTTCCTCGCTTGTATTTTATTGTGTCTTCTGATATCTTCTAAAGACCTTCCAACTTCTTCCAAAGATCTTCCAACATCTTCCAAAGAGCTTCCAACCTCTTCTGAAGATCTTCCAATATCTTCCAAAGATCTTCCAACTTCTTCTGAAGATCTTCCCACATCGTGCAAAGATCTTCTAACATCTTCTGAAGATCTTCCAACTTCTTCCAAAGATCTTCCAACTTCTTCCAAAGATCTTCCAACATTTTCTGAAGATCTCCCAAATTCTTCTGAAGCTCTTCCGACATCTTCTAGCCAACATGGCAATTTGAATCTTGTCTTCTCTTTCACAATGATGGGGAGATGTCGTTACAATTCATTAATGAGGCAAGGGCTGGTCTTGGAGTTATTCACTTGTATTATTCAAAGGAATTCTAAATCACTTCTCTAATTTTCCCTTCACATCACAAGAACATTGGACGTTCTTTATCGTTTTCTAATTTTTAGTGTAAATTATCCAGAGTCATTCTAGACTAGAGTCAGGCATCCTCTAAGTCTTATTTATTTATTAATCAAATTTATATAGCTGCACTCTCACCCAAAGTGACTCTGGGTGGGATACAACAAACAGATAAATCAACCAAGCCAACCAATATAAAATATGTTTTAAAAAATCCATATTCATAACATCCTAAAAAACAAATCTTGTAAGTAACCTTAAAAAAAAAAACTTTTTTAAACATGGGGAAATGGTCCAGAATTTTATCCTTGACCCAATATTTTCCACCTACACCTTAAGGCATCAAGTAGACCTATTATTTCTTGTGAAGCAGGGGGTCCATATACCGGGTCTACTAATAGCTCTCAAATAGCACTCAATATTGAATTAAGAAATTTCTTATTCTAGCCAGTGACTGAAAGTAGAATAAATGCTCACCGCTCAGTTGGGAAAATGTGAAAAGTTAAATCTATCTTTCCCAGTAGGCCATAGTAATTTCTTCCATAAATATCTCGCAAGCTACTCTGGCCAGAGATATTTCTTTTATACTGGGTCAATTTGTTTCAAATAAGGTGAAGGGAAAAATGTTGGAAGGCTCCTTAAAATGTAAATCAGCTTTTGACTTCAAGAGATCTTAATCCCATTTATTTGGGGCCCAAATACCCCAAGGGATTCTCTATTGTCTCTCTTACATCTTTATTTTCCTTTTTCATTTGCATGACAATAAGTTCACATTTACCCCTTGAAAAAAAATTCCTAGATTTCTTAGGTCAGAAAGAAAGAACGCAAATGTGAAAACACCAGATCTTCAACTGACTACAATGTTTGCCAAATAAATATCCATTATATTACACATAAATAAATATCTAAATATCTAATATAATGGATATTATATCTAATGCAATGGATATATACTGTCATCTGTCAGAAATGGTATAGGGTCTCCTGATTGGGTGGGAGGGGTTGGACTAGATGACCCACAAGGTCCCTTCCAGCTCTGTTATTCTGACTTCCCTTACAGCCTTTCTTTTAAGGACCGTTCGAAGTTACAAGGTCGTAAAACGGGACAAAACTCGCTGAACAACCGTGTTGCTTAGCAACAGAAATTTTGGGCTCAGGTGAAGGACCAATATACCACAATCATCATGCTGGATATTAAACCTGTGCATTAAAGTATTAAAGAAATGAGAACAGACAGATAAATGTCGGTATACCCAAAGAATAACATTTTGTCTGTATGTAGCACAATCCTGAGCTCAATTTCCCACTAGGATTCCTTTAATCTTTGCAGAAGTTCTAATTACATCAGTGAAACCTTCCAAAACCACATTCGAAAAGAAGAGAAAAAGCAGGTTATTTTGACAAATACCTCGCCTTATTTATTGATTACATTTGGGAACCGGCTGGGCTCTTTGACAAGAAGGATTGTGAGCGGTGTGCAATAAAAATATTGAAACATAAAAAACAGTATATATAAGTTTAATTTTTTTTTTTTTTAAAAAGAGGCAGGAATGATTAAAACACTGTTAACAATTAATCTTGCTATAAATGTAGCAAAAGACATCGCAAAACTGCATCGATCCACTGAGTAGGTTTTGAGTTTGGGTTGTGGACCTAAATAATTCAGGGCCCTGTCAATTTTTCAGTCCGTGAAAGAGGAAGGATCAAAACTATGATATGATTTCATTGACCTGCCCAAATCCAGCTTGAAGTTGACATTGTTGAAAACTGGGAAAAAAAAAAAAAAACCCAAACTGTATTCTGTGATCAAAATAGCTATAAAACCAGAGTATTCTCATTTGTTAAGAAAATAGATCTATAATTAGAGTGCTGGGTGGGATTCTTGCGTGATTTAGAAATAACAGAGATGGCTGTCTCATTAAAATAAAACGGAAGAGATTTATTCAAACCATTACACCATGGGCAAAATTGTAATTCAGCCATTGTAAGTTAACCACACACCTTCAGTAAAATTGGGAGATTTCTGTACAGCTATGCCGAAACAGTGGAAAACCACCAGGTTTGCCTATATTTTTTTTTCCATTTTTACAGAGTTTATGGAATTTTTTGAAGGGAAAGAAGTATAAGGAAGATTAATGACATGGTTTATATATATATATATATTTGTGTGTATATGTATATATACATATATATGTGTCTATCTATCTCTATCATCTATCTATCTATGTATATATATGTGTGTGTGCATGTATATAGATATGTGTGTATATATGTGTGTCACACACACACACACATATTAAGAATTGTTGATAATAAAAATTTCTTGAACGGAGGGAAGTGTAAACAAGATTAATGACTTGGTTTATATATATATTTGTGTGTGTGTGTGTGTGTGTGTATGTGTATGTATGTATGTATATATATATATATATATATATATATATATATATATATATATACACATACACACACACACGCACGTGTCTATCATCTATCTATATATCTATCTGTCTATCTATCTGTCTGTCTATCTATCTATCTCTATCATCTATCTATCTATATGTATGTATATATATGCATGTATATAGGTATGTGTGTATATATATGTGTCACACACACACACATATTAAGAATTGTTGATAATAAAAATTTCTTGAACGGAGGGAAGTGTAAACAAGATTAATGACTTGGTTTATATATATATTTGTGTGTGTGTGTGTGTATGTATGTGTATGTATGTATGTATATATATATATATATATATATATATATATATATATATACACATACACACACACACGCACGTGCCTATCATCTATCTATATATCTGTCTATCTGTCTGTCTATCTATCTATCTCTATCATCTATCTATCTATATGTATGTATATATATGCATGTATATAGGTATGTGTGTATATATGTGTGTCACACACACACACATATTAAGAATTGTTGATAATAAAAATTTCTTGAATGGAGGGAAGTGTAAACAAGATTAATGACTTGGTTTATATATGTGTGTGTGTGTGTATATATACATACACACACACACATATATGTGTCTATCATCTATATCTATCTATATATCTATCTGTCTATCTATCTCTATCATCTATCTATCTATATGTATATATGGAGAGAGAGAGAGAGAGAGAGAGAGAGAATTGTTGATAAGAAATTTGGCATCTGAATATACCTCTTCCCTATTTGTTTCTGAAACATTTGGTACAAGGTTAGATTTAACCCATCTGAGCAACCTTAGATGGGTTGAATCTGATAAGCCAATAACTTACCACCACTTGGCCAACATCTAAGCTGCCCAAATAGATCTGAACAAATGCATTTAAGGGCACGTTCCTTGCATTTGGCTGTCAGTGGCCGGCCTCTCTCACCTTTTGCTCAAAATAAACAGGGGCCCTCCTGCTCATTTGCTTAACACCATTTGTGAGATTTGCTGAGGATCTCATGTGTCAATTTTAACATCCAGGACTTTCACCCAAGTAACATCTGCTGATCAAATGGCTTAAGGATCCTTTTCAGCCATCCTTTGCCTTACATTCACGTTTTGCTGAATTGAGAACGTTTTTGTTATGGGCATCATGGTTTTAAACAGGTTCCACCCTCAACGACATATTTCCCAAGGATGTGACCTAGTGATTTCCATGTAGGCAGCGGTTGTTTTTGAAGCTGTTGTGTTGATGATCAGTTAACAGCATACAAGACCTTTTTAAGCATGTAAGGCTGTGCTTGACCTGATGACAGACCTCAAAAGTGTTGGGAGTTTTGCTGTTTTCGCCTTTAGCATAGCTGCAAACAAACCAGCTTTGCTTTCTTTATTAGCCACCGTTTCTAGTCACATCTGAATTCACACCTGCAGTTTAATAGAAGAAGAGGAAGAAAGAAGAAGAAGAAGAAGAAGAAGAAGAAGAAGAAGAAGAAGAAGAAGAAGAAGAGAAAATGGAAAGTAACTTGAAACCATCTACCTCCATAGCTGGTGGCTTAAATTCAAACCCAGTAGCTCAGATTAAGCATAGCACATTGGCTTCAGATCGACAAGTCAGAGGGAATTCAAACAGAAGCGACATGATCCTGAATTGTAAACCAATCAATCTTAGCTCATGACTGAAAATCTGCAGTAGCACCACTGCAGAATAGTTAAACGGGCCGAGATTCGCAGAGATATGTCCATTTGATCAACACAAAGGGATCTAGAATGAAAACAATTGAGCTTCATTGTTGCTGCAAACCACAGTCTTTTTTGCTTTCCCTTATTATCTTTGGCCTTCAATTTCTTTTCCACTAATGACTTATTATCTGGGTCTTTTTTTTTTTTTTTCATAGCGACGTTTAGCCTGGAAAAGAACAGAATATGTGTGTAGGTGCTGTCATTCATTGTTACGCGATATTGAAGTTTCCGTATCTGCCTGTAGGATGGATACCAAGAACTCTTAAGTCTTCACTGACATCCCGTGGCTGTTTTAAGCGATTGCAGTCTTAGATACTGTGTAGCTGTAGGGTGGGATTGCTATTCCGAACTAAATCAGTTTCGTGACAGGCTGAATGAGATTGTTATGATGATGAAAAGGACAGACCGGCTAAATTGGAATTTAAATCACTGCCACCTTGTAGAGTCTGCGCAATAAATTTGAGCTGCCCCTTTGTCATCAGGCGAGCCCACTTGGGAAGCGTGTGAGAAGTGGTTCTTTGAGTGGACAATGATGTATTCCAGAGGAACACATTAGGCATGATCTGAAAGGTACCTTAGAGGTCAACTAGTCTAACTCCCTGTCCAGGGCAGAAACGGAGAATAATTCCAAGAGGACAAATCGGAATGATCTTTTAAATAGATCTGTTGTTCTACCTAACCATTGGACAGATCTTTGAAGTATAGACCTCAGAGACCCCCGATATTCTCCCAGTTGGCATTGGCCACAATTCTGTGTCATTTAACTGGGGAAAAAAAAATCATCCCACGGGAATAACTTGCACAATAATACTAAATCAGACTAACAGCATGATTTACAGAGCACCCTGTGCCCAATCTTAAGACCCCAAGGACCCCATGCAAATGACTATCAATGATATGTTTTAAACCTTCAGGAGTGTGTGTGTTAGACTAGAAGACCTCCCAGGTCCCTTCCAACTTCTATTCTATTCTATTCTATTCTATTCTATTCTATTCTATTCTATTCTATTCTATTCATTCTGAATTCTATTCTATTCTGAATTCTATTCTATTCTATTCATTCTGTATTCTTTTCTATTAATTCTGAATTCTATTCTATTCTATTCCATTCCATTCCATTCCACTCTGTTCCACTCTACTCTCCTTCTCTTCTCTTCCCATTCACTCTATTCTATTCCACTCTACTCTACTCTAATTCTCCTTCTCTCTCTTCTCTTCCCTTCCACTCCACTCTATTCTATTCCACTCTACTCTAGTCTTTTCTCCTTCTCTTCTCTTTTCTCTTCTCTTCCCTTCCACTCCACTCTATTCTATTCCACTCTACTCTAGTCTTTTCTCCTTCTCTTCTCTTTTCTCTTCTCTTCCCTTCCACTCCACTCTATTCTATTCCACTCTACTCTACTCTCCTTCTCTTCTCTTCCCTTCCCTTCCACTCCACTCCACTCTATTCTACTCTACTCTCTTCTCTTCCCTTCCACTCCACTCTATTCTATTCCACTCTACTCTCCTTCTCTTCTCTCTTCCACTCCACTCTATTCCACTCTACTCTCTTCTCTTCTCTTCCCTTCCCCTCCACTCTATTCTATTCCACTCTACTCTCTTCTCTTCCCTCCCACTCCACTCTATTCTACTCTACTCTCTTCCCTCCCACTCCACTCTATTCTACTCTACTCTCTTCCCTTCCCCTCCACTCTATTCTATTCCACTCTACTCTCTTCTCTTCCCTTCCACTCCATTCCACTCCCCTTCACTATCCACTCCACCCTATCCTATCCTATCCTATCCTATCCTATCCTATCCTATTCTCCTTTTCCTATTCTTATTCCTATTCCTGCCTCATGGGCCGCATCAGCCCTGATGTTCTGTTCCTCTGAAGGTGGCCCAGAAGAACAAACACCATCAGAGTTTATCAGGAGAGGGGCAGCCTGGCTTATTTGCATATGGAGGACCGGAGGGGGCTCATTTGCATACTGGGGACCATATGATCCCAGGGAAGAGGGGAACAGCTCGCTAGATAGGATCAGCAGCAGACACCAAGGCCAGTTGTTCAGGATCGGTGGAGAAAAAGCAGAGGAGCAGATTAAGCCTTCCCCCCCCTCCACCCCTGGGCCAACATCTGGAAAGGAACCATGGCCAGGCTCTCGATTCTTCCCCTGGTCTTCCTCCAGGCTTTCTTTCTCCGCGGGGCTGAGAGCCAGATTCGGTTCAGCGTGGACGAGGAGGCTCCCCCAAGCACCGTGCTGGGCACTTTGGCCGAGGAACCGCAACGGGCCGCTTCCGCCCTGGAGGCTGCGGCCCGCGGCTTCCGGCTGGTGAAGGCGCCGGGCAACGGGTCCCTGGTGCGGGTGCGCGAGCGGGACGGGCAGCTCAGCCTGGGCTCGGAGCGGCTGGACCGGGAGCAGCTGTGCGGCGACGGCGGCGGGGGGCCGGCGGAGGCGCCCTGCCTGCTGGCCTTCGACGTGCTGAGCCTGGGCGGTCCGGCGGGGGCCCCGGCGCCCTCCCGCCTGCTGCACGTGGAGCTGGAGGTGCGGGACCTCAACGACCACGCGCCACGCTTCCCGCAGCCGCTGGTGGCCCTGGAGGTGTCGGAGAGCGCGGCGCCCGGCACCCGCCTGCCGCTGCCCCTGGCGCACGACCCGGACGCCGGCTCCAACGGGCTGCAGAGCTTCGCCCTCTCGCCCGGCAGCCCCTTCGGCCTGGAGGCGCGGAGCCGGGCCGACGGGCTGCGCTGCGCCGAGCTGGTGCTGCTGCGCGGGCTGGACCGGGAGGCGCAGGCGGGCTACCGGCTGGAGCTGGTGGCGGCCGACGGCGGGAGCCCGCCGCGCTCGGGCACGGCCACGCTCAGCGTGCGCGTGCTGGACGCCAACGACAACGCGCCCGCCTTCCCCCGGGGCGCGCTCCTGACCCTGGAGCTGCCCGAGGACGCGCCGCCGGGCGCGCCGCTGCTGGAGCTGGCCGCGGCCGACGCCGACGAGGGCGCCAACGGGCAGCTGCTCTACGCCTGGGGCAGCCAGGTGGGCGCCGAGGCGCGCCGCCTCTTCAGCCTCGACCCGCTCTCCGGCCGGCTGGCCCTGCGCGCCCCCGTCGACCACGAGCGGCAGCGCGCCTACGAGCTGGACGTGCAGGTCAGCGACCGCGGCGCCAGCCCGCTCTCCGCCAGCTGCAAGGTGCTGGTCCGCCTGCTGGACGTCAACGACAACGCGCCCGAGGTGGCCATCAGCGCCCTGGCGTCCGGCGGTGGCGGCGGTGGCAACGGCGGCGCGGAGCAGGCGGCGCGGGCCGGGCCGGCGGTGGCGTCGGTGAGCGAGGCGGCGGCCGCGCAGAGCCTGGTGGCGCTGGTCAGCACCTCGGACAGCGACGCGGGGGCCAACGGCCAGGTGCGCTGCGCCCTGCTGGCCGCGCCCCACCAGCCCTTCGCCCTGCAGCGCGCCTACGACGCTGCCAGCTACCTGGTGCTGACCACCGGGCCCCTGGACCGCGAGCGGGTGGCCGAGTACAACCTCACACTGGTCGCCGAGGACCTGGGCTCGCCCCCGGCCAAGACGGTGCGCTCGCTCACGGTGCGGGTGGCCGACGAGAACGACAACGCCCCGCGCTTCTCTGAGGCCCGCTACGAGGTGGCCCTGCCGGAGAACAACCCCCCGGGGGCCTACCTGACCACCGTGGAGGCTTCTGACCCCGACTTGGGACCCAACGGACAGGTGACCTACCGGCTGTTGGGAACGTCCGCCCCGTCGAACCTGTTCTGGGTGGATCCCCACCTGGGCGTCGTGCGAGCTCTGTGCTCCCTGGACCGTGAGGACCAGGCGGAAGAAGAAGAAGCGTCGTCGTGGCACGAAGTGGTGGTGGAAGCTTGCGACAGTGGGAGCCCATCGCTGTGCGGACGCACCCTGGTTGTTATCGTGGTGGAGGATCAGAATGACAACCCACCCCAACTCGTCTACCCGCCTTTGGTCAACGGCTTGGCAGATCTCCCGTTGCCTCTCGGTGCCCCACCCGGGTTCTTGATCGCTCAACTGGCAGCCCGGGATGCCGACGATGGTCGTAACTCCGAGCTGTCTTTCTCCCTCCTGGAGGGTCCTCCCAGGCTCTTCGCGGTGCACCCTCTGACCGGAGAGCTCTTTCTGCGGGAACGGGTGCCCCACGAGGCCACGCTGGGCTCTACTTTCCACGTGGTCGTTGCCGTCAAGGATGGTGGCCAGCCTGCTCTGACTTGCTCTGCCACCTTACGTCTGATTTGCACGGAGACGCTGCCCTCTAGCAGGCCAATGGTGGCGTTGCAGTTTGGCGTTGCTGGAGAAGAGCCGTGGGACGCATCGGTGCTGTGGATCGCCCTGCTAGGTGGCGGGTGTGGGGTTTTGCTGGTAGCCATACTCCTCGTGGGAGCCTCCATTTGGGCAGGCAGGAAGAAGTTCCCACTTGGGAAGGCATCCAAGACTGTGGGACGCAGAAGAGGAGGAGGAAGTAATCCTGTCTCTCAACGCGGGAACGGGATCTCCAAAGATACTGCTGGGAGTGGTGCCTTCTCACGAGCTGAAGAAGGGAGCGGGGACTCTTTGGGGGTGATTGAGACCGAAACACCCACCTGTGACTCTCAGGTATCTTCTCAACTACGGTTAGATCCGGACCCCGTTTGGCTGCTGAGATTCACCTCTTATATTTAACAGTTCTAATGGGGTGCAAGTGTGGGATTTAGTCTCTTCCCTTAGAAATGAGGCCTCCAGCCTAGAATGAACCTTGGAATGAATTTTTATTTTAGAAAAGAATGGAAGAATAGAATAGAAAATAAAATAAAATAAAATAAAATGGAATAAGAATAGAATTGAACAGAAAATAGAACAGAATAGAATAAGAATAGAATGGAAATAATAGAATAGAATAAAGAATAGAACAGAACAGAAAATAGAATAGAATAAAAATAGAAAATAGAATAGAATTGAATAAAATAGAATAGAATTGAACAGAAAATAGAACAGAATAGAATATAGAATAGAATAGAATAGAATAGAAAATAGAATAGGATAAGAATAGAATAGAAAGAATAGAATAGAATAAAGAATAGAACAGAATAGAAAGTAGAATAGAATAAGAATAGAATTGAACAGATATACAAAGAATAGAATAGAATAAAGAATAGAACAGAATAGAAAGTAGAATAGAATAAGAATAGAATTGAACAGATATAGAAAGAATAAAATATAATAAAGAATAGAACAGAACAGAAAATAGAATAGAATAAGAATAGAATTGAACAGAAAATAGAACAGAATAGAATATAGAATAGAATAGAAAATAGAATAGGATAAGAATAGAATAGAAAGAATAGAATAGAATAAAGAATAGAACAGAACAGAAAATAGAATAGAATAGAATAGAACAGAACAGAAAATAGAATAGAATAGAATAGAATAGAATAGAATAGAGCTGGAAGGGACCTTGGAGGTCTTCTAGTCCACGCCCTGCTCAAGAATGAGAACCTATACTGTCTCAGACAGGTGACTGTTCAGTCTCTTCTTAAAATCCTCCAGTGTTGGAGCATTCACAGCTTCTGGTGGCAAGCTGTTCCACTGGTTAATTGTCCTCACTTTTAAGAAGTTTCTCCTTAATTCCAGGTTGCTGAGAAGTTTTACAAGCTGGGCCCTTTTTTTTCATTTCACAAAAATTTAAACTTTCTACCGCTCTTTTAACTGCACAATTAATAGTCTTTCACGTTGATGGATTTAGCTGTTAGGAGACAAACCTCCCTTCTATCCCAAACTGAAACACATGTTCATCTGATCTCTAAGCCCTACAAATTAACCCTGCACAGAAGGACTTTTTTTTTTCCCCCCTGTGGATTAAGTCACTTTGAAATCCCTCCAGCTCTAAAGTCATATTCTGTTCTACAAACGCCCAAATATATGGCAAAAGAGAAGATATAAACCAATTAAAGTATGATTTTCTTTTTAAATAGAAGAAAGTAGAAAAAGAAACAAATATCTCTGCTCAAATCCATTATCTGGCGCTCTGGGAAGTGTACTTGAACACTTGCTTATTTTATAAAACACCAATCGCCAACGGTATGGATTTTCTTTGTGGGAGGGCTTGGAAGTAGTACATTTAATTAAAAAAATATAGATTTAGCATGAACTCAAGCTGAGACCTGTGGCCTTTCCAAAGAAGGCAAAAGGAGGTGGGAATTGAAGCAAGGAGCAAATGTTCAAGTCTACCCCTCTGATTTTCGTCTAAAGTATTATTGTGTGTTATTTTCTTTAGCACTGGAGAAATAAACTTTCTTTCTTTGTTTCTCTTTGATAGGCTCAGATTCTAATTCCTGTTGAGGCTGCATCTGAATGGGAGGCAAGTCAACCAGCTTCCAATTTTAGGTAAACATAACATATGATGCCAGTCCTGTTCTTTTGACTTCTCTCTGTTTTGCATCGTTTTCTCCTGTGTTGGTAAAATGGTAGATATGTTATATCAAGGGTTGCAAGGTTTATTTGCTTGTTGTAAACTGGGAGATGACCTGGGGCAGCGGTTCTCAACCTGTGGGTCGCGACCCCATTTGGGGTCGAACGACCATTTTACGGGGGTCGCCAAACAACGTGATCCGCCATTTTTTTCTCAGCTGGCGGCACCGCGCATGCGTGCCGCGCATGGGGGTGGCGCTGCGTATGCGCACCGCGCATGGGGATGCCATCTGCGCATGTGCGCCGTGCATGGGGGCGCCGCCGCGCATGCACGTCATGCGTGGGGGCACCGCCACGCATGCATGCCGCGCATGCGCGGCGCGTCCTTATGACCGGGGTCGCCGTATAAAAAGGTTGAGAACCACTGATCTGGGAGAAGGACATACTGCCGTGGTGGCATAGTGGTGAGAATACAGTATTGCAGGCTAACTCTGCCCAGTCTGGAGTTCGATTCTGACAGGACTCAAGGTTGACTCAGCCATCCATCCTTCCGAGGTCGGTAAAATGAGGACCCATATTGTTGGGGGGCAATAGGCTGATTTTGTAAACTGCTTAGAGAGGACTGTAAAGCACTGCGAAGCGGTATATAAGTTTAAGTGCTATTGCTATTATAAAAACATTCCCACTGCCAGCAGTTTGATCCTGACCGACTCAAGGTTGACTCAGCCTTCCATCTTTCAGACATCGAAAAAATGAGGAGCCATACTGTTGGGGGCAAATATGCTAACTCTGTAAACCACTTAAAGAGGGCTGTAAAGCACTGTGAAGCGGTATATAAGTGCTATTGCTGTTCTATTCTATTCTATTCTATTCTATTCTATTCTACTCTACTCTACTCTACTCTACTCTACTCCACTCCACTCCACTCCACTCCACTCCACTCCACTCCACTCCATTCCATTCTATTTTCTATTCTATTCTATTCTATTCTATTCTATTCTATTCTATTCTATTCTATTCTATTCTATTCTATTCTATTCTATTCTACTCTACTCTACTCTACTCTACTCTACTCTACTCTACTACTACTCTACTCTACTCTACTCTACTCTACTCTACTCTACTCCACTCCACTCCACTCCATTCTCCCTTCCCTTCCCTTCCCTTCTTCTTCTTCCCTTCTATTCTATTCTATTCTATTCTATTCTATTCTATTCTATTCTATTCTATTCTATTCTATATTCTATTCTACTACTCTACTCTACTCTACTCTACTCTACTCTACTCTACTCTACTCTACTCTACTCTACTCTACTCTACTCTACTCTACTCTACTCCACTCCACTCCACTCCACTCCACTTCTTCTTCCCTTCCCTTCCCTTCCCTTCCCTTCCCTTCCCTTCCCTTCCCTTCCATTCTATTTTCTATTCTATTCTATTCTATTCTATTCTATTCTATTCTATTCTATTCTATTCTATTCTATTCTATTCTATCTTCTACTCTACTCTACTCTACTCTACTCTACTCTACTCTACTCTACTCTACTCTACTCTACTCTACTCTATTCTATTCTATTCTATTCTATTCTATTCTATTCTATTCTATTCTTACTCCACTCTACACAATTCGTATTCTATTCTACTCTATTCTATTATATTCTACTCTATTATATTCTACTCTACTGCAGAGAAACAAGAAAAGCTTAACTTTCTACCATTTGGGGGTTTCTTCATTCTTAACTGCTGACTAATACGTTTTTCCTTGCAAGGTTCAAAATAGGTTCAAAATAGTTAAATAACAATTTTAAATCAGGTAAGACTGAGGTCCAGTGAGTTTAATGAAGCAAAGGAGCTAAACAGTGATGATTAAAGTGCTAAACATATCAAATTCCTACAATCGTCCTCCAGCCCCCTAATCATCCTTGTTGCTCTTCTCTGCACCCTTTCTGGAGGCTCAACATCTTTTTTATATGGTGGCGACCAAAACTAAAGGCAATTAGATTACTCAGAATTATGTGCATACTTAAGTCTGACTCTATTCCGTGCAATTCCTCCAGGTGGTTAGATTATTACAATTCCGTAGAACACCTCTGCCAAACTAGTTTAGTTTAGTATTTCATTTCCAATGAACAAGTTTTAATTAACTTCTTCTGTTCCTGGCACATGGAATTGTTTGCATCAGGAACAAGGAATCGGATGCTTTCCAGCATCACATCTATGGAGGTGGTAAGCAAGCAGACCACTGGTGAAACAAGGTTTGTCCTGTGATATCACAACATCCTTCCATTCCTTTATATATCTGTCACGTGTTGAGACACTCCTGTCATTATTCTGATGAATTGTCGGCTTCTTCAGATACTTGTATGTACGTACGACTTGGGTTTCATCTCACGTCCTCATGATCAAGAAGTCAAGTTGGGAATCTAAGTCATCTGGAGGACACCCACGCCACTTACTTCTGCTTTAGACTTTTGATCCCTGAAAATGTAACCATGTTGTGTTGGCTGGAAAAGAAGCTGACCTTTCCGTCTGTCTTCCCTGTGCTGTAGTTATTCGGGTCTGGATCACGTGAGCGCACAGGATAGTGGGAAAGGAGACAACGAATGCAACGACAGCGACTTCAATACTTGCAGTGATGGAACAAAACAGACCTCCCTAGAAAACGTCGGGAAACAGAATGGTAAGTTGAACACCTGCGAATCGTGGTTTGTGATGCATTTAAATATCAGCCAGCAGTGTGCGGATGCAGCTAAAAAAACCAATGCCATCCTAGGTTGCATTAATAGAGAGACAGAATCAGGAACACCTACTAGTACCCACTCTGCAAAGCCCTGGTAAAGCCACACTTAGAATACTGCATCCAATTTTGGTCGCCACAATACAAAAAACGATGTTGAGACTTTGGAAAAAATTCAGAAGAGAGCAACAAAATTGTTTAGGGGCCTAGAAACTAAAACGTACAAACAATGGTTGCAGGAACTGGGTATAGATAGTCTAGAGAAAAGGAGGGCTAGGGGAGACATGATAGCAGTGTTCCAGTATCTCAGGAGCTGCCCCAAAGAAGAGGGAGTCAAGCTATTCTCCAAAGTACCTGAAGGCCGGACAAGAAGCAACGGATGGAAACTAGTCAAGGAGAGAAGCAACTTAGAACTAAGGAGAAACTTCCTGACAATCAGAACAATTAACCAGTGGAATAAATTTCCTTTGGAAATTGTGGGTGCTCCAACAAGGGAGGCTTTTAAGAAGAGACAGGACAGCCATCGATCAGAAATAGTATAGGTCTCCTGCAAGAGCAGTGGGTTGGACTAAATGACCTCCAAGGTCCCTCTTTTACTGTTGCTGATCTTGGGTCCCACAATTTAGATATCTCTCTTTGGGTTACGACAGATGTAGTTTTGCGTAAGACAGGAACAGTTCTTGGGGCACGATCACTATAAAATAGAAACGCTGGAAAAAAAGATCATGGGAATAGCAGCTCAGGTGAACTTGGAGTCCCTTGTGTTGGTTACACAAATGCGATGTTTCTTTGCTATAGAATTCATAGCAAAAGGCAGTTATTTTCCCAGCTGATTAACTAGCTGATATTAGAACATTGCTTTTTAATTAGGAGCCACCACTTCTGCTGAGAGAACAACCTGCAAAGAATCAGACATCTACAATGGTCCGCATGCCCACCTATCTTTGGGGAGGAAACATCTACCATCTTACCAGGAACGTGCAGGTCTTCTCTCCTGTCCCACAGCCCTGATTAATAGACCTCTTATCCAGCTGAGAAACACTCATTGTCATCCCGAGTTCCTCCCCCAAAGTCAAGACTATCTTCCAGTTCGGCATGAAAGACTATCCCAAGTTCTGTGAACAGCGGGACAATCCGGAGGGTGAATTCCCAGGAACGCCAAGAATTAAGCAGTTCTCCTCAAAAGACCTCAAGAGATAGCAACGTCCTTTTGACACAACAAGATGAACGTTTACAGCCATTCTGTGCAGTTTGGGACCAAATTCCCCTTCCGCATCCCAGATGTTGGCGAAGACAATCTGGCCGATTGTGAAATACGATGCGTAAGGCATGTGGATTCAGAGGGAGAATTGTGTAACATCTAAAACAATGTATGTATGTGTTCGTATGGGCGTACCAACCACGGTGATCACGTTATTATTTTTAAGGACGGTGAAGGAAGATGTGTACCCATCAACTATTTTAAAAATGGAGGGGGGGGGGGAAGTGACTTATACTGCAGATATGTGGTTTGTTTCTTAAGGATTTTAAATCTCTTTCTTTGTAAATATAACCGAACCATCTTAGCTGCTGAAAATGTAACTTAAGGCAATTTAAAAAAAAAAAAGTAGTCAATATCTGTGGAGATTCTCAAGTCATCCAGGTCATGGTTGTCCCAAAGGTGCTTTTTTTTTTTTTCACGAGGCAACTGGACTTCTTTGTTTTTCTTTGAAGGCGTTTCGCTTCTCCTCGAAGAAGCTTCTTCAGTTCTGACTGAATGTCTAAATCCTTCCATTCCCCCACCATCCAGTCAGAGCTGATGAAGCTTCTTGGTTGAGAAACGAAACGTCTTCAAAGCAAAACAAGAAAGGTCCAGTTGCCTCACGAAAAATCATCTTTGGGATAATTGTTCAATAGAATATAGGGGTTTGGGGACAAACAGCTTTGGGCTTGAACTGAATATTATGGAATGCAATATCAACAATTCATATTTTAGCAACTTCACACTTGTTGGCCTCTCACAGTCTTACTAACAGTCACTTGTCTGAGATAGTATAGGTTCTCCTGCTCGAACAGGGGGCTGGACTAGAAGACCACCAAGGGCCCTTCCAGCTCCTATTCTATTCTATTCTATTCTATTCTATTCTATTCTATTCTATTCTATTCTATTCTATTCTATTCCATTCTATTCTATTCTATTCTATTCTTATTCCTATTCCTATTCCACTCCACTCCATTCCATATTTTCTATTCTATTCTATTCTATTCTATTCTATTCTATTCTATTC
This sequence comes from Crotalus tigris, assembly GCF_016545835.1. NCBI lineage: Eukaryota > Metazoa > Chordata > Lepidosauria > Squamata > Viperidae > Crotalus > Crotalus tigris. The sequence continues at coordinate 1,709,335 of NW_024096472.1, read as the reverse complement.
TATTCTATTCTATTCTATTCTATTCTATTCTATTCTATTCTATTCTATTCTATTCTATTCTATTCTATTCTTTCTGAATTCTATTCTATTCTATTCTATTCCTATTCCTATTCCTATTCCACTCCACTCCACTCCACTCCATTCCATTCCATATTTTCTATTCTATTCTATTCTATTCTGTTCTGTTCTGTTCTGTTCTGTTCTGTTCTATTCTATTTCTGTTCCATTCCACTCCACTCCACTCCATTCCATTCCATTCCATTCCATTCCATTCCATTCCATTCCATTCCATATATTCTATTCTATTCTATTCTATTCTATTCTATTCTATTCTATTCTATTCTATTCTATTCTATTCTATTCTATTCTATTCTATTCTATTCTATTCTATTCTATTCTATTCTACTCCACTCCACTCCACTCCATTCCATATTTTCTATTCTATTCTATTCTATTCTATTCTATTCTATTCTATTCTATTCTATTCTATTCTATTCTATTCTATTCTATTCCACTCCACTCCACTCCACTCCACTCCATATTTTCTATTCTATTCTATTCTATTCTATTCTATTCTATTCTATTCTATTCTATTCTATTCTATTCTATTCTATTCTATTCTCGCTACAGAACTTAGATGGAAAATTCTAGACAGCCGCTAGATGATACCAAACAAATATGCCTCTATTGCCATCTAGTGGTCCACAGTAGAATGGCAGCCCAAATTAGGAAAGCTTTGATGTTTCCTCAATTTTAATTTTAAGAACATACTGATGGAAAGCAAGGAGTTGCAGACTGTGTATTCCAGAGTACAGACCCAAATTAATACAAGCATTCTTCCAGAAATTTGTTTTTTGCACATACAGGTATTTCTCGGCTTACAACAGTTCTTTTAGTGACCATTTCAAGTTACAACAACACTGAAAAAACTGACCTATGACCAATTTTCACACTTAGTATCCCCCTGGTCACATGATCCAATTTGCACACTTGGCAACCGGTTCATAGTTATGTCCGTTGGCTGTTTGCCCAGGTCACGTGATCCTCTTTTGCGACCTGATTAGCAAAACCTGCCAGATTTACTTAACAACCGTGTTACTAATGTACAGTAGTGGCCAAAAGTGTGGAAACCTTTTGGGAAAAATGTACAGTAGAAATGCCAACTTTGGTTAAGTTTCCAGTAATTTTTCTTCCAATTTCTTTATAACTGTAGCCTTGTTCACTTAATAATTACTATTTTACATCGCTTTCTGGGTGACCAGTCAACTCTTTGCACCACTACTTTAATTTTATTGCATTTTACAAGCTCACTAAGTGAAAGAACACAAAAAACCCCAACCAACTTGATAGCGATCACATAACACACCGACAAATGTCCTCCTCTCAGCTTCAATCCATGAGATCAATAACCGGATCCTACTGTGATCTGATTGGCTCATGGCCAAAACAAGATGACACCTGACTGGCTCTATAAACACTCACGCTCATTGGCTACAATCAGATGGAGGAAAACTACCTGAGATCAACCTAAGCAAGTGGTGCTTCTTTTTTCTGCTTATCTGGCTATCACTTTTCATAGAATACAGTACAGATAATTGAACAAACTTTGTTGCATTACATTCTCGATTAAATTATCTTTCCATTGATATATAATTTTATGGTACTACTCCAAAAAAAAAAGTGGTGTCATTAGCCATCAAACCTCAAAAATACACTTTTCCCAAAAGGTTCCCACAATTTTGGCCACTACTGTAGCAATGGCAGTGATGCACTCAAGAACTCCTGGCAAGAAAAGTCACAACAGGATGCAAAACTCCCTTAACAAGTTTTGCATAGCAATGGAAATGTTGGGGGTCAATTGTGATCATAAGTCGGAGGACTACCTGAATTTTGGAGATCTTTCTCTCTCTCCCTCCATCTCCCTCTCTCCCTCTCTCCTTCCCACTCCCTCTCCCTCTCTCTCCTTCCCTCTCTCCCTCTCCCTTCTCCCTCTCCCTCTCCCTCTCTCCTCTACCTCTTCCTCTCTCCCTCTCTCCCTCCCTCTCTCCCTCCCACTCCCTCTCCCTCTCTCTCCTACCCTCTCCCTCTCTCCCTCTCCCTCTCCTCTCCCTCTCTCCCTCCCTCTCTCCTTCTCTCCCTCCCACTCTCCCTCTCCTTCCCTCTCTCCCTCTCCCTCTCTCCCTCTCCCTTCTCCCTCTCCCTCTCTCTCTCCCTCTTCCTCTCTCCCTCTCTCTCCCTCCCTCTCTCCCTCTCTCCTTCCCACTCCCTCTCCCTCTCTCTCCTTCCCTCTCTCCTCTCCTTCTTCTCCCTCTCCCTCCTCCATCTCCCTCTCTCCTCTACCTCTTCCTCTCTCCCTCTCTCCCTCCCTCTCTCCCTCCCACTCCCTCTCCCTCTCTCTCCTACCCTCTCTCCTCTCTCCCTCTCCTCTCCCTCTCCCCTCCCTCTCTCCTTCTCTCCCTCCCACTCTCCCCTCTCCCCTCTCTCCCTCTCCCTCTCTCCCTCTTCCCTCTCCCCTCTCCCTCTCTCCCTCTCTTTCCTCTCTCCCTCTCTCTCCCTCCACTCTCTCCTCCTTCCTCCATCTCCCTCTCTCCTCCCTCTCTCCTCTCCCACTCCTCTCTCCCTCTCTCTCCTTCCCTCTCTCCCTCTCCCTTCTCCCTCTCCCTCTCCCTCTCTCCTCTACCTCTTCCTCTCTCCCTCTCTCCCTCCTCTCTCCCTCCCACTCCCTCTCCCTCTCTCTCCTACCCTCTCCCTCTCTCCCTCTCCCTCTCCTCTCCCTCTCTCCCTCCCTCTCTCCTTCTCTCCCTCCCACTCTCCCTCTCCTTCCCTCTCTCCCTCTCCCTCTCTCCCTCTCCCTTCTCCCTCTCCCTCTCTCTCTCCCTCTTCCTCTCTCCCTCTCTCTCCCTCCCTCTCTCCCTCTCTCCTTCCCACTCCCTCTCCCTCTCTCTCCTTCCCTCTCTCCCTCTCCCTTCTCCCTCTCCCTCCCCATCTCCATCTCCCTCTCTCCTCTACCTCTTCCTCTCTCCCTCTCTCCCTCCCTCTCTCCCTCCCACTCCCTCTCCCTCTCTCTCCTACCCTCTCCCTCTCTCCCTCTCCCTCTCCTCTCCCTCTCTCCCTCCCTCTCTCCTTCTCTCCCTCCCACTCTCCCTCTCCTTCCCTCTCTCCCTCTCCCTCTCTCCCTCTCCCCTCTCCCTCTCCCTTCTCCCTCTCTCTCTCTCTCTCCCTCCCTCTCTCTTTCCCCCTCTCCTTAACATTTTGACATTGCTTTTCCTGCCTGAAAAGCAAAAGGTTGCTTTTTTGTCCATGGACTCCAAACTCTGCATGACATCTCAGCAGGTGAGCAGGATTTTATTTCGCCCTCTGCTTTTCCCACTGAGATTTTAAGGTTAGCACGTTCTGCACGGTTGAACACACAACCACCTTGAATCGTCCCAACTGGGACGTTTGAATTTATCTAAAATTCAGCTGCGGGAGGAAGAATGTCTGCTTTGGATGATCATAAAAAGAGTCTGTCTGAAACCTTTTCAGGGGTGAAGTGGAGTTGAATATGGCTGGGGCAGTTACTCGGGCTTCAAATGGATCTGGGCATGTTTTATATGCTGATGTGACATTATCTCTCTCTCTCTCTCTCTCTCTCTCTCTCTCTCTCTCTCTGTATCTGTCTATCATCTATCAATCATCTATCTGTGTCTGAGTCTGTCTGTCTATCATCTATGTATCAATCACCTATCTCTATATCTGTCTGTCTGTGTCTATCTCTATGTATCTATCTATCATCTATCTATATCTGTATCTGTCTGTATCTGTCTATTATTTATCTATCAATTATCTATCTCTATATCTCTGTCTTCTATCTATCTGTTTGTATCTATCTATCATCTATCACTCATTATTTCTATATGTCTATCTATCATCTATGTATCAATCATCTATTTCTATATCTGTGTCTGTGTCTATCTCTATGTATCTGTCTATCTATCAATCATCTATATCTCTGTCTGTCTGTCTGTCTGTCTATCTATCATCTATGCATCAATCATCTATATAGCTGTGTCTCTGTCTATCTCTATGTATCTGTCTATATCAATCATCTATATCTCTGTCTGTCTGTCTGTCTATCTATCTATCATCTATCACTCATTATTTCTATATATGTCTGTCTATCTATCATCTATGTATCAATCATCTATTTCTATAGCTGTCTGTGTCTATCTATCAGTCAATCAATCTATCTATCTCTATGTCTGTGTCTGTCTATCTATCATCTATCTATCATCTATCTCTATGTGTATCTGTCTGTCTGTCTATCTATCTGTCTATCTGTCAATCATCTATCTATGTCTGTGTCTGTCTATCATTTTATCTGTCTATTATCTATCTATCTATCTATCTATCTATCCATCCATCCATCTATCATCCATCCATCCATCCATCCATCCATCCACCATCCATCCATTCTTTATCACATAGAACTTTTCAGAGGTGCTATAAACAATATTTATATTAAAAAAAAACAAAAACTGCTATTGGACCGGTATATGCCCTCAGTTTACAGCCGGTCACAATGTGATCTACCATTTAACGTGGGACCCCCACAGTCCCTCTGAGAGAAGGAGACTATGCTCCATTTATACAGAGAGTCCCAGCGGACACCTATTCAGGGTTGTCCATTGCTGTGACGGGGTAGTTCAAAACCTGTCAAATTTGGTTCTGGGGTCATCCGTAGGTCTTCCTACGTCTGGGCAATCAGAGACCCATTTGATTCTCCCCTGGGAATCGATGCTAAAACTGTTGAGCAGACTTTGTGCAGATGCCAGAGGGGGCTTCCTGGATTTTGAGTCTTCCGGCTGATAAACGAATGAATTCCGGCATGCACTTGTAGGAGTGAGTTGCTCATAATTTTTCTGTATCCTCTTAGCAGTGCATCTTGCCTTCGTAAAACTGATAGCGCTACCTGGCTCAGAACAGGAAGCCAGCAAGTCAGAGCAGTGTACCTCAAGAATTTCAAGAAGCAACTGGACTTTCTTGTTTTTCTTTGAGGACCTTTCCCTTCTCATCCAAGAAGCTTCTTCAGCTCTGACCGGATGGTGGGGAATGGAAAGATTTATACTCCTCACAGACAGCTGGTCATTTGCATTCTTTTACAGAGTCGTTGAGGCCACTTGGAGGTTTATCTGTGTCCTCAGGGTCACCTGAGTGGTGCAAATGAGTGTGGAGCCTTCTTGGGACTGCTGAAAGGATGGCGTTGTAGACTGGAGATAGAGGATGTCGTATCCCCAACCTTCTGTTGAGGGAGGGCTGTTCAGTTTTGACCTAGATGGCCTCTTTGAGGTCTAGTGGAATAGCCCCTATTATTTTACTATTGGCTCTGTCACCAGGACAGACCCTCTTCTCCAGCTTGTTGGGTGTCCGTTCCTATGTATGGACACCTGGAGAGCTTCAGATTGTCCACCTCTGGAGCAGGCAGATGTCTGCTAAACAGAGGTGTGTGCCCAGATGAAAAAAGACTTGAATTCCAGTGCATACAAATCAAAGAGAAATTGAGCTGTTCTGCTAAGCATTGTTGGCTGAAGGAAAGCTGAAAAAAGAAAAATCATAAATTAATAGCCACAGTTGGCTTCAACGAAGGTGGAAACACCTCCCCCCCCGGCCTGCTCTCCTTGCAGAGTTCAAATGCTAATAAGCAATCAAGGGCCCGCGATGACATTGTACGTAAAATCCTTCGAGGTGTTGAATTCTCTCCATCTTTCCCCAAACAAAAGACTTAAAATATGCTTTAATAAAATAAAATAAAATAAATCAGTGACCTGGAATTAGATTTGAATTACACCGTGGAATTGCCACTTTAGATTTCCATCATTATATGACATCCCCTTTTAACCTATCTTTCATAATTCATGGAGTCGTTTCCCTTTTCAACCAGAACTAATTACAGTATCGCTATTTGTATTTCTTTGGAACTCAGCCTTGGGCAGATCATATGAGTAATTCCAGGCCATACAATGGCTTCCGCGCAGTTGCTAGACTATTTCGTATAATTGCAGGCATTAACCTGGATTTAAAAAAAGACAAAGAAAAAATCCAATTATCTATATTTCCCCCTCATTAAAGAAACCACTGGAGTTACGATTTTGGGCAGAGATCAGATGGCAGGGTTGAGTTTCCATAATGCTAACATTTTGCGAAGTGAACGCAGTGCTGCTTTTGCTATCTGAAAACAGCGAAATAGAAGAAAGCCTTTTTAATTGTTTACTCTCACTGAAGCCTGTGACACCATTGCACAATCTTGACGTTAGAGAAATTTCATACATACTGTAAGAAGTCAGCACCCAACCCCACTCCTCCCAGAGAGAATGAAATATTTTGGGAAATATTTTAAAAGAGTTAGAGCTTATAACTACGGGTGCAAAGTCAATGAAATGGAGACTGATAGACTCCCCAAGTTATGTCTACTAAAGCAAATAAAATTACAGCCACAAATCTCCTGGATCACCAAACTAACAAATTTTGTAAGAAGCTGTGTTCTTCCTGTCTCTTGCGTAACAGGAGAACAATTCAAAAAAAGAACTGCCCCCAAAATTAAGGATATATAAGCTGTTGTGGTTCCGGCTAATGAAACATTCCAAAGAACTTCCAGGCATTTATTTTCCTAAAAGTCTTTTATTGTTACAAAATGTCGGCACAGGCACAACGGAGGGATGCTAGGATCTAAGTTCTCTTCCTCTGAGCAGTTAAATTATCGGCATGTTCCCTCCCTAAATTAACCGTCATATCTCACACTATCCAGTTAGTGTGAAGGTCAAATGTTTTCTTCCTCTTTCTTTCCCGGGCTTTACCCCCAATGCCCCTTCTGCTCTTTATTAACCCCATATTTACCAGACAATTCTGCATATTGTCAAAAGCAAGAATATACAATATTTGCAGCGTTGACATAAGCACAAAATGATACAGCGATCCTTAGTAAGGTGGGTAACTTGAAATGGCAGAGTAAATACAAATGTACTTTTCAAGTAGACAGCTATTTGAAGTTACAACTGCCAAAACACTTTAGGGCAGACATGTCAAACACAAGGCCCGGGCGGCTGGATGTGGCCCGCAAAGTGGTTTCATGTGGCCTGCGAACCCCTCCTGGAAACAGTGAGGGAACGGCCCCCGCTGCCTTGGCCCTGGCTTAGGCCAGCCGGGAGCAAATGTACAGTTTTGTGGTGGCCATCTATGCTGAAACGCATTCAGTCTTAGCTCCACAAGGCCGTCTAAAAACAGTGAGGAACCAGCCCCTGCTGCGTCGGCCGCACCCCCTGGGTGCATGCTGGGGAGGTGTCACCCTTTATGAGGAATGAAGAAATGGACCATGCCTTGGGGCTTGCCCCGGTCCCAACCCCTTCTGCCAGAGACCCCCAGATCTGTCCCACTCCTGCCCAGGCCCCCACAGGCACCCTTGACGCAAATGATGTAGAGCTGGCCATGCCCACCCAGTAGGCCACACCCACTCCATCCACACCCACCCAGTAGGCCACACCTACCCTGGCCACCCACCCCCCAAGGACAACCACAATGCTGATGCGGCCCTCAGTGAAATTGAGTTTGACACCCCTGCCTTAGGGAGATATTTACGCGAGCGAGATTCGGACAGCTTGACACAATGGTCAGATATGGGAGATTCCATTCTATACCTTACAATGAGCATCTCTGCATTTGCAGAACGGCAGAGGTAGAAGACCTGGCTCACATATTATTTGATTGTTGCCTTACGAGAGGGTGAAAGACAGGTACCTCGGTCTTTATACCAAACAAATGTCTCATTTTGGATCCCCATATAAAAACAACTTACCTTATGTGTGGCCAGAACTTGAAAATTTCATTTAACGCAGCACAGTGTTTAAACAAAATGGTTCGGTTGAGATCTGCATATGTGGGACTGATTGGGGTAGATTGCAAGGGTGACTCCAAGATATAATTTTATTATAATTTTATCTATATTTTAAATTACTGTACTCTTATTTTAATTTCATTTTAGACTGTATTTTACTCCAATTTCATTTTAAGTCGTATTTTACTCTAATTCCATTTTAAACTGTATCTTATCAAATTTCATTTTAAATTGCTTTTGTCAAACTTTAGTAATAATTCATTGCTGGAACTTTGTGCTTTGATATGGCCCAAGGGCTAATCAATAAAGATTATTATTATTTAAAAAGAGGCAGAATATTACATTTCCTCAAAGGAGAAACGGAGGGAATTTTTTTTTTTTAATGAAGGCAGAAACAGCCCCAGTCTCTTTTTCACAGGCAGAAACCTGAGGAGACCAATCTTTAGACATGGAGATTTGGTAATCCATTCAGAAAGTCTGGGTCACACTTATTCATAAGCAAAACACTTTCAGGCACAGCTCATAGAAGCCTGGAGCTGATGGGATTAGAAAAAAAACAAAGACTCCTAAAATCTCCCCCCCCCCATCCAAATCTAAGGACAGGACATGACCTTTACATTATAATAGGATTAACACAACACCCTCTTCAGACTAGCAAAAGACACAAAAGCCCAACTCATCGCACAACCCAGAAACATTTCCACTTCAAAGTCTTAGAGCCCCATAAAGATCCCTCCAGTCACTCAGCTATTTTGTCAGATGTCCCAGAACTGCATGCTGTTTTCAGTTCTGCTCATCAATAAACAAAAACCTTTTTTCTTAAGCAGCCTCCATTTTATTCCCGGCTTGGAACTGAACCTGATTTTTCTTTCAACAATACATGACCTTAGCCAACCTAATGATTTAAAAGCTGGAACTAGAACTGTTACTGAGCTAGCGGTCACATTCACACAACACCTGAACTCGGTCAGTTTTTTTTTCCTTTGATTATATTGAGAGAGCCAAATAAGCCTATTTTGTTAGTTTACGGAGCTGCTTTTTGATCTTTCGGGATGTTTTCCTGGTTAATCTTAAGAATCAGCAAGTTGTATCGACTTTGTATATTGGAAGTTGCACTGATCTAGAGCCCTGTTGAAAAGCACACTCCAGGTAGTGAGGTTGTTCTTAAATCACTCAATTTAGAATAGCAGACAAGCAACCTGTACAACTGATAGTTTCCACAATAGCACAAAGGGAGGAAAAATAACCCTATGGAAGATCAGTCGTCAACTTTTTTTTTTAATTTTTGCATCTAATACTGTTGCAGAAGCATTGCAACATTCACCGGAGGATAGATCATCTTCCAATCAGTAGAGAAATCAACACTGCTCCATTTTCTGATTTGACAAGTTCTCAGGAAAAGAATTAATGGAGAGAAATAACAGCCCCACTCTCAGGACTTTGATTTCAAAATGGAGTATTAGAAAAAAATAACAAAGACCAGTTTTATTCCAAAACTGCCTGGTCAATCAATCAATCAATCAATCAATCAATCAATCAGAATAAAGCTGTAAGAGATCTTGGAGGTCTTCTATTCCGACCCCCTGCTCAAGCAGGAGACCCTAGCTGACTCAGGAATTCTGGGAGTTGAAGTTCATGAGTCATAAAAGAGCCGATGTTGCCTACCCCTGCCCTATACCATTTCAGACAAGTGGCTGTCCAGTCTCTTCTTAAAAACTTCCAGTGATGGAGCCCCCACAACTTCTGGAGGCAGGCTGTTCCACTGGTTAATTGTTCCCACTATTAGGAACTTTCTCCTTAATTCCAAGTTGCTTCTCTCCTTGATTAGTTTCCATCCGTTATTTCTGGTCTTGCCTTCTGGTGTTTTGGATATTAACTTGACCCCCCTCTTCTTTGTGTCAGCCCCTCAAATACTGGAATACTGCTATTATGTTCCCCCCAGTCCTTCTTTTCTCTATTTTTCTGAAACAATCAGAAAATTAGATCCCCTTTTTCTCATGGGTTAAATAACGTTTTCACTACACTGCATATCTGAAGCAGTTCCACAATGCAGAAATGTTGCTAAAGTCCTATCTCAAAGATTTCATTTTTAAAATTTTTCTTATTTTAACCCGTTTTGTCCTTTTATTTCTCCCCAAATAACAACTCTGCACATCTATGTGTCTGTGTATGCGTACATATTATTTTCTCTGAGGATTACATTCCACAGAACTTTGATCTACAAAATCACATTTTTCATACCCATCAAGGCGATGCAAGTCTCTTCTTTCTTTCTTTCTTTTTTTGCTGCAAAAGACTAATGCAGTTGCCTCTTTGGAAACAGAGGTGCGACAGTGTTGTTTGAATGACAACTCCCCCCCTTCTCACGTATAAATCCCTTGCAAAAATGAAATGCGCTGATTCAATCGATTTTCCCCCAGCTCAATATGAAATATCCCATTTGAAGTGGGTCTTTTTAATTCCAGAATGCAAGAATAATAAATAAGAAAGCAAACTGGGAAATTGTTGCAGTGGCCACCAGATGGCAGCAGCCCTGCATTTTTGACCACATCTTGCTCTTTAGAGGAGAAAAGTCAGCCAGCAATGGATCGACGTGCCACAAGGTGGCACCATTGTTCTAAGAATGCAAAACCAGATCCAGGTTTTTAGGAAACTTGTTTTGTTTCTCATAACTCATTCCAGAGATTTCTGTAGGAAGGTGTTTTAAAAGATCTCTCCAATAAGAAAACCCAGATGATGTTCCTTCTTGAATGATTTGACCGACCAATTCATTAATCACAGTTTAAAATTGCATTACAAAGCGCTACCAGGGTGCAATCAATTCAGGCGTGTGTCTTGATTCAGAAAAAAGGAGGTTAGGATTGTTTTTGGAATCATACATTATTTTCTTCTGCTCTTTAGTCTTAGAAAACTGCTCCTTTCATTAAACGTCTTCCAGACCAACTGTCTTTCGGGAGAAAGTTTTAAATGGAATTTAAATGGAATTCTAGAGTACTCATCATTCTTTTTCAGGAGCATATACACATACACATACACATACATGTACACATACCAATATATATATATGTATACAAACACGCACACAAACACACACACACACACAAATACATATATATATATATGAAACTACAGGTTGCTTTTTTTCAAGAATATCTAGTGGCTAATGTAATTTACATGGTCAGAATTTATTTATTTATTTATTTATTTATTTATGAGACTTATATACTGCTTTAAGTGCAAGCACTCTCTAAGCGGTGTACACCAGTAAGCAATGTATATATATATATTTACATTGCCCCCAACAATCTGGGTCCTCATTTTACCTACCTCGGAAGGATGGAAGGCTGAGTCAACCTTGAGCCGGTGAGATTTGAACCGCTGACCTGCTGAACACAGTCAGCTAAAGTGGCCTGCAGTACTGCACTCTAACTGCTGCGCCACCTCGGCTCTTTGCATTTAAACTTATAGTGGACCAATTAAATTTAGAGAAAACTGTATTTGCCGCCAACTGGTCTCCCTGATTTTTTTTTTTTAAATTACAAAATCTACGGCTTATTTGTGTTTTTCACTCTCTGTCCCTTATTCTCTTCAAATTAAATATAATTTTAGACATCTTTGTGAATTTGCTTTTATAGTCAACCAATGGTAATTTCAGATGTAAGGAGAAACTATTTGGAGCCATCAATTTCATTCTTAAAGCAAAGATGTAAGAAACATACTGTTCTGTTGTTCTACTTATTTATTTAAAAATAATAGCACTTGACATACATTTCTGTTAATGTATTAGGCAATTATTATTATTATTTTTGATTCAAACAGGTGGTTTTCCTAGGTCTAAACTTTCTATCCTGTTTCTAGATTATAATATATATATATAAAATGCAATATATATATTGCTCCTCGAAGCACGAAGCTGAAAACACCAACCTGAAGATGACGAATGGGACTTCGTCGAAATGTCACCAAGACACTTCCAATTTTACGCGGGAGAAAACCCGAACAACCAAAGACCTATATGTATGTATGTATGTATGTATGTATGTATGTATGTATGTATGTATATGTGTCAAAGCAAGAATATACAGTATTCATTAGTCAGACACATGACAATATGTATATGTGTATGTATATATGTATGTATGTATGTGTGTATATATGTATGTATAAGGAAAACAAATGAAAAAGAATTAGGTAGACAGAGTACAATGGAAAACTGGTAAGTTGATTTGCAGGTAAAAAAACATCTTAGGAATTATATTAAAGAAATTCTGGAATACTTTTGATTGGATACAAAGCTAAAAGGAGTTCAGGCTTGTTTCTTGCAATGTTGTGTTGTCACAATTTAGCCTACAGTGAAGTTGCTGCCACTGTTCCTTATAGTAATCCTGTTTCTTATTAGGGACCACCCTGTTTTCAATTGTGTTGTGGGTCAGGGCATCTGCAGAATCTTTCTCTCTCTCTCTCTCTCTCTCTGTGTGTGTGTGTGTGTGTGTGTGTATGAAAAGGTCACAATGGCAATTGGCAGTCCAGGATCAAAGCATCGCCTCTTTTGAAAACACAATAGATTGGATTCCAGACACAGGTGTGCATATTTGCCAAGATTAATATCCTACAAAACGTTGCACAGCTCCGTTCATTTGAGCGGTCAGGCCAGGATTCAAAGTGGCACACAGACTGTCACAATGAAACAGGGCCAGGGCCTTAGAACATATAACAGTAGGTTTGGAAGGGTCCATGGAGGTCATCTAGTCCAACCCCCTGCTCAGGCAGGAAACCCTACACCATTTCGGACAAATGGCTGTCCAGTCTCTTCTTAAAAACTTCCAGCGTTGGAGCATTCACCGCTTCTGGAGGCAGGTGGTTCCACTGGTTAATTGTTCTCACTGTCAGGAAATTTCTCTTCAATTCTAGGTTGGATCCCACCCATCCTCTGGTCCTTTGGAGGGTTAATTCATTTGATCTCTTTATTAAGGGGGCCATCAAAAGGTTGCTTAATGGTGGGGCATGTGGCCTGTTGGGAAAAAAGAAGGGAAAGGGGGGGGGGAAGGGAAGAAAAAAGAGTGGAACCAGTGGTGGGATTCAGCCAGTTCGCACCACTTCAGCAGAACCGGTAGCTAATTTTTTGATGCCCAGCAGGCCCAGAATGGACTTCCGGAAGTGGCATCCATGCAGAGATCCAGTTGTTGACATATTTCAATCCCACCACTCCTTCCTTCCCTCCCTCCCTCCCTCCTTCCTTCCTTCCTTCCTTCCTTCCTTCCTTCCTTCCTTCCTTCCTTCCTTCCTTCCTTCCTTCCTTCTTTCCTCCCTCCCTCCCTTCCTTCCTGTGGTAGGATTCAGCCACTTCCACAGAACCGGTAGCTAATTTTTTGATGTCCAGCAGGCCCAGAATGGACTTCCGGAAGTGGCATCCATGCAGAGAACCAGTTGTTGACATATTTGAATCCCACCACTCCTTCCTTCCTTCCCTCCCTCCCTCCCTCCCTCCCTCCCTCCCTCCTTCCTTCCTTCCTTCCTTCCTTCCTTCCTTCCTTCCTTCCTTCCTTCCTTCCTTCCTTCCTTCCTCCCTCCCTCCCTCCCTCCCTTCCTTCCTGTGGTAGGATTCAGCCAGTTCGCACCACTTCCGCAGAACCGGTAGCTAATTTTTTGTTGCCCAGCAGGCCCAGAATGGACTTCTGGAAGTGGCATCCATGCAGAGAACCGGTTGTTCACATACTTGAATCCTACCACTGAGTGGAACTACCCCTGAAATCTGGAATACTGGGAAGGTGTTGAATGAAAGGGCCTAATTCTAGCACCTTGAGGATACTTTACCAATTTGAAGATTTAAGGTACATTAGGAAACATACTGCTGGCTATCTGAGTTTATCCGTTTGAAATGATTTTTCCAAGAGGAAAATGGCAACAAGAACTCGCAACGAATCTTCATGAAAAGCCAAACTAAAAGCCAAGCACACCAGAAGCAATCTCATCCAGGGAGGCAATTTTTGGGAAGGTTGCCCTGGGGATAGCTTCCAGGTCTATAGAAAACATTGTAGGCTTCCGGTTTCGCGCAGTAGTGCAAGTAACCAAGGGATCGCTGGGCTCCGCATCCTATGGCCAATGCTTTTCTGTTTTGTTGTTGTTAGTTGTGACGTCGTGTCTGACCCATCGTGACCCCATGAACAATGTTCCTCCAGGCCTTCCTGTCCTCTACCATCTTCTGGAGTCCATTTAAGCTCACTCCTACTGCTTCAGTGACTCCATCCAGCCACCTCATTCTCTGTCGTCCCCTTCTTCTCTTGCCCTCCATCTTTCCCAGCATCAGGCTCTTCTCCAGTGAGTCCTTCCTTCTGATTAGGTGGCCAAAGTATTTGAGTTTCAACTTCAGGATCTGGCCTTCTAAAGAGCAGTCAGGGTTGATCTCCTCTAGGACTGACCAGTTGGATCGCCTTGCAGTCCAGGGGACTCGCAGGAGTCTTCTCCAGCACCATACTTTAAAGGCCTCAATTCTTTGGCGCTCACCCTTTCTTATGGTCCAACTTCCACAGCCCTACATTGCAACTGGGAAAACCATGGCCTTGACTATACACACTTTTGTTGGCAGGGTGATGTCTCTGCTTTTTATTATGTTGTCTAGATTTGCCATAGCTTTCCTCCCCAGGAGCAAGTGTCTTTTAATTTGTTTCTTTTCTGTTAGGGGACCCTAAATAGGCCTAACATCACCTCGGAAAGGTGGCAAAGAAGGAGGGAAGCCCCGCCGACCGTGGAGAGATGGCAGCCGATCTGGTCATTCATGGGAAGCCCTCCAGAAACCAGCAGAAGAAAGGCTAGCCTCACTTCAGAGTCTAGCCCAAGCTACAAGCAGCTGAAGTCAAAAAGTACTAATTTAAGCTTGATCATAAACAACGTGTCTGGAACTGGGTAAGAATACTGATTCTCTCTCTTCTACTTGATAATTGATTTCCTGGAAAAAGACCCCCAAGAAGCAAAAATCCCCTGAAAGTGAGAAGGAGGGGGACTCTTGCCCCACCCTCCCACAGAAGGAAGCGGTGAGTTAAACTTTTATGGGGGACAGAAATATATTAAAATGAAATGAATACAAGACTTAAATCTGGATGTTTGAAAATGGTGGAATTTGTTAAGATTTTCTTTTCAAAAGATTATTGTTGAAAACATTTATTATTATTATTATTATTATTATTATTATTATTATTATTATTGATCATCGCACAGTCAGCCAGATGTTCAGACTGGATTTGGCATTTTGTCTACGTATCGAGTCCTTACCCAGGACCTGGGATAGGCAGATGTGGATGTTTGATGGTATTACAGGTATTGTCACAGGATGGAAGCAGTTCCTAGTAAGGCCGCCTTTTGCAATTGATTAATAGCGAATTTGTCAATGCCAATGGTGTTCAAGTGGTGCTCCAGTTGTTTTGGGATTGCACCCAAGGAGCCTATTACTATTGGTACTATCCTTGCTTGCTTTTGCCACAGTCTTTCTATTTCTGTTTGTAGGTCTTTGTATTTTGTTATCTTCTCCAGTTCTTTCTCGTCTGTTCTGCTGTCTCCAGGCACTAATTATTATTATTGTTGTTATTATAGATCATCGCACAGTCAGCCAGATGTTCAGACTGGATTTGATATTTTCTCTACCTATTGAGTCCTTACCCAGGACCTGGGATAGGCAGATGTGGATGTTTGATGATATTACAGATATCGTCGCAGGATGGAAGCAGTTCCTAGTAAGGCTGCCTTTTGCAATTGACTAATAGCAAATTTGTCATCATCATCATTATTATTATTATTATTATTATTATTATATCTCAGTTGATAAGAATGTTCTGAATAGATTCAAAAGAGTAGATAATTGGATTAGTTAGATGGAATTTAAAGATTAAACATTTGATGGAATATGGTTAAAAAGAATAGAAAAATTCTGGATATAAATGTATTTTAGCTTAAGAGAGACATGTTTTTTTTAAAGTAGCATACTATTTCCTTCTTTTTTTCTTCTCTTTTTCCTTTTTTTTTAAGATATGAGAAATGTAAAATTATTTGGATGGCTTGTGTGAGGAAAAAGGCTTAATACTTAAGTGTAATTAACTCTGAGAAAATCTTAACTAGTAAGAATGTTTTGAACATTGCGGGGAAAACAAATCTAAATAAGAACTTTGAAAAGAGGATTTATGATGAGGTAATTAAGATGATTATTTAGAAAAGAAGCTTCATATTGATGTGGTTGTTAAATGCTAGAAAAATGTTTATATTCAATTGTCATTTATCGAAAATACTAAGAGATGTACTAATTTAAGGCTGGTAAAAGAATATTATTGGAAGAAGAGAAAAATCAAAGAAAGCGACCATGTGGATTATGGAACTATAGAAATTAATTGTTATGGATCGTTTTTAAATGTAAACCCAGACAACACGCTGTTTACCAAATGTTAAGGTGACTTATGTTAAAAAAAAATCAATAAAATATATTTTAAAAAAGAAAACATTATAAACAAGAAAAAAAACCCCGCCTAATCCCAGATACAAAACTCTAATTGAAATCAAATAGCAATAACAAAAGCATAACTGGAAGTACATATGTAGATCCTGCGAAGGCGTAATAAATCTTCAATGCTCTCTTAAGCAAAGGGACTGAAACTGTAACGCAGACCTGGGATTTTTCATCATGCAAGATATCATTAAAGATTAATTGCAATTGTAAATATTAATTGTAAATATTAATTGCAATTCTCTCTCTCTCTCTCTCTCTCTCTCTCTCTCTCTCTCTCTCTCTCTCTCTCTCTCTCTCTCCCTCCCTCCCTCCTTCCTTCCCTCCTTCCCTCCTTCCCTCCTTCTGTCAGACCTGCCCCAAGTTGGTCTTCTCTGGACTCCCTTCATGGTGAAAAACATACTTTTACTAAAAGCCAAGTGGTTACAGTAAAACAAAGCCGGAACTAAAAGTTTGCACGCGGAGGTTCCCAGTAAACTTTCCCCTTTCCTGTTCTCTCCCCCCCCCCTCCCGGTAATCTCCCTATTGCCCAGTTACATTTCAAGGAATTGTTTTGATAATGGTCCCTGCATCAGTGGGCTTTACATTTCCCCTCCCAGGCCTTGGGGCAACGAGCCGATGTCTCAGGAAGGTAAGATGTATACTTTTGGTTTCTCCTTTCCCAGTAGCTCCCTCCATAGTTTATAGCAGGCTGGCATCTAGCAAAGCAAGGCTGAAGCTCAGAATGGCAGTTTTGACTCTCTCTCTTTCTCTTTCTCTTTTTCTCTGTCTCTGTCTATCCTATCTCTTTTCTCTTTCTCTTTCTTTCTCTTTCTGTCTGTCTCTGTCTATCCTATCTCTTTTCTCTTTCTCTTTCTCCTTCTCTTTCTCTTTCTCTTTCTCCTTCTCCTTCTCTTTCTCTTTCTGTCTGTCTCTGTCTATCCTATCTCTTTTCTCTTTCTCTTTCTCCTTCTCTTTCTCTTTCTCTCTTTCTCCTTCTCCTTCTCTTTCTCTTTCTCTTTCTTTCTTTTTCTGTCTGTCTCTGTCTATCCTATCTCTTTCCTCTTTCTCTTTCTCTCTTTTTCTTTTTCTTTCTCTTTCTCTCTGTCTCTGTCTAGCCTATCTCTTTTCCCTTTCTCTTTTCTCTTTTTCTTTCTTTCTCTTTCTGTCTGTCTCTGTCTATCCTATCTCTTTCCTCTTTCTCTTTCTCTTTCTCTCTTTCTCTTTCTCTTTTTCTTTTTCTTTCTCTTTCTCTTTCTCTTTCTTTCTTTAATTTTAGTTTTTGGTATGGCATTGCTTTGCATGCCTTGCATGAGAATTTTTCTATGCTCTCTCTCTTTCTCTCTCTCTCTCTCTCTCTCTCTCTCTCTCTCTCTCTCTCTCTCTCACACACACACACACACACACACACACACCCTGCCAGGGTAGCTGAGACTTGCACATGCAAAAATAATATTTTATATTCTCCTTCCTGCCACTCGGAGCGATGGAAAGATGCAGCCACACCAGCCTGACCTCACCTTTTAAAAGAAAAGAGTACTCGGAGAAGCATAAAAGTGTTCCGCCAAGATAAATCACACCTTTACAACCCTATTTAGCACTGTATTTATCTCTGCAATTTTCAAACTGTCACTTTGACAAAAATTACAGATGAGCAAAGATGGCCTTTCTCCATTTAATGCTTCCCCCCCTCTTCATATTTGCAATTCACCAAGCTCTGCATTGATTAGGGAAGGGGGGGAGGATGGAACTCGTAACGGTCAGCGAAGTAGGAATATAGAATTTCAGCGTAGGAGGATTAGCAACTCAGAGGAGGAAAGTAGCTTTAATTTCTTCGCCCAGTAACCTCCGAAGCAAAATGTCCTGCTGGCAGCGTCCCATCCAGGATGTATCTCTGCTGAAGCATGAAAGGGAAGGGCACTTGATTTAAAAAGAAAGAGACAAAAGTCACTGTACATTGTTTTTTTTTTTCAGCTCAGCAGATGAATCACGCCAAGAATTGTAATCCCAAGAGAATATCCAGCTGCTGGGAAAGGAGTTTGCATACGGGAAGATGATTCTGCCCTGCTCTATTCAGCGTGACGTTGAGGGCCCCTTGGGAAGAGCGATGCATCCACAGCTTGTATTCAGAGAACTGGGCGACATAACTCAAACCTCGCCCGAATTAGCCCTCCAAGTAGGTCAACAAGAACTGTATCTAAAAATACAAGCCAGAGGAATCTTGGAGTGATAAATATCTAAATGGGATTTGAAAGTTTGAAAGGCTGCCTGCGTGGAGCTGACAGGTCTGGGCTGCAAAAGAATGCAGTTGACCCCTAGATGGCGGCAAAGGCTTGGATATTTCTGTGTTTCTTGACCACCCTCTTGTGGTGGGATGGAATTTTGCAGCCTAGATCTGGTTGTTTAAATTAATACGGTTGCTCAATGTGATGCTGACTCCATATTCCCAATGATGGAGAATTGGAATAAAGACTACAGTCAAGTTTGGATGCTGCTATGTTGTAACATTTTGAAAATATTACTTTTCAAAACCAATGCAATGTTACACTGATTTAGAAATGAATGCTTAGCTAGTAACAGGGGTTAGATGACCTCAACAGGATTGGACTTAGTTAGTTCTTAAATTCTTTCTTTCTTTCTTTCTTTCTTTCTTTCTTTCTTTCTTTCTTTCTTTCTTTCTTTCTTTCTTTCTTTCCTTCCTTCCTTCCTTCCTTCCTTCCTTCCTTCCTTCCTTCCTTCCTTCCTTCCTTCTCCCCTCCCCTCCTCTCCCCTCCCCATCTCTCCTTTCCTTTCCTTTCCTTTCCTCTGCTTTCCTCTCTTCTCCTCTCCTCTCCTCTCCTCTCCTCTCCTCTCCTCTCCTCTCCTCTCCTCTCCTCTCCTCTCCTCTCCTCTCCTCTCCTCTGGAATAGGACAATAACAAAGCAACTCCATACAATTGCGAAAAAAATCATCTGGACACAGATATGAGATCATCAGACTCCACCTGAAGCACATCTTCATGGTTTAAAAAATAAATCAGCGGACAGAAACAGTTAAAAAATCCCCAGAGAGGATAAAATGAGCTCTTTTCCATTTTTTTTCTTCTGTTCATAATTCTTGTACTTAGGTGATACTTCAGTTTTCATTAATATCTAGCTTGTTTGACTCTTATTTTGGAATGAAGAGGTAGAAGGAAAAATAAGTTGATTTATGTTCTCCAGAAACTCTTTGTTCATATGTTTTGCCTGCCTGGGTTGGTAGACATCCAACAAATGCTGTTTTGGCATCTGGTTGTTCAGTTTGATATCTTTACATTGTGTTAGCCCAGAAATATTGACAGTTTCCTTCATGTATTAGTTCTCCCATGTTCTTCTTCCTACAAGATGATGAATGTCTTTATATACAAAGCGAGATTCTTCACATTTTCTGTTTTAAACTCCATCATATTGGGCATAATTTGCAGGGTGTGAAGCTTAATTCCTAGACAAAGGACTCTGTCTATCTAATGGACAAGGAAGGAAATCCCCCTTTGCCACTTTCTGCATTTGTAGGGAGGATAAGCAAATAGTGTTAGGCCAGTTCATACCTCTTGGTAACGTGGGAGAGAAATACTCACTAATTGACAAGGTAGGACAGGCAAAAACTATTGGAGAAAGGGGGTCCCTAAGATACCCAGACTT
Source organism: Crotalus tigris (assembly GCF_016545835.1). Classification (NCBI taxonomy): domain Eukaryota; kingdom Metazoa; phylum Chordata; class Lepidosauria; order Squamata; family Viperidae; genus Crotalus; species Crotalus tigris. The sequence goes on along the minus strand of NW_024096472.1, from coordinate 1,689,342 downwards.
CAAGCTATAGAAAACTTCATGGACAAGTTATATTCAAATTATATTCAGAAGCATACAGCTAAGCAGTGCAACTCTTCAGCAGAGATATTAATGTAGTGGTATCTTGACTGACCACTGAGAAGTCATTCTGAACCAGCTGAAGTTTCTAGATGGTCTTCCATGTAATGTGAATAACTGAAATCTAATCAAGAGATGAGAAAGGGATGAGTTTAGTCCATCATGCCCAAATGGAAAGTTGCTCTTGGTACACCATTTGAAGCTGTGCTGGTTTTGATGTCTACCTGTTCTTCAGGCAGAAGCCATGCATTCAGGACCCTCTCCAGATTGCAAAGATGCTCTTGCTTGTATTGAAAGAAAAATCTTCATCAGGGTCCATTCCGAGCTGGGAATAAACAAAATGGAGACTGCTTTAGAAAGAAGGTTTTAATTTATTGAAGAGGAGAGCCAGACAGAAAGATGGCTCTGGGGAAAAAAAACTGACTACATGTAATAGGGAGTGGGGTTTTATACCGTCTTGGGTTTTTGTTTGAAGCTGTTCCTGTGGCATGAATTTTGATCTGAGTGTGCCTTTCTGGTATTCTGATGGTGGTGGGTTAATCCTATTATGTCCCAAAGTCATATCCTGCTTTCCTGTGGCTGTGGCTGATGACTGTTGGATTTTTGGTGTGAGGGATTGTTGATTCTAGGGATCTTTGTCTTTCTAATCCCAGCTTCCTGGCTCCAATCTTTCTGAGAAGATGATCAAATCTGCATTTCTGCAGATCTGGTTTCTTTTTTGGGGGTGGGTAGATTTCTGCCTTTAAGATCCTTTGGGGAAATATAATATTCTGCCTTTTAATATTCCCAAAAATATTTCTTTCTCTGGGGTGGGGGCTGACTTCCCACATTTGGAAAGCACAGCCCCATTAAGAGAGACAGACATGGTGCAATACTATTCAGTCGGTTCCTGAACAGCCATTCCACCTTGTATGGGCTGAATCTGAACCTTTCCCTTTCATCCAAAACTTGGAGGCTTCCAGACAGTGATCCATGAATCCTGTCGTGTCTCCAAGAGGTCTATTCTTAGATGTAAACAGACGCACACTTACTAATTTAGACAGGGCTCAGATTTTCATTCTTTTCATATACACAAGGATGGGCGAGCCATTTCCCAACCGTTTTCCTCTGTTAAAAGTTTTATTAGTTTTACAGTATACCATACAATGAAAATATAAAGATAAATAGTGGAAAAAATGGGGAAGGGAAAAGGGAATGGAGAAGGGAGGTAAGAAAGAGAGAGAAAGAGAGAGAGAAAAAGGCACTGACTTCCAATTTCTTTGTTCACAGCAAAGTGGAGTGTCAACTTCAAACTTCAATTTTTTACTTTCACAAAATAATATAAGCTAGCCATTTCGATAACAGCAAGTCTGTCTAATTGGTAAAACCCAAAATCCAAATTTCATTTTTTTTTTCAACCTCAAGCACAAAGTCCAGAAGCGGTTTCCATTTCTGAGTGTAGAGTATGGAACTTTGATGTTACATATGTTAACAGTAGCAAGACTGCTCTATGGCCAACTGTTTTCCAACTGTTTAGCCTAGGGTTTCTTCATTGTTGAACAAAACTTACTAAAAAAAAATAATCAGTTTTTTAAAGAATTTGAATGATAACTTTGCCCCTCCCCCCCAGGAAAGGACAGCTTAAACAAATGGTTTTAATAAGTAATTATGGTTCTTATTTTTTTATTACAAGGAATTTAAAGATATATTTTTATGATGTTTGATTTTTCTTGTAGCTGGGAATGAATTCATATGTCTCTTCACTATAGTCAATCCAATGGACTAAAGAGTGAATCCTATCTTTACAGGCAAAATGTGATGGACAGAATTGAGATGTTATTTTGTCATTCTAAAATGTGAAATCCATCCATTATGATTTATTTTAAAACTTCCTTCTTCCTATACCAATGTTCCTTGACGTGAACAAACCCATTGTTTGTTATTTACTCATTACAGCAATCAATTAGGCACGATTAACCAATTTATTTATTGATAACTGAAGCAACGCCAGATGACAATCTAAATACCAGAGCTTAATATTCAAGTTGAATAGACTCATCCGATTTTCAATTATTTCAAAAATAGAGATCTAGCTCAGTACAGAGGTACTTGTCTGAAACATTTCATGTAAAAAAGGTCTATTTCTCAAATTGGCTCAAATCCTGGAGGACAAATAATGTGGAAGAAATATGGATCTTATTATTTTCTGCATAAAATATGAATGGCCAGCACGTAGCATGTTATCGTACTACCAAGGAAGAAATTTGTAACCCAGGTGGAATTTTAATGCATTTTTCTCTCAGCCTTTGGGGCAAATGAACCTCTAGCATTATCTTCAAAAGAAGTAGAAGCCAGAATCAATAGATTTTAGTGTCGAGTGGTTTGGAAGATGTGGTAGTTGCACAGAGAATAATCTGGTTCTTCAGAAGACAATATTGTTTAATTGATTTCAGGGGATGCTCCGTTCATTTCGCAGGCATTATTTTTCTAGCAGATTAATTCTAAATCATGTGTAGCCATTAGCACACTTTGAGCAATCCGAAGAAGATTCCACACCTGTTTGTGCTCTGATTCAGGTGACTCTGAGGGTACAGATAAAGTCCAAAGTGGCCTCAAGGACTCTTAGAGAGCTATTGACCTTCAAAGTGCTAAGGACTAGAACAGTGGTTCTCAACCTTTTTAATGCCGCGACCCCCCCAACCGGTCGTAAGTCAAGGACTACTCAACCGGTCGTAAGTCAAGGACTACTCAACTGGTGCAGCACCATTTGCAGAATGGGACTTTTGGCAGGCTCAGCAGGGCAGAGACAGCCTGGACAATTCCTATTGGCTTTTGAAAGCCAATAGAATTAGACTCTATTCAAGAGAGTCTTGAATAAAAGGGAGTAGCACAGCTAAGGAAAAGGGGGGAAAAAAATGACGGACTGCGTTGTTTGGCGACCCCTGTGAAATGGTCGTTCGACCCCAAATGGGGTCATGACCCACAGGTGGAGAACCACTGGACTAGATCACTGTGAGGAATATAAACCCTTTCTGTTCATCACCAGTTAGTCAGAACGGAAGAAGCTTATTGGATGAGAAGTGAAATGTCCTCAAAAAAACCCCCAACCCCAAAGAAGTCCAGTTGCCTTTTGGAAAAGCACTTTTGGGACAACCATGACCAGGGGTGTCAAACTGCCGGCCCACAGGCCAGACACATCACGAGGAAACCATGCCCTCCCCATTGCCGGCAATGGGGAAAAAGTTCCAATATGTCGCGCGACATCACGTGACATCGCAAGTTTGACATGTCTGACCTAGATGGTTGAAAATCTCCATAGTCATAAAGGAGCTGAGACCGTCTTGGCAGCAATAAGACATAGCTCACCGCTGCTTCATTTTCTTATTATAAAAATTTTTATTTGCTGTAAGGTGGGTTTTCTCAGAGAAGATGAAAATCTTATTAAGCAAGTGAAGGATCAAAGACAAACCCACATTAAGAGGATTTCTGGGGTTTTAGTTGAATTGGATTCAGAAACGGAACTAATTAAAGATTGTATGATTAGATGGGCGCAGAATTTTGGTGAGCCAGTTCCATTGGACACCTGGGAAACTATTTGGGTGAGAAATGTCAAATGTACACAAGCACAGAACTTAAGGGAGAATTTTTATAAAATGTTTTATAGATGGCACCTTGATCCACAAAAAATGTCTTTTATGTACCCTGACTTACAACCTAAATGTTGGAGATGTGGTGGTATGGATGCTACTTATTATCATATTTGGTGGTCGTGCAGAGAGATAAAAGCATTATGGATTAAGATATGGTGGAATATCCAGAGAATTTTTAAAAGGAGGGTAAAATTTACTCCACAATTATTTTTGTTAGGTATAGTTATTGATTGTGATACAAAGGAGGTTATATTGATGTTAAATTTGATTACAGCTGCGAGGCTGTTAGTAGGACAATATTGGAAGAAGAAATCTTTGCCTACATTGCAGGAATGGTTTCTTAAAGTGTCTCATTTGGCAGAAATGGCAAAGATTTCGGCTTTCTTAAAGGGACAAACGCAAGAGAAATTTCTTGCTGTTTGGGATAAATGGATAAAATTTATACAATTTAAATTTGATATAAAAAATACTATATAGTTTTTTCATAATTTTTAACTCTCTCTCTCTATATATATTTTCTATTTTATATTCTCTTTTTTTATAAATATAAATTTTTTTAACTTTTTTTTAATTAAGCCTATATTCTGCCCTGGGAGGCCCTGGGGGGGGGGAAGGGGGGGTTTGGGTAGGGGTGGGGGAAGGGGGGTTTTGTTGGGAAAATAAAAAAAAATATTTTCAGTTTTACAATACATTACAATCTTAAAAATACTTCAGATAAAAAATAAAACAAATTGATACACACCACTTTCGGTATTGCCCACCCATTTCCCCCCAAACCGCATCCACCTCCAACCAACATGCCTCTTTCCCTCTTCTTCCTCTTCCTCACTCTCCAGCTCTCCTCAACTTTCCTACTTACTTCTCACCTTCTACCTTCTCGCTCGGGATGCGGTCCAGGGGAAATGCCCGGGCAATTCCTCTCTCCAAATTGAAACATTAATATTATATACAGTAAAACTATTTCTACTTTATCTGAACTACTTAAACTTCGACCCATCCACCCCCCACCCCTCCCCCCACCCCCTTCCCCCCCCAACTTCCCAGAGCAAAGTACAGGATTATGCAAACATATTAAACATAATCTATTTAAATTTACTAATTATACAATGAACAAAATCATATTAACCCTTAACTCTCTTCAAACTTAACATCATAAATTTATAAACAAGTTCATTACTCATAAAATAAATGAAACTTTGTAGTTCCATACTTCTTCGGAACATATTCTATCCATCTTCTCCATACATTAAAATATCTCTCATGTGAATGGTCCTTTAAATAAGCAGAAATTTTAGCCATTTCTGCTAAATTAGAAACCTTAAATACCCATTCTTCTAAGGAAGGCAGAGTATCCTTCTTCCAATAACTGCTTCATTTTCAGTAGGATAGGAGCAGTGGTGGGATTTAAATATGGGAACAACTGGTTCTCTACATGGATGCCACTTCTGGAAGTCTGTTCTGGGCCTGGGCAACAACAAATTAGCTACCAGTTCTGCTGAACTGGTGTGAACTGGCTGAATCCCACCACTGTATAGGAGAGACTGGAAATACCCACAGTTAAGCTCTTTTGTTGGCAAGTCTGGAGTCCATCGGGTGAGTTGCGCGCAACTTGGCTGTGATGTACATCTCCCATCATGTTGCCTACCGGGCTGTGTTTTTATTGCCTTCATTTGTGGCACCTGTGTAACCCAACTGTTGTATAATTAGGCTAATCTCATCCCAGGGAAAGCATCAGAAGCATTTTCAAGCTGCTGGTAATGAGAAAGCCATTATCCTTCCTGGTGCTAACAAGATTACTTTTGTGTATTTATGAACACTCAGGCACGCTTCTTTTTCGGGTGTGAGGAGTGTGTGAACTTTCACAGCTGAGCAGTCTGCTAATCAAGATGTGAAGGATGGTGTCCTTTGGTTCAGCTGGGGGACAAGCAACAACAAAGCCCTGTTTGTCAAAGAAATTAATAAGAGTATTTGCATCAGCTTGATGCTGGCTTGTTTTCTCGTGTTCAAAAGTTAATTGATTTCTGGCTCAGGTGTGGAGTATCTGAAATGGCTTTAAACCTAGGTTTTCTTTCAAACCTAGGTTTGAAGCCAGGTCTGAGCTTGTGGGCAGTTCAATGCTCCATTTATATGAACCTTTGTTTTATCCTTTTTTGCTCCTTGACCAAACTAGTAGATCTCTAAAAGGGAAAGGTGACTGCGTATCTTTGAAGCTTCCTACCATAGGAATGATCCAGACAAATGTTTATGAGAAGGAGTGAAAACATGGAAGTTTGGAGAAAGAAATCACTTCATTTTCATTTGGGGTGTGTTTTTTTGTTGTTGCTTGTGGGACTGGTTCCAGCACAGAGCGGACCTGTGTTTTTGGCTTCTTGTTTTCAAGATGGTGGAGTCAGTAGATGGGAAGATGGACTGCATAACATTTTATCATTTTTTTTATAAAGGAACGGGAGGTAGAAATGATGGTACAACAGAACTCTTTTGAGTAAGTGGGTAGAGCCATTTCAGAGGTCAGTGAGAAGATGGCCATGGACTTAGCAGTATCAAGGTTCACTATTACTGATTATTATTCCAATTCATTGCATAAGTGATCTCAATTTTCTACCTCTGTCTATTTCTGAGTTTCACTGCTTTGTAATCTTCCTTCCTTCCTTCCTGACCTGTTCCAACATTTGGATAACCGTGGAAACCAAAGAGGGTCAAGGCCCTTTATAATTCCATTCCAGATTCTGTTATAGCACTTAGACTTATATACCGCTTCACAGTGCTTTACAGCCCTCTCTAAGCAGTTTACAGAGTCAGCTTTTTGGCCCCCAATGATCTGGGTCATCATTTTACTGACCTGGGAAGGATGGAAAGCTGAGTCAACCCTGAGTTGGTCGGGATCAAACTCCTGGCAGCGGGAATGTTTTTTTGTAGCAATAGCATTAGTACTTAGACTTATATACCGCTTCACACTGCTCTCTAAGTGCTTTACAGAGTCAGCCTTTTCCCCCCCAACGATCGCTTTACCGACCTCGGAAGGATGAAAGGCTGAGTCAACCTTATAAGACAATTCTTGCATGATTTGATAATCAAGACGAGATCCGATCTAGAAATAAGGAGACATTTCCAATATTTAAAGAATATTAGAGAATAATAATAGTAGTAGTAGTAGTAGTAGTAGTAGTAGTAAAGTTGGAAGGGACCTTGGAGGTCATGTAGTCCAACCCCCTGCTCAGGCAGGAAACCCTACACCATTTCGGACAAATGGCTGTCCAGTCTCTTCTTAAAAATTTCCAGTGTTGGAACATTCACCGCTTCTGGAGGCAGGTGGTTCCACTGGTTAATTGTTCTGTCAGGAAGTTTCCCCTTAGTTCCAGGTTGCTTCTCTCCTTGCTTAGTTTCCACCCGTTGCTTCTTGTCCTGCCTTCAGGCACTTTGGAAAATAGTTTGATTCCCTCTTCTTTGAGGCAGCCCCTTAGATATTGGAACACTGCTATCATGTCCCCCCTCGTCCTTCTCTTCGTTAAACTAGGCATACCCAATTCCAGCAGCCGTTCCTTATATGTTTTAGCCTCCAGTCCCCTAATCATCTTTGTTGCTCTTCTCTGTACTCTTTCTAGAGTCTCAACATCTTTTTTACATCGCGGTGACCAAAACTGGATGCAGTATTCCAAGTGTGGCCTTACCAAGGCATTGTAAAGTGGTATTAATACTTCACGTGATCTTGATTCTGTCCCTCTGTTAATGCAGCCTAGCACTGTGTTGGCCTTTTTGGCAGCTGCAGCACACTGCTGGCTCATATTTAGGTGATTGTCTACTAGGACTCCGAGGTCCCTCTCACAGTTACTACTATTGAGCAAGGTGCCACCTATGCTGTACTTGTGCATTTGGTTTTTCTTGCCTAAATGTAGAAACACAGTCAAAGCTCTTTCAGGATCCCACTCCAATTTCTAAGGCAATTCTTGCATGATGTGATAATCAAAGAGAGATCTGACTTAACTAAGGAAAAATTTCCTGATAGTGAGAATACTTAACCAGTGGAACTGCTTTGCCTTCAGAAGCTGTGAGTGCTCCATCCCTGGAGCTTTTTAAGAGGAGACTGGACAGCCATTTTTTCCTGAAATTGTATAAGATTCTACTCTACCAACAGGCTTTTCATAAAAGGGATCCATATATAAAACTGACTCCCTCATTTAACATGAACAAAATTCTCTCCTGTATTAATTATGCTAGTTTTTTAAAAAATTCTATTATTTTCTCTTTATTTTGCTCCTTCCCATCTTTTTAAACATTCCTCCAGACTTCATGAAGTATCCTTGCACCTTTAAACAGGGAATAAAGAGGGAGTTTTTTTGTCTCTGGAAATCCGCAGAAGTTGTAATTTTACGATTCACATTTCTTCCTGAGAGAACAGTCAAAATGTAGATGATTGCTTTAAACTGGGAGATGAGATAAATGCAACCTTCATTAACCTGAGCAAACAAAAGTCAGGAATCGACTCCATAAATGCCAGGCCTCCCCGTTCTGCACAGTTCTGAACATGTTATTTAACATATCGATATCAAATTCATATCAAAGGATCGGCTTTTCTGTTATAGGTATGTATGCTGTTTGTTTTAGGAAAAAGCCATTCCTTTTGATCTGCATGCTCATGTTTTAATATCGTGGTATTAAAAACAAGCAAACTAAATGTGAAGAGAGACCTCGGGACTGCATAGTAAACAGGTCCTGTTATGACTCATTAAATCAGCTGGGTCTCTTTCCAGGACACAATTACGAGGGAGTCTGTAGTGCTCTGTTTTGGATCAGGAGTTCTTTGGGATTGGGAAGCAACCGCCACACCAGTATGAGAACCTAAGGCCCTGTTCTGAGATAGCATAAGATGATAACACAGCAACACAAGGTACCCATCCAAGAATATGATAAAATACAATAAGACAACGAAAGAAAAGTAGATCTTACACTTCTTCTGTCAGTTAGGGAACTCCAAAGAGAGGATGATGGGCAGCCCCCTTTAAACCCAGTTATATATGTCTGTCTGTCTGTCTGTCTCTCCCTCTCTCTCTCATCATCTGTCTGTCTGTCTGTCTGTCTGCCTGCCTGCCTGCCTGCCTATCCGTCCGTCCATCCATCCATCCATCCATCCATCCATCCATCCATCCATCCATCCATCCATCCATCTATCTATCTATCTATCTATCTATCTATCTATCTATCCAGTGGTAGAATTCAAATACATGAAGAACTGGTTCTCTGTGTGGATGCTGCTTTCGGAAGTCCATTCTGGGCCTGGGCAATAAAAAATTACTACCGGTTCTGCCAAACTGGTGCGAACTGGCTGAATCCCACCTCTCTCTCTCTCTCTCTCTCTCTCTCTCTCTCTCTCTCTCTCTCTCTCTCTCTCTCTCTCTCTCTCTCTCTCTCTCTCTCTCTCTCTCTTTCTCTCCCTGTCTATCATCTATATGTATCCCACCTTTATTATTTTTACAAACCCAATACATCTTCTGCCTCCTATTTTCTCCACAAAAACAATTCTCTGAGGTGGGTTGGGCTAAGAAAGTGAGAGAGGGACTGGCCCAAAATCACCCTACTGGTTTTTATGACAAACTCAAAGTGTCCTGCTTTGTACTCTGATGCCTTAACCACTAGACCAAAGTAAAATAAATATGCAGCCCCCCCCACTTAGGGCTGGATTGAAATTCCATCTCATGAGGAGATATACTATACATAGGAGTACTACTAGTCAGTATATAGACTTAAATACACTCTAGACCACCTTTGTTGACACCTGTCTTTGTTGATTTCATCTCAGTAGGCTTTGCCAAGGACAGGCCTGCATTGTTGCTTGGAATATTTCACCTAGCCTTGCCAAGGATCAAGATTAAGAACTATTTGTTTATAACAGATAGTGATGTGTCCATTTCAAAGAGTAAGGAGTATCTATGATGATTAAAAAGAACTTCCTACTCTACACAGGTGTCTCACCAAGGACTTGCAAAACAAAGTCACCTTTGGTGGTGGAAATAAATGCTTATTTAATTCTGTATTGCATTCTCAAACATTACACAGGGATACAGTTCTATTTAATGTGCATCTAAGGCAAAGAGGTACAAAAGCAGATATTCAGTTCCTTCTTGACAATTTTGTTGTGAAACCGTCAACACTGCAAAGCCTCTGTGCAGTGACCGTGAAGTCCTGGATGCAGATGTGGCTGCTTTAATGAGACACAGACAGGAGCTGCATTTGCATTCTGCATTTTCTGAAAGCTTTTCTTTGCAATCACATTGAAACATTGCCCAGCCTGGCTCTGTGGAACAATGATAATTTAAGACTGTTCAGTATTAGTAGGCTTTAATTTCTTTTGCTTACAAATTTCCTTGGATGTTGCTGCTCCTAATGAGGAGCTGAGATTAAACAGACAGTGCTGTTTTTATTCATCCCAGTTCTAAGTCATGATATTGGCAGAGGAATATATCTCCAAAGCAGACATGCTTAGAACATGATCAATCTCTGGCAACAGTGTCAAACCAAACGATGGGAATTAAATGAGATTTTGATGCTGGCAAAGTGCAGTACTTATTCAATTCATTCTTCAGTCTGTAGCTACTCAAGATCTTTATATGAGATTGCCCCTGTTATTATGACCATTGTTATTACTGTTTGCTGTTAACTCTTCATTTACCTGTACTGCAGGCATACATTGAGCAGTTATACCTTTGGGATCTACAGGGATCTATTTTGTGATGCACATTATCTTCAGTCTCTCTTTTATTGGAATGACATCAGAAAGTCAGAATACAGACACCCGTACTGAGGGATAGAATCAAGATCACGTGAAAGGTTAATACCACTTTACAATGCCTTGGTAATGCCACACTTGGAATACTGCATCCAGTTTTGGTCACCACGATGTAAAAAAGATGTTGAGACTCTAGAAAGAATGCAGAGAAGAGCAACAAAGATGATCAGGGGACTGGAGGCTAAACCATATAAAGAACAGTTGCTGGAATTGGGAATGTCTAGTTTAATGAAAAGAAGGACTGGGGTGACATAATGGCAGTCTTCCAATATCTCAGGGGCTGCCACAAAGAAGAGGGAGTCAAGCTATTCTCCAAAGCACCTGAAGGCAAGACAAGAAACAATTGTTGGAAACTAATCAAGGAGAGAAGCAATCTGGAATTAAGGAGAAACTTCCTGACAGTTAGAACAATTAACCAGTGGAACAACCTGCTTCCAGAAGCTGTGAATGCTCCAGCACTGGAAGTTTTTAAGAAGAGACTGGACAGCCATTTGTCTGAAATGGTATAAGGCTTCCTGCCTGAGCAGGGGGTTGGACTAGAAGACCTCCAAGGTCCCTTCCAACTCTGTTATTCTATTCTATACTTGGCAGACAGAATCACCACAGTAATTCTTAAGCACTGGTTTGTAAAATGGAAAAACTAATAAAACTTTTTTTTTAAAAAAATTGGCACCATCTTCTCTGTGACAGCTCTTCAAGTATTGGAAGACTGCTATCATGTCACCCCTAATCCTTCTCTTCAACATGATTAGTTTCCTTAGCTGTTCCTCATACAATTTAACCTCCAGACCCTTTATCATCTTGGTTTCTCTTCTCTGTACTCTTTCTATGGCAAGGGTCTTCAGACTTGACCCTTTTATGACTTGTGGATTTCAACTCCCAGAATTCCTCAGCCAGCGTGTCTGGCTGAGGAATTCTTGGAGTTGAAGTCCACAAGTCATAAAAGGGCCAAGTTTGAAGACTCCTGTCTTAAATCTAACAAACAAAATGGAGGCTGGCTGAGGAATTCTGGGAGCTGAAGTCCACAAGTCATAAAAGGGCCAAGTTTGAAGACATCTGTTGTATGGTGGCCACATCTTTCTACAGCTTCTCAGCATCTTCTTTCTGGATTTTCGTTTTTGAGAAGAAGGATCCCTTCCTTCAAACCTTGATCCTTAAGGCAATAACAGAGGTTAAAGTACTGTACCTTTCACTTTTCTGAAGTTTTACAGGCTAATGTCACCAACTTCTACCATGGCACCCCCCCCCCTAAATGTCTATTAAGACATTTGTCACTTAGGAAGGGACATTTAGTCAACTAGCTTGGCATTGCCTGCAGAGTTTGCTTGAGTGACCTTTTGGCTTCAATTGGGATGAAGTATGTTGATCTTTCGTAAGACCTATAGGCCCCACCATACTGTGCATTTATTTCCATACAGGTGGAAACCAGCAGAAAAGATGGCATTTGCTCCTTTCACAATCTCCTGAATTAGAAATGATATTGGAATGGGCTCAAAACAGGTCAGAAAACTGAAAAAAAAAAAACCAAGATAGCTGCAGCCTTCGAAACGATGACAAAAGCTTCTAAATGTGAAAACAATAATCTGAGTACAGCACGCTCCTGTCTCTTTTCATTTTTGACATCATCCACGGCAGGAGAAGAAAGGAAAGTTATGTCAGCTCCTGTTTCCATTACAATCTTTCCCCAACAATAAAATATCAACCTTTCTTAACGCTGTATACCCTGCATGAAACTTAGCACTTTGCTTGAATTGCGTGACCTTTTCAAAAATTTATCTTTTGATTTCCTGACCGGTCTGCTATTTACTCTCAGATTAGAGGTTCCCTCCCCAAACTCAAGCTGGTGTGCTGATGGCAAATAAGAAGGATTCATTGGGCATTGCGTAAAGCCGCAGTGATACAGCCCTGAGCAGGAATACATCCCTTACAGGTGCTGTTACTTTCAATTAATCTACTCATTTCCATTCCCCCCCCTTTGAAATATGAGACGAGTTTTTTTATTTTTAAATGTTGTGGGCTTACATGGATTTTATAAGTTCTAAAGTCATTTTAGGGCTTCAGAGAGTGAAAGCTAGTTCACGCAGTCAGCACATCTATTGCAAATTGATGGATATATATAGCAGGGCAATTCGGAAATAAGCCTCCATTTGGTTATCAATGACAGACCACTGCAGATACAGAACTTTTATTATACACATTGGAAAATGACAATATTACATTACTTTTTGACATAATCACCATTCAAATGGAGGCACTTGTCATAACTTCCTGCTGAGATGGAGAACAACAACACAGCACTCTCAATCATGAAGAAGTCAACTCAAGATACACAACTGCTTTAAAAGCTTGGATTGGATATCTTCTTTTTAATAGTGGTGATCAGTAGAAGTCTTGTGTGGATTGGGGTCACTTTGCTTTGTTGAGGGGTCCATCTCAACAGGAATGGTCTTGGGTTATATAAATCTGGATGCAAAGGGCAAATGTTATCATACTGTGGGAAGTCAGCCCCCCAGAGAAGGAAATATTAAAAGGGCAGGAAAATATATTTCCTCAAAGGATCTTGAAGAGGCAGAAAAGTGTGCCCAGTTTTCCTTGATAGCCTCAGGTCTCCCTCCCCCAAGCAAAAATCAGTTCTGTAGAAATGTAGATGTAAACTATCAGGGAGGTTGAAGCTAGGAGATTAAGAAGACAAAGACACCTAAAATCTGCATACCTCACCCAAACTCTAAGAGTCATCAGCCATAGCCTCAGGGAAGCAGGATAGGACCTTTGGGTCATAATAGGATTAACCCATCACCATCAGAATACCAGAAAAACATACTCACTCAGGTCAAAGTTCATGCCACAGGAACAGGAAACAACTCAAAACAAAAGGATCCAGAGGGTATAAAAACCCACTCCCTACATGTGCTCAGCCCTTTTTTCTCTCTCTTTCCTGCCAGAACCATCTTTCTGTCTGGCTCTCCTCTTCAATAAACTGCAACCTTCTTTCTAAAGCAGTCTCCATGTTGCCTGTTCCCAGCTTGGACTGGACCCTGATGAAGATTTTTCCTTCAACAATACAACATTACAAACCCTTACAACAAAGTTACGGCTAGTATTCATATCACATGAAATTTGAGGTTCATACACCCTACACAACAGAGCCTCCTTATAATTACATATTAAAAAGAAGGCTTCCAGTCCAAGCTTTGCCCAAGCAACTTTGTATCTTGACTTCTTCATGACTGGGAGTGTTGTGTTGTTGTTGTTTTGACTGCACCACTTTTGTAAAGTTTTATAGCGAGGCCGATACTCAGAAACAAGATTTTCTGAGTGCAGCAAATTTAGAAAGGGTACATAAAATGGACCCTTTTCTTGAAACTAGGTCAAAGTTTCAAGCATCCCTTTGAGAAACTGCTTAGCCTAGCCTCTAGATCAGTTCTATTCTAGACATCCCAAATTCTAGACATCAGTAGGTCTACCTTGACTTATCACACCATATTTTTGATACATATTTATACATGTTCCTTCATTTAGATCTCCATAATGTATTTATTCGTTCATTCCATTATCTTGTTGTTGTTAGTTGAGAAGTCATGTCCGACCCATCACCACCCCATGGACAATGTTCCTCCAGGCCTTCCTATCCTCTACCATCTTCTGGAGTCCATTTAAGCTCACGCCTCCTGCTTCAGTGACTCCATCCAGCCACCTCATTCTCTGTTGTCTCCTTCTTCTCTTGCCCTCCATCTTTCCCAGCATTAGGCCCTTCTCCAGTGAGTCCTTCCTTCTCATTAGGTGGCCAAAATACTTGAGTTTCAACTTCAGGATCTGGCCTTCTAAAGAGCAGTCAGGGTTGATCTCCTCTAGGACTGCCCGGTTTGATCGCCTTGCCGTCCAGGGGACTCGCAGGAGTCTTCTCCAGCACCAGAGTTCAAAGGCCTCCATTCTTTGGCGCTCGGCCTTTCTTATGGTCCAACTTTCACAGCTCTACATTGCAACTGGGAAAACCATGGCTTTGACTATACATACCATTGTCTAGATTGGAGCATTGATTCCATTGATCAAAATGGAAATCTTTTTTTCCTCCTATTGTTGCAGGAAAAATGAGCTTCAGTTGGGAAAACCGAAGCTGCAATTTTCTCTCTCCTTCTCCTCTCCTGATGCTTTCAGCAGTTTAACATCCCTTGCCAATTTGACCACATTCCCTACCTGAACTCTCGCCACAGCTGAAACCAGCTGTAAGAACCCAGGGTTCTCTGGCTGATTTTGTGATCGAAAGATATATGATTATCCCACTAATAGGCTTCCTCTTGCTGGAAAATCTATTTTTATGACAGTGATAGATTCTCGCAAAAGGAAAAGGCAGCCCAGAGACCCCCCGCTAGCCATAAGGAAAGTTTTATAACTGTATGAGATCTTCTGCTGGCTTTTGATTAAATCTTATTCCTGCCATGATCTTTTCCCCTCTTGGATCTCACCCAAGGTTGGAAATGTGTATTTTATTTTATTTTATTTGTAAGAGCAAAAGACAGTCTGTGTAATGTTCAGAAATGGTCTTTGCTGGTAAGGAAACCTTGAAAAATTAAAGTCCACCTATCTGGAGGTTCCCTAGGTTGGGAATGTTAGTGGAAAGGACATGGATGTGGTTTTTTTTTCAGGGATAGGTCCTCCAGAATGTCTCTTCTCTTCTCTTCTCTTCTCTTCTCTTCTCTTCTCTTCTCTTCTCTTCTCCTCTCCTGTCCCCTCCCCTCCCCTCCCCTCCCCTCTCCTCTCCTCTTATCCCATCCCATCCCATCCCGTCCCGTCCCGTCTCGTCCCGTCCCGTCCCGTCCCGTCCCATCCCATCCCATCCCATCCCATCCCATCCCATTCTATTCTATTCTATTCTATTCTATTCTATTCTATTCTATTCTATTCTATTCTATTCTATTCTACATTACTCTACTCTACTCTACTCTACTCTACTCTACTCTACTCTACTCTACTCTATTCTATTCTATTCTATTCTATTCTACATTACTCTACTCTACTCTACTCTATTCTATTCTACATTACTCTACTCTACTCTACTCTACTCTACTCTACTCTATTCTATTCTATTCTATTCTACGTTACTCTACTCTACTCTACTCTACTCTATTCTATTCTATTCTTATTTTATTATCACTTTTTGCTTTTTGCTTTTTTTATTTTTACTTTACTTACTTTGCTTGCTTTACCCTAACATCCCAAGACAAAAGTTTTGTCTTTATATCTGAAAGACAAGCAAGCCGAGCCTGACTATAATTTGGTGCCAAAAGATCAGAGTATGACTGTTATGCTACAGGAATTAATTCAATTGATCTAGTTGGTTTCCAATGCTTTGCTCATGGGCACAATAGCTGGATCCAGTCCCAATAAAACCAGTATGCCTTAACAGCAAGTAATGAGTTGAACTCCAGGCAGCTACCTGATGTTGAACTGAGACCCTACAAATTGCTCCTAATTTCCTTTCCTCTTCCAAAAATGGTTGCAAAGGGACTGTGGCATTCTAATTTTAACTTCAGGGATCTCCTTGGTCACTTGGATCCCAGCCAACCTAGTCAGGATAGAAGGTCCCTTGGCTTCAGTTGAGCATCTCAGTCATAAGGAGAAAAGCCTTGCACAGAGTTATGGTCTGGAACGTGTAATTGGGGTGGTGGTGGTTCTATGACTTCTGTGTTTAAATTCTACTTTTAATTTAACTATTAAGCATTCCATTTAATGTATTGTGTTTTAGACGAACCCTTCAGTAAACAGAATGATGCTCTTTCCCCATTCTCTGCCTTCATCCTATTTTTATTTTTGAAAAACACCCTTCACGTTTGAAACAGATTGTCAGCAGAGGTCTGTTGGAAGACTCACTCAATATGGCACCTCCAGATAATATAGAATAATAATAATAATCTAAAATCTGTGCTTAGCGTTCAATTTTTTTCTCTCAATCCAGAGCTGCTATAAAATTGGGGGAAAGTGAGTAATAGATTTGAGAGTCATCAGAAATATAAATTATAGCCAGACGTTTCCTATCAGCTCTCCATGCAGTTAATGATAAACAGTCAGTGGGATATATGCACCTCTAGCATTTTTTATAACGAATCTATTGCTTCCATGACAGCTTCGTGTCAAACATTATGCTTTGGAATTTATAACTCTTGGTACTCTATTAAGAGATGAGGCAGATAGGTTGCCATCTTCCATTTCTGTTACTCCTCCATACGGGAAATTGATCAAATTATTTTAACCCAGCATCTGTGTTTACTGATGAAGCCAAATAAGAATGCACTTCGTGGGTAAAGGTAGATGAGTCTCAAAGCACTCCTTCATCTGGAAGCAAGGAATACTTTGCATGATCAAGTAATCGACTATGTTTGCTGTAACAAACACATGAATTGTGAACATCTGGCAATTAACTGTGGTGAAGATGGTGCAGAATCCTAAGTATTGTCAAATCTTTATTAGAGCCGAGGTGGCACAGCAGTTAGAGTGCAGTACTGCAGGCCACTTTAGCTGACTGTGTTCAGCAGGTCAGCGGTTCAAATCTCACCGGCTCAAGGTTGACTCAGCCTTCCATCCTTCCGGGGTAGGTAAAATGAGGACCCAGATTGTTGGGGGCAATGTAAATATATATATATACATTGCTTACTGGTGTACACTGCTTAGAGAGTGCTTGCACTTAAAGTGGTATATACGTCCCATAAATAAATAATAAATAAATGGTCTTACATCAGCATAGTTTACAGCAGGGGTAAAACTGTCAGCCCGCGGGCTGGATGCATCATGGGGAAACCATGCCCACCCCATTGTCGGCAATGGTGAAAAAGCTCCGATATGTTGCATGACGTCATGTGATGTCGCGAGTTTGACATGTCTGGTTTACAGAATCTGACTTTCCCATCAAAACCAAACTGGGGGTTTGATGAAGTTCCTTTCAGAATCTGGTCAAATTAACTTGCTTGTGGGGGCTTTCCATGTTGGAACAAAGAATAGAGTAGAGTAGAGTAGAGTAGAGTAGAGTAGAGTAGAGTAGAGTAGAGTAGAGTACAAATTAGAATAGAAATGGAATGGAATGGAATGGAATGGAATAGAATGGAATGGAATGGAATAGAATAGAATAGAATAGAATAGAATAGAATAGAATAGAATATGAAATGGAATGGAATAGAATAGAATAGAATAGAATATGGAATGGAATGGAATGGAATAGAATAGAATAGAATAGAATAGAATAGAATAGAATAGAATAGAATAGAATAGAATAGAATAGAATATATGGAATAGAATAGAATAGAATAGAATAGAATGAATAGAATAGAATAGAATAGAATAGAATAGAATAGAATAGAATAGAATAGAATAGAATATGGAATGGAATGGAATAGAATAGAATAGAATAGAATAGAATAGAATAATAGAATGGAATGGAATAGAATAGAATAGAATAGAATATGAATAGAATAGAATAGAATAGAATAGAATAGAATAGAATAGAATAGAATAGAAAGAATAGAATAGAATAGAATAGAATATAATAGAATAGAATATAGATAGAATAGGAATGGAATGAAAGAGATAGAATAGAATAGAATAGAATAGAATAGAATAGAATAAGAATAGAATAGAATATGGAATAGAATAGAATAGAATATGGAATGGAATGGAATAGAATAGAATAGAATAGAATATGGAATGGAATGGAATAGAATAGAATAGAATATGGAATGGAATGGAATAGAATAGAATAGAGTAGAATAGAATGGAATAGAATAGAATAGAATGGAATGGAATAGAATAGAATAGAATAGAATAGAATAGAATAGAATAGAATAGAATAGAATAGAATAGAATAGATGGAATGGAATGGAACGGAACAGAACAGAACAGAACAGAACAGAATAGAATAGAATAGAATAGAATAGAATAACAGAGTTGGAAGGGATCTTAGAGGTCATCTAGTCCAACCCCCAGCTCAGGCAGGAAACCCTATACCATTTCAGACAAATGGCTGTCCAGTCTCCTCTTAAAAACTTCCAGTGTGGGAGCATTCACAACTTCTGGAGGCAAGTTGTTTCACTGATTAATTGTTCTATCAGGAAATTTCTCCTTAGTTCTAGGTTGCTCCTCTCCTTGACCATTTTCCATCCATTGCTTTTGGGCACTTGGTCTCTAAAAGGTTCGCCATCACTGTGCTAAGCCTTTAAAAAAAACCTTAGCACTTTCTTGGGGGAAAAAATGCTGTTTTTCTGAGGTTCTATTACTTCCAGTTTAGTAAGTTATGAGACTGAATAAAGATTAAATTGGCCCCAACTCTGCTGACCTTTGCAAAGCGTTGAAGACCTGGATGTGCTCCAGAGGTCTTCAAAGGTTAAGTGTCCTGCTGTTGTACGGCTGATGGTATCGAGTTTATCCTCACAATTCTGTCTTTTGTAGTTTCTTTATGTTTCATTGATATTGTTGTTTTTAATGTGCTGCGAGCTTCCCAGAGTCACATTTGTAAAATGAGTGGGCCTATACAGTGAATCAATCAATCAATAGAGATCAATAAATCAATCAGAATATGTTCTCAAAGTAAACTTCAAATCCTTCTCCCAAGCATGGGGAAAAATGTATTTGTTCATTCTGGAAAGAAGAAGAAGAAGAAGAAGAAGAAGAAGAAGAAGAAGAAGAAGAAGAAGAAGAAGAAGAAGAAGAAGAAGAAGAAGAAGAAGAAGAAGAAGAAGAAGAAGAAGAAGAAGAAGAAGGAAGAAGAGGAGGAGGAGGAGGAGAAAGAAAAGGAGGAGAAAGAGAAGGAGGAGGAGGAGAAAGAGAAGGAGGAGAAAGAGGAGGAGGAGGAGGAGGAGAAGAAGAAGAAGAAGAAGAAGAAGAAGAAGAAGAAGAAGAAGAAGAAGAAGAAGAAGAAGAAAAAGAAGAAGGAGAGGAGGAGGAGGAGAAAGAAGGAGAAAGAGAAGGAAGAGGAGGAGAAGAAGAAAAAGAAGAAGAGGAGGAGGAGAGGAGGAGGAGGAGGAGGAGGAGAGGAGGAGGAGGAAGAGGAGGAGGAGGAGAGGGATCCTTGGTGGGATCCTTGGTGCTCTCTGAACTTCATTGTTTTCTTGCAGACGTTTCATGCCCCAACTAGGTAACATCATTAGTGCTAGAAGGGAGTGGGGATTGTGGAGAAGAGGAGGAGGAGGAGGAGGAGGAGGAGGAGGAGGAGGAGGAGGAGGAGGCAGCATATTTGGTTCTTGGTGCTCTCTGAGCTTGTTGTTTTCTTGCAGACATTTCATTACCCAAACTAGATAACATTATCAGGCCTAGTCTGATGAAGATTCTATATTTGTGGGTGGGGAACTGCTGTTTCATCAAACAAATGAAACAATAACTTTTTAACTGTCTTCTGTTTCAAGAAAACCTCTGGGTTCTCCCTGGTTGAGACTCTTGATTAGCTTCCTTCACCAGAATAGGCTGGGAAGTTGAAATAAACAAACCTGGATGCAGAACTCTCTGCATAGCAGCATCCTGAGGGATTGGAATGCAATGAGAATTGCCTACAGCAGGGGATTTTTTTTTTAAAAAAAATATTTTATCTGTAGAAGAGAGAATATTATATTTAGCTGAGTGAAGAAAACCAGATTTCTATTACTGTCAGCAAATGAGCTCTAATCAAACAGCTGTGTTCATCTGTCAGCTTGATTGGCTAACCGTCCCTCTCAGCTCTGCAGATTTATAAACCTGAAACTGAGGCTTACAGCATCCTTGATCTCTGAACAGTTCTGAAAACAGATTCATCCGTTTAGATCTAGTCAGTGTTGATAGGTTGGATTCAGATGGACTGGGCCACAGAGAGATCCTTTCGGCACTCGTGACTTAACCACATTTTCATCATGTTACCCAGAATCAGAATCAGAATAGAGCTGGAATGGGACATGGAGGCCTTTTAGTCCAGCCCCCTGCTCAAGCAGGAGACCCTATATCATTTCGGACAAGTAACTGTCCAGTCGCTTCTTAAAAACCTGCAGTGATGAAGCACTCACAACTTCTGGTGGCAAGCTGTTCCACTGGTTAATTGTCCTCACTGTCAGGAAGTTTCTCCTTAATTCCAGGTTGCTTCTCTCCCTGATTAATTTCCATCCATTATTTCTTGTCCTGCCTTCAGGTGCTTTGGAAAATAAATTGACCCCTTCCTCCTTGTGGAAGCCTCTCAAATACTGGAATAGTGTCCCCCCCCCCTAGTCCTTCTTTTCTCTAGATTAACCAAACCCAAATCCAGCCGTTCTTCATCTGTTTTAGTCTCTAGGGCTTGGATCATCTTAGTTGCTCTTTTTTGCACTTTTTCCAAAGTCTCAACATCTTTTTTTGTAATGTGGTGACCAAACCTGGATGCTGTATTCCAGGTGTAGCCTTTGTTGTTGTTGGTTGCGAAGTTGTGTCCGACCCATCGCAACCTCATGGACAACATTCCTCCAGGCCTTCCTGTCTTCTGCCATCTTCTGGAGTCCATTGAAGCTCACGCCTACTGCTTCAGGGACTCCATCCAGCCACCTCCTTCTCTGTCGTCCCTTTCTTCTCTTGCCCTCCATCTTTCCCAGCATCAGGCTCTTCTCCAGTGAGTCCTTCCTTCTCATTAGGTGGCCAAAGTATTTGAGTTTCAACTTCAGGATCTGGCTTTCTAAAGAACAGTCAGGGTTGATCTCATCTAGGACTGACCAGTTTAATCGCCTTGCAGTCCAGGGGACTCGCAGGAGTCTTCTCCAGCACCAGAGTTCAAAGACCTCCATTCTTTGGCACGCAGCCTTTCTTACAGTCCAACTTTCACAGGCTTAAGGGTGTGTTCTGGAGGCATTTGACAGCAAGAATCTATTTCCTTTAAATCCA
The DNA here is from genome assembly GCF_016545835.1 of Crotalus tigris. Lineage (NCBI taxonomy): Eukaryota > Metazoa > Chordata > Lepidosauria > Squamata > Viperidae > Crotalus > Crotalus tigris. The sequence goes on along the minus strand of NW_024096472.1, from coordinate 1,668,021 downwards.
CATCAGATGTTTGTGGTTACAAGTCAATAGGAATGAAAATAATTGTGAAGAGATGCTGGCAATGAAGGGGGGGGGTCTTCTCCAGATCCGATGACTGCATGAATACAAATGAACTCATTAAACAGTGTGAAGTCAGAATTAATTCACAGCAATTGGTTTTTTGTTTTTTTTGTATATAACTTTGAAACAAGCATTTCGTCTTATTTTGTGCCAGTATATTGAGCAAAGAAAATATCTCCCTTGACAATCTTGAGAAAGCCACTTCAAAATATGTGGAAGACCTGTTGTTTTGTACTGTACATATAATATATACATATTTATGCCCTACAGCAGTGATGGCGAACCTTTTAGAGACCGAGTGCCCAAACTGCAACCCAAAACCCACTTACGTATCATCAGGTGCTAGGTGGGCATGGCCCATTGGGTGGGTGTGGCCATTTGGGTGGGCATGGCTGCGGTGGTAATGGCAGACTGGGTGGGAATAAAAAGTTAAATCAATCAATTCCAACTTTGTAAGATCATTTTTTTCCCATAAGACGTTGAAATTGATTGAGCCTTTTTTTTTTTTTTTGCACAGGGTGGTGGAGGCCTAAAGCAAAAAGGTTTTATAAAACCCAGCTGAAGGCCTAGGATTGGGGTGATGCTGCACATGCCCACAGACAGGGCTCTGTGTGCCACCTGTGGCACGCATGCCATAGGTTCGCCACCACGGCCCTACAGGCTGGAAATGTGGAAATGGTAACCTGAGCCAGCTGTGTGCAGCAGCAGCAGCCAAAAAAGCTAATACAATCCTGGGTTGTATAAACAGAGGCACAGAATCAAAATCATGTGAAGTATTAGTACCGCTTTACAAAACCCTAGTACAGTGATGGCAAACCTTTTAGAGACCGAGTGCCCAAACCGCAACCCAAAACCCATTTATTTATTGCAAAGTGTCAGGGCTGCATCACCATTGTGGTGCCCTCGGGGAGGGGGGAGGCAGGGAGGCACCTCTGAGTGCCACCTCTGGCAATCAAAACCCGGGGGCAAAATAATGGGCCACCGTGCTGCAAGGCACAAAAACGGCTGCAGGGTGCAAATACAAAGTGCTGCACCATGTAAGAATGGGGCAGGGTTAGTGAGTCTCACGCAGGCACTAGCCCTGCCCCATTTGCAGCGTCTGCGTGCTCGCAGCCCCGTGCATGCATGCACGCATGTAAAATGCTTCCCCCTCCCTTTTCTTCCGGTCCACCAATCGACAATGGTTGGTGACCTCTGCTCTACCACCTCTACTCGACCTTGCTAGTCGGCCGCTTCGCTTTTGTGCTGGGCGAGGCTCCTGCTCCGGGCGGCGGGGGCAGCCTGATGGACCTGCTGCTGGTGGCAGTGGCACGCGTGCCAACAGAGAGGGCTCTGAGTGCCGCCTCTGGCATGCGTGCCATAGGTTCGCCACCACTGCCCTAGTAAGACCACACTTGGAATGCTGCATCCAGTTTTGGTCACCACATTACCAAAAAAGATGTTGAGACTTTGGAAAAAGTGCAGAGAAAAGCAACTAAGATAATCTAAGGCCTGGAGACTAAAACATATGAAGACCGGTTGCAGGATTTGGGTTTGGTTACTCTAGAGAAAAGAAGGACTAAGGGGGGTGTGTGTGACATGATAACAGTCTTCCAGTATTTGAGGGGCTACCACAAAGAAGAGGGGGTCAATTTATTTTCCAAAGCACCAGAAGGCCGGACAAGAAGTGATGGTTGGAAACTAATCAAGGAGAGAAGCAACCTGGAATTAAGGAGAAACTTCCTAACAATGAGAACAATTAACCAGTGGAACAGCTTGCCACCAGAAGATGTGAATGCTCCAACACTGGACATTTTTAAGAAGAGACTGGACAGCTATTTGTCTGAAATGGTATAGAGTTTCCAGCCTGAGCAGGGGGTTGGACTAGATGACCTACAAGGTCCCTTCTAACTCTATTCTGATTGATTGATTGATTGATTGATTGATGTAACATGTAGGAAATGCAGAATGAAATTTTGTACAAACTATCGAAGCTCCATGGTACAGAATTATTTATTTACTCTCTCAAACTTCTTTTGCTTTAGATCTCATCTTCCATTTTTTTAATTGCGCCAAACCATAAAAAAAATCATGCCTGTATATTACAAAATCAGCACTGAAGGCAAGTAATTCTGTGTGATTCCACTCTGTTAATTCAAGCCTAAAACGTTATCTTCCTTTAAATCTCTACTACGATAGCTTTAATTCCCCCCCCCCTTTTATTTGCTCTCTTTCAAACTGGCACATAAGAAAAATTATTTTCTGCAGTACTCACGCTTGCCAGAACTTAATAGGAAAAAATCCTAGTCAGTTTTACTATCCTGTTTTGTCACAGTTGTAAGCAATAATTTTGTTTCCAAGTGCTGTCTGATAGCTCTTTTTTTTTTTTTTCAGAAGAGAATCCCGGTGATGTGGAAATTAGGGAAAAAAGTCAACTCATACAAACAGGTAAAACGGGCAGCAGGAAGATAGCTTGAGCAGGGGGCTGGACTAGTAGACCTCCAAGGTCCCTTCCAGCTCTATTCTATTCTAGTAACATTATGCACAAAAATGGAAGGCTACACAATGGAAGAATGGCTGCAAAAGTTGATAGAGTTAGCAGAGATGACTAGATTGACTGCGCTGATTAAAGAAAAGCACACAATTATTATTATTTTTTTCCTACCAGGAAACCGCTTTTGGACTTTGTGCTCGAGGTGGAAAAAAAAATGAAGCTCTGATTTTGGGTTTTGCTGATTAGATAGGTTTGTTGTTGTAGAAATGTCAAGTTTACATTATTATATAAAGGTAAAAAATTGAGGTTTAATAATAATAATAATAATAATAATAATAATAATAATAATAATAATAATAATAATAATAATGCTGGAAGGGACCTTGGAGGTCCTCCAGTCCAACCCCCTGCTCAGGCAGGAAACCCTATACCATTTCAGACAAAGGGTTGCCCAGTCTCTTCTTAAAGACTTCCAGTGTTGGAGCATTCACAGCTTCTGGAGACAGGTTGTTCCACTGGTTAATTGTCCTCAATGTCAGGAAGTTTCTCCTTAGTTCTAGGTTGCTTCTCTCCTTGATCAGTTTCCATCCATTGCTTCTTCTCCTGCCTTCAGGTGCTTTGGAAAATAGCTTGACTCCCTCTTCTTTGGGGCAGCCCCTGAGATACTGGAAGGCTGCTATCCTGTCCCCCCTCGTCCTTCTCTTCATTAAACTAGATATACCCAATTCCAGCAACCGTTCCTTTTATGCTTTAGCCTCCAGTCCCCTAGTTTGATGTTATTGTCTTATTCTATGGCACCAAAAGGGGTCAAAAGTCAATGTTATTGCTTTCTTTTTTCCCTTCTGCCCTATACTTTCCCCTTCCCTTTTCCCTCCCTTATTTTTCCCTTATTTTCTTTTGTATTTTTGCATGTTATATTATATTTCGATAAACTAATACAATTTTGAAATTGAACAGGTAAAGGGGGAGGATGTAACGTTTAGATGGATGGATCATTTCAAAGTTATATTCATGCTTATTTTAAAGCACACACATTACGGATTTTGAGTTATTGTTTTAGAATAGAATGGAATAGAATAGAAAATAGGGAATGGAATGGAATGGAATAGAATAGAATAGAATAGAACAGAACAGAACAGAACAGAACAGAATAGAATAGAATAGAATAGAATAGAATAGCATAGCATAGAATAGAACAGAATAGAAAAGAATAGAAAATATGGAATGGAATGGAATGGAATGGAATAGAATGAATAGAATAGGAATAGAATAGAATAGAATAGAATAGAATAGAAAATATGGAATGGAATAGAATAGAATAGAAATTAGATGGAATAGAATGAAATGGAATGGAATGGAATAGAATAGAATAGAATAGAATAGAATAGAGAAAAGAAATGGAATGGAATAGAATAGAATAGAATAGAATAGAATAGAATAGAATAGAACAGAATAGAATAGAATCGCATCGCATCGCATAGCATAGCATAGAACAGAATAGAATAGAATAGAAAATATGGAATGGAATAGAATAGAATGGAATAGAATAGAATAGAATAGAATAGAAAATATGGAATGGAATGGAACGGAATAGAATAGAATAGAATAGAATAGAATAGAATAGAATAGAATAGAATAGAATAGAGAAAAAGTGGAATGGAATGGAATAGAATAGAATAGAATAGAATAGAATAGAATAGAATAGAATAGAATAGAATAGAATAGAATAGAAAATATGGAATGGAATGGAATGGAATGGAATGGAATAGAATAGAATAGAATAGAATAGAAAATATGGAATAGAATAGAATAGAATAGAATAAAGAAAAGAAATGGAATGGAATGGAATAGAATAGAATAGAATAGAATAGAATAGTACAGCATAGAATAGAATAGAATAGAATAGAATAGAATAGAATAGAATAGAATAGAATAGAATAGAATAGAATAGAATAGAATAGAATAGAATAGAATAGAATAGAATAGAATAGAATAGAATAGAATAGAATAGAATAGAATAGAATAGACTAGAATAGAAAATATGGAATGGAATAGAATAGAATAGAATAGAATAGAATAGAATAGAATAGAATAGAATAGAATAGAATAGAATAGAAAATATGGAATGGAATGGAATGGAATGGAATAGAATAGAATAGAATAGAAAATATGGAATAGAATAGAATAAAGAAAAGAAATGGAATGGAATGGAATAGAATAGAATAGAATAGAATAGAATAGAATAGAATAGTACAGCATAGAATAGAATAGAATAGAATAGAATAGAATAAAGAAAAGAAATGGAATGGAATACAATAGAATAGAATAGAATAGAATAGAATAGAATAGAATAGAATAGTACAGCATAGAATAGAATAGAATAGAATAGAATAGAATAGAATAGAATAGAATAGAATAGAAAATATGGAATGGAATGGAATAGAATGAAATGGAATAGAATAGAATAGAATAGAATAGAATAGAATAGAATCAGAGTTGGAAGGGACCTTGGAGGTCATCTAGTTCAACCCCCTGTTTAGCCAGGAAACCCTATACCATTTCAGACAAATGGTTGTCCAATCTCTTTTAAGCTCTGAATAAACAGACCTGGAAATCAGAGCTTAAAATAATAACTCCAAATATGACTCACTGGCTAATTGCTATGCAAAGATTTTGAAAATTTGACAGTCCTAGGCTAGCTGTAGGCATTATGCAGTCCTAGCCTGCCTTAACAGAAGAATAGAATCAAGGTCATGTGAATTATTAGTACCACTTTATAAGGCCACATATGGAATACTGCATCCAGTTCTTATTTAATTTCCCCTCTTCTTACTGGAAGAAGAGAAGATCAAGGAAATATATCATTAATTAATATATTGATTATGGAACTATAGAAATTAATTATTACTGATTGTTCTTTAAATATATGAACCCAGACAACACGCTGTTTACTAAGCACTAAAAAAAATAAATGATATATATAAGGAAATTCTATAAGCAGCAGCACCGAGATACACAAAGTTTCTGAGTTTGACAAGCTGCAGCAAAGCTCATTCCAGGAAGAAACTTCATAACTCGTGTTTGTAAAAGGATTTTCAAAGATGCCATTTTGAGCTATGTGTCTTTACTTAGTGAGGGGGTTTAATAGAGAAATAACCAAATGGCAGTTCAGGGTTTGTGAAGCTGATATAAAATAAGTGTCTAACTTCTCTTTTGTTAAGCCCCTTCTTATCACAGCTGACAGATACATTGCAATAGCCGTGTTTTTGTGAACACATACTCATCCTTTACCTATTCATCTTCTCCCACTCAGTGCTGAGGACAGACACATTCAGCCCTTGCTTTGTGTAAATAAAACATTTCAACAAATGGAAATGATGCAATTTCCCAAGGACAGGACTTGATTTTTAGGGTGGGCCTGGGGTTATAGGAATGGACCATTTCTGATCCAAGGAATTATGCTTTCAAATACGTTGTGACAGAGGTGCTTTTTCAAGAGGCAACTGGATTTTCTTTGTTTTTCCTTGAAAGTGTTTTGCTTCTCATCCAAGAAGCTTCTTCAGTTCTGACTGAATGATGAATGGAAAGATTTATATTTCTTGCAGTCAGCTGGTCATTTGTACTCCCTCTGAGAATTGTTGAGGCCACGTGGAGATTTATCTGTGCCCTCAAGACCACCTGAATAGTGCAAATGGGTGTGGAATTTCTTGGAACTGCTGAAAGGAATGTGTTATAAACAGGAGATAGGTCAGTGATGGCAAACCTTTTAGAGACCGAGTGCCCAAACTGCAACCCAAAACCCACTTATGCATCATCGAGTGCCGGGTGGGTGTGGCCCATTGGGTGGGCGTGGCTTTGTTGGTAATGGCAGACTGGGTGGGACTAAAAAGTTCAATCAATCAATTCCAACTTTGCAAGATCTTTTTTTTCCTCTGGAAGTTGAAATTGACTGATTGATTGAATCTTTTTTTTTTTTTGCACACGGCAGTGGAGGCCTAAAGCGAAAAGGTTTTATAAAACCCAGCTGATGTTGCGTGTGCCCACAGAGAGGGCTCTGAATGCCACCTCTGGCACCCATGCCATAGGTTCGCCACCACTGAGATAGGTGGTGTTGTATTCCACCCCTCTTTTGAGAAAGGGCTGTTCAATCTTAACATAAATGGCCTCCTTGACCCCTCTTTCAAACCTGTGGTACTCTCTGTCCAGAATGTGGACTTTGCTATTGTGGGAAGTCAGCCTCCCCCAGAGAGGGAAATATTAAAAGGGCAGAATATATTCCCCTAAAGGATTTTAAAAGCAGAAACCAACTCTGCCCCCAAGTCTCTTTTTCCCAAGCAGAAACCAAGTCTGCAGGAATGCAGATGTGATAATCTTGTCAGAAAGAATGGAGTCAGAAAGACTGGGATTAGGAAAAAAGATCCCTACAATCAACACCAAAAATCTAAGAGTCATTAGCCACAGCCCCAGGGAAGCAGGATATGACCCTTGGGACATAATAGGATTAACCCGCCACCATCAGAATAGCAGAAAGGCACATCCAGACTCAGCTCAGAATACGTGACACAGGAAATACAAAGCCTCAAACAGGAATAGGAAACAACTCCAAACAAAAGGCTCCAGAAGGTATAAAAACCCACTCCCTACATGTGCTCTCTCTCTCTTTTTTCTTCCAGAGCCATCTTCCTGTCTGGCTCTCCTCTTCAATAAACTGCAAACCTTCTTCCTAAAGCAGTTGCCATGTTGTTTATTCCCCGCTTGGATGAATCATGATGAAGACTTTTCCTTCAACACTGTCTTCAAAAGAATGACCTTTGTCTTTCAAATATGGATGGCTGAATCTTGTCCTGATGGGTTTGCTCTCCTATGTTGTGCCATGCATTTGTTCTGTTTCTCCAGGGTACAGATCCACACATGTCTGAACATCTTCCAGGAAAAACACATACATTCCAGTTGCCTCTTGAAAAAGCACCTTTGGAGACAACCATGACTTGGAGAATGGAGAATCTCCACAGACACTTTCCAATATCTTATCATTATAAAAGAGCAAGTTGTAGTTTTGAGGGAGAAAAATCACTGTACTGGTAGGATTTCCTTTTTCAAAGCGCGAAACCAGATCTGTAATATTTGTTTTCTATGGAAAATAGTTTGACCCCCCTCTTCTTTGTGGCAGCCCCTCAAATATTGGAATACTGCTATCATGTCGCCTCTGGTCCTTGTTTTCACTAGATTAGACATATCCAGTCCTTGCCATCATTAAGACCTAATTTGTTCTGTTTTTTTTTTTTTTTTTAAGGAAGAAAGAAGGGGAAAAAAAATCAGCACGCTCAACCCCTCACATTCCACTTACGCTCTACGGAAGCCTAATTTTAGACTGGGTATTTTCAAGGACTCGCCTAGGAAAACATGTATTCCTTTCAACTCCATAAAGGCTTCTGAATGACAACTTTCCTAGCAAGACAATTTAATTTGAGCAAGCCATTACCTGTGAAGTTTGACTGGAGATTAGCCATTTGGTTCCGTGTACCAACAAAAGAAATTAGAAAGGAGCCATGGGTACTAATGCCGTGAACCGTCAAAATGTGATTACAAGGAGTAAATTGATCGATGAAAATGACTAAGGCAGTCCTCACATCACGGTGGTGGGGACTGTGAAACTGCTTTTCTGCTAAGCGTCCTCCAAGCACGATCAAGAGCGGATGTGACATTTAATAATGAAGAGATAATAAATTAATAAACCCAGTGTCCTACAGTGCTTTACTCCGAGCTCTTCGTGAATGTTAATTAATTACCCCATTAAGCAGTTAGGCAGATAAATGCTCAGCAAGTATTCCATTCAAGTTCTCCCCCCCATCCCCAAACAAAAGGCAACAACATGGCAAACAAAGAATTAAGAGGGTTTTGATGGTTTTTTTTTTAATGGAGATAAATAGTAACTGCAGGAAGAATGGCTTAGTTGTGACATGGTTTCTCCTTTCTTTCTTCATTTTATTTTCCTTCCCCCCCCCTGTGGCATTTTCTAGGTCTTATTTCTGTTCTCCATTCTTTCTGTAAGTTTAGTTTCCACTAGTCTTTACTGTTATAATCAAAATTCTCTCTCTCAAACACACACATATCTACACACATACGCGCACACACATAAACACACACGCACACAGGCAAAAAAGCAACATCCTAATAATATGATAGCGTCTAAATGTGATATATTATATGTGTGTATGTATAAATATGAAAATGTGTATTTACATTATGTCTCTCTCTCTCTGTCTATATCTCATCTATCTATCTATCTATCTATCTATCATTTCCTCTTTTCTTTCTTTTCTTCTTTTTTCTTTCTATCATCTATCTATCTATCATTTATCCATCTCTCTCTCTCTCTCTCTCTTTCTTTCTCTCTCTCTCTCTCTCTCACTGTATCTCTTTATCTATTTGTCTATCTATCTCCTTACCTCTCTCTTACTGACTCTCTGTCTGTCTCTCTAGCTCTTTATCTATTTCTCTGTCTGCCTATCTGTCTATCTCCACTGATTACACTCATTGATCTGATATGCTGGTTTTGAATTACTACTAATTATCTTCAGCTCCATTATCTCTTATTTGCAGTTGGAACATTAAGTATATCTTAAATACACTGATTTGTTGTTCCTGATTTTAGAGGCAGGACGAGAAGTCTGAACAAAGCTGAAATACACCTCATTGTCTTTCCTTCTATGTCTCTCTCTCTCTCTCTCTCTCTCTGCTCTGATACAGCATGGCCTCAACAAATAGACTTATCTGTCATGCTGAGCCGAGCCGCTATCTTTACTTTGCCTACTTTTGCTTTAAAAATAAAAAAAAAAAGAAACATCTTCTGGATTAAAGAGCTTTTGTCTTCCCTCTTCATATCTCCTTCCTATTTTCGTTGGTTTGAAATGTCCTTCTCTGCTTGGGAGTACACTTCCCGCTCTTCATATTTCATTCCTTTGTTTGGCGTTGGCATCTCTAACCTTCACCGCTTTTGCGTGCTCTCCACTGCTGTGAAAAAGAGACTGACCCCCCACAACTTAACACTGCCTTTGTAAGACAAAACACACACACAAAGAGATAGTGTCCCTCTGGAGGGGGGGGGGAAAGCTGGTAGGACCGCAAACTTATCAGTATTGAAGGCAATCTGACTGCTAGAAGGAGAATTGGTGTAGTAACTCTGCAAGAGTTATTGTGCAAGGCATTCTCTGTGCAATTACTTTGGGAGAGGAGGCAATGAAGTTGTGCCCCAATCTCCCCCCCCCCTCTCTAAAAACAAGAGAGCCTACCCTTTCATTATAGCATAGAGCCGAGAGTGTTTCCGCAAAGACACTATTGTAAATTATTTTGAAAAGTGCAAGAAATGCCAGCAGAACTGAAAGACTGTTTGGGAACGTGATGCGTGCAAAGATAGGGAGGAACATGTAATTGGAGATCCTGACATTCTCCACCAGGCTGTTTTTTTTTTTTGTTTTTTTTAATTATAAATTTTTACAATTTTACAATAAAAACCCCTTCTCCAAATCCCTCCCAACCCTCCCCAGAACCCTCCCCCATTCTTCCCAGAACTGAATACAGGGTTAACTAGAACTTAAAAGAAAAAAAAAACATGTAAACTTAAATAAACCTCAAACAAATATGATTACATTCAAAAAACAGATTATTAAATACTTTAAATCCATTATATATGAGAAACAGAAAGAGAAAAAGAAGAAAAGAAAGAAAATAAAAAAGATAAAAAAAAGAAAAACAAAACTAATCTACACTTCTAAACAATATCTTAAACCTTAAAATATAAATTATTCAAAAGCTAAATAATATTTTCTAATATCATACTTGTATTCTATAAAATGTATCCATCTTTTCCACACCAAGAGATACTTCTCTTGCGATTGATCTTTCCAAAAAGCCAAAATTGTTGCCATTTCAGATAGATGGGAAACTTTAAGAAGCCATTCCTGCAGAGTAGGCAAAAATTCCTTCTTCCAATATTGTCCTATCAACAACCTTGCCGCTGTGATTAAGTTTAACATTAAAATAATTTCTTTGTCACCACAATCGGAAACAATACCCAACAAAAACAGTTGTGGAGTGAATTTTATCCTTCTTTTAAAAATTCTTTGAATGTTCCACCATATCTTAATCCAAATCCACCAGGCTGTTTTGTGACATCTTGCCTACAACTACCAGCCTTCTGCCGCTTTCTAAGAGAGGTTTCTTCTGCTGCCAAAGTAACTACAAGGTAACACCATGAGTGCTATGGGTCAGCTCTAATTACTCTCCCAAGCCATGCCAATAAGTCAGTCAGTGCTTAATTTCAGGGTCAGAAATTTAAGTAAATAATCGTGAGCTGTCAGTCACACGGCTTCTTATCCTCAGCTTCCATAACTGCAGTTCCTCTATGGCAGGCCTGGGCATTTTGGAGCCCCTGGGTCACATCCGGCCTCTAGCTGTCCCTATCCAGACAGCATGAGGTCAACCAAAAATTAGAAATCAAATGTAGGTAAGGGTGTGTGTATGTCATGCACACAATACAACTGCATTACTTTTAGTTTGAAGGCAAACTGCTATTTTTTGTAATTTACATATGTAGAATGGAATGGAATGGAATGAGATGGGACAGAACAGAGTAGAGTAGAGTAGAGTAGAGTAGAGTGGAGTAGAGTAGGATAGGGCAGGGTAGGGCAGGGAAGAGCAGGGAAGAGCAGGGAAGAGCAGAGCAGAGCAGGGAAGAGCAGAGCAGAGCAGAACAGAACAGAATAGAATAGAACCATGATAATAGAATAGAGTAGAGTAGAGTAGAGTAGAGTAGGGTAGGGTAGGGTAGGGTAGGGCAGGGCAGGGCAGGGCAGGGCAGGGCAGGGCAGGGCAGAGCAGAGCAGAGCAGAGTAGAATAGAATAGAGTAAAGCAGGGCTTTTCAACCTTTTCACCAATTGTACCACTTTTAGGATATGGCAATATTTGAATACCACCTAGCAAGGTGTCAAAAACCTGATGAACAAAACAAACAAACAAAAAAACCTGTTGAAAGTTGCAATTGCACTGAAATGACTTATGACCATTTTTCACACTTATGACCATTGCAGCATGCCCAGGGTCATGTGATTTATATTCGGATGCTTGGCAACTGATTCATATTGATGATGGTCACAGTGTCCCAGAGTCATGTGATCCCCTTTTGCAACCTTTTGACAAGCAAAGTCAATGGCAGGGCTGCTGGTGGCCAAGTGCTTCCTTTCGCCCTTTCCTGACTCCCTTTTTCTCATTCCCATCTCCTTCTGAAGGAAGAATTTGAACCCCCCCACATATTTTCCCTCTTCCATATATTCATCAAACAAGGAAAAGCCTCCAGAGACAGAAAAGACAAGCTGCTGAGTGAACTAGCTTAAAAAGCCGCATTCCCCTTTAAGAATTAGCTACTGGCTAGAAAGGAAAGTTAAGGAGCCAGGCACTTAAGGAAGAAACAAAAATGTAGTAAGTACTGGCTGCCAACTAAGGCAGCCTTGCCAAATGGCTCCATTCTTAAGTTAAGGAATGCTACAGGCAAAATCCAATCAGGAGAAAAATACTTCAAAATCCCTTGCAGCAAAACTTACAGCTAATAATAACAGCAATAGAAGCTAACACATCAGCCATCAGCCAAATAGAAATTGCCAAACACTCCTTAAGAACAGAAAGCCCACATTGCACAAATCCCAGGACTTCAAAGTCACAAAAGCACATAAGAATCCTTCCACTCTCCATCTCCTTCCCTCCTCCGTGCCTCATCTCCAGCCATTGCTGCCTTTTTTTCCACTCCTCTTGGAGGGTGACCCCTCCCCCATTGCATTTCTTGTCTGTTTGCTGCTGCCAGGACAGGTGACTGCCACAGCAGTTGTAGATCGGCTCATGGCCAACCTGCTTGATCTCCTCTCCTCTCCCCCCACCCTCCTCCTCCTCCTTCTTCTTTCCCATCAGTGCAGGTAGAGCTGACTCTGCCTCCTCCCAAGGCTGCTGCTTTTTTTCTCTCCCTCTCCCACCCAAACTGCCTCCTTTTATAGCCTCTCCTGTCTCCATCCCCCTCCTCCTTCTCTCTCATGGGGGAGGGTGAACAAGAAGTGAGCCTGGGGCCTTTGCCTCGCCCCAGCCACTCTGCAGCTGCAGAGGACTCTCTCATAGCAAGTCCTTGCCTGTGCTGGCTCTTTCCCTCCCCCACTACACTTGGCCAGGCAGGGCTGTGTACTACTTGCCATTTCTTAATGTACCACAAGTGGTACGAGTACTACTGGTTGAAAAGCCCTGGAGTAGAGTAGAGTAGAGAAGAGTAGAGTAGAATAGAATAGACATAAAATAGAATAGAATTAAAATGGAACAGAACAGAACAGAATAACAGTTGGAAGGGGCCTTGGAGGAACCTTCCATGTCTATGTGTGCCTGTCTATGCATCTTGACAGCTTTATTGGTTCAGCTCTCCACAACAACCTCAATTCCTCATGTGACCCTTGATGAAAATTAATTGTCCCTGCTCTACGGAGAACAAAATCCCCGCTACCTCTGAGGTACAGAGCTTCAACCTTCAGGAAGTACTAACCTCATGGAGGTCCTTCCAAATATATCCCCCTTAACCCAGATATGAGCTTAAAGGACGACATATGAAACCACACTGCATGTTAATACCATTCTGAGACCACTTCATAGCAACACCATTTGTATTCCCCAAAGCAGTTTGAAGCCCATTCTTGACTGGCATTGTTTGTATCTGGCTCACAATCCTGAGAACGTGCCAAATTGGATCCGTGCATTGCTCACTTGTCCAAGAATGGCATTTGATCAAATCTGAGTCCCAGAATGAGACAAAAGAGATTGTACTTTCTCCTAAGTGTGGAAAAGGTTGAAAAAAAATTGGCAATCCAGTTTATGTTTTGGATTAAATAGGGCAACCCACAGGGAAGGAAGGAAGGAAGGAAGGAAGGAAGGAAGGGGAAGGAAGGAAGGAAGGAAAGAAGGAAGGAAGGAAGGAAAGAAGGAAGGAAGGAAAGAAGGAACAAAGGAAGGAAGGAACGAAGGAAGGAAGGAAGGAAAGAAGGAAGGAAGGGAAGGAAGGAAGGGGAAGAAAGGAAGGAAAGAAGGAAGGAAGGGGAAGAAAGGAAGGAAAGAAGGAAGGAAGGGAAAGAAGGAAGGAAGGAAGGAAGGAAGAAAGGGGAAGGAAGGAAGGAAGGAAGGAAAGAAGGAAGGAAGGAAGGGGAAGGAAGGAAGGAAGGAAAGAAGGAAGGAAGGAAGGAAGGAAAGAAGGAAGGAAGGAAAGAAGGAAAGAAAGAAGAAAAGAAGGAAGGAAGGAATGAAGGAAAGAAGGAAGGAAGGGGAAGGAAGGAAGGAAGGAAGGAAGGAAGGAAGGAAGGGGAAGGAAGGAAGTCTAAACAAAACAAAAAAAACACCAAAACATAAATGAGCAAAAGACTAGCACATCTGAGATACTTCAATGGACCACTTTATGAACATGAGGACTCAGCACCAGAATAGATTAATAGAAGAAATTGAAGTTTTCAAGAAATTGTACTGTATGACAGACAATTAACACTTGGAGAGGACTTACAGTTCATAGAATGCTGAGGTTAACAGAGTTCACAGGGATCACGTAGTTGAACCCTTTGGGATGTGTAGGAGTACCAATTAAACCAGGGGTCTTCAAACCCAGCCCTTTTATGACTCGTGGACTTCAACTCCCAGAATTCCGCAGCCAGGCATGCTGGCTGAGGAATTCTGGGAGTTGAAGTCCACGAGTCATAAAAGGGCCAGGTTTGAAGACCCCTGAATTAAACCAACAGCAACATCTTCTTAAAAAACCTCCATGGATGAGGAACCAACAACTTCCTTAGGTGAACTGTTCCACTGTCGTACAGATCTTGCCATCAGGAAGTTTACTTTATATTTACTTAGATGAAGATTCTGCTTCATTTAATTAATTTATAATTAATTTATTCTATGACATTGGAAGCCTCTGAGAATCTCTTAAGTGTGGTGGTGGTGGGGAGAAAACCTCTCACAAATGAATAAATTCTGGTTATTTTACACGGCAGACATCAATCTCTCAATGAGTTTTATTAAAAAAACAAAAAACCCTCTGGAGAACACACAAATAGTAGCCACCCTAGCAATAGTTACTGTTATAGAATCTGTTGGACTTCATCCCCTTTAAATAAAAGTAAAATTAATGAAAGCCATCCTAGTTTCCCCAGATTCTGACCCTGGTTCATTCTTTCCCCCTCACGATGCTCTAGGCTGCCCTCTTTTGTGTAATTGTGGCGTCTGGGTGTGAATGGGCTTGCTCCCACTTGAATTAATCAGCCCTTAAGTCTTCCCCCCCCCACCGCTGTTGTGTGGTCTCCTTCCATAATCTGCCTTATACCTGACAACTTAATTGCATTCTCTGAGCAGAGCAAAAGGGCACTCTGGAAATGGAAGATTTGGTGTGTGACATTTCAAATGTGAGCTGGTTTGCCCCCCAACTTGAAAAATGCATGTATTCTTCGACAACGAGGCAAGACCTTGTCATATAATTGTCTTTCTTATGAACCAAGCTCCGGGAGGAAGACATTCAGCTTCTAAAATAAATGTATTCTGACGGGCATTAATTCCAAAAGCCAAAGGAATGTAACGCAGCCTGCTTTTTTTCTAAAGATGACTCAGCTGTTCCACATGGTCTTCCAACCTGTTTCACTTGAGTTTATTTTCTTGGAAAACAGACCTTCCCAGAAATACCGGACCAATGAGAATATCGAAGCGTGGATGTTTTTACAGAGTATATGGGGCGACAAAGAATCTCTTTGTCATTGGGAGATAAACAGTGACTGAGGTTGAAAGAACTTTGATTATGCACTCAACGGTTGGAAGAAATTATAGCATGGACAAGAAATTCCACAGGTCCAATCTTGGAGTGGAATTTTTTAGTAAAGCAGATGCAGAGTGCAAATGTATCAGAACATAAACTGAAATAATTATCATCGGCGTATTAAAATTAGATATCTAAAGGGATGCCCCAAAGGAGTAGGGAAGACATGATGGCAGTGTTCCAGTATCTCAGGGGCTGCCCCAAAGAAGAGGGAGTCAAGCTATTCTCCAAAGCGCCTGAAGGCAGGACAAGAAGCAATGGATGGAAACTAACCAAGGAGAGAAGCAACCTGGAACTAAGGAGAAATTTCCTGACAGTTGGAACAATTAACCAGTGGAACGACTTGCCTTCAGAAATTGTGGAAGCTCCAACACTGAATGTTTTTAAGAAGAGACTGGACAACCATCTGTCTGAAGTGATATAGGGTTTCCTGCCTGAGTAGGGGGTTGTGCTAGAAGACCTCCAAGGTCCCTTACAATTCTGTTATTCTGCAATTCTGTAAACTTGTCTAATGAAAGAGGCAGAAATGATGCTCCTTGGTGACAACTATTGGAAAGTTTGTTAATTAATAATCTAGACCAGGGGTAGGCAACCTTGGCTCTTTTATGACTCGTGGACTTCAACTCCCAGAATTCCTGAACCAGCATGGCTCAGCTTGGAAACTTCTCCCTTTCCCCTCAGCATGGCTGGCTCAGGAATTCTGGGAGTTGAAGTCCACCAGTCATGAGGGGGCCATAGTTCCCCCATGCTGGCTCAGGAATTCTGGGAGTTGAAGTCCACGAGTCATAAAAGAGCCAAGGTGGTCTACTCCTGATCTAGACATTCAATATTGCCCCCACCACCACTTTCTTTGATTTGCTTCACATGCTTCATCAGAGGTTTCAGTTTGAAACACAATTTTTAATGGCCCCAGATAGGTGAACAATCCACCATCTGAAAATTTTAGCAAGTGCTCAGGATTACTTCAAGTTTCTGTTTCTTTTTCCCTCGGCGTCCTTCAGTCCACATTATACTTCAAATCCAACAGAGGCCTTGAAGTGCTATAATATTTTGAATTCTCCAGGTGAAGCCTGCACTGTTTTCCCCTCGCACATAGACGTTTCCATTCAACATCGTTCTTCTTGTGACAATATGTCTCTAAGCAAACTGAAGGACACTTTATTTTGTAGCTGTATTTTTTTCTTCTCACCGTTATCTGTTACCTGCTAACCTCCTCTCCTGCTTGCAACACTTCAATTTCCTCAGGAAACTCTGATGAATTTGATGAATTTCTAGACTCTCAAAAAGGCTGGACAGAGTGCCGTTGTGCACGCTATTTGATGAATTTTCCCTTTTGGACTATATCTTGATAGTGGCAAATATATGGAAGAAAAGAAAAGGAAAAAAGAAAAGAAAAAGAAAGAAAGAAAGAAACAAAGAAAGAAAGATGCAAGGAAGGGAAGGAGAAAGGAAAAGAAGGGAAGGGGGAGGGAAGGAATGACAGAAGAAAGAAAGAAAAAAGAAAGAAAGAAAGAAAGAAAGAAAGAAAGGAGAAGGCAAGGAGAAAGGAAGGGAAGGAGAAAGGAAGGGAAGGGGAAGGGGGGAAGGGAAGGGAAGGAAGGAAGAAAGAAAGAAAGAAAGAAAGAGAAAGAAAGAAAGAAAGAAGGAGAAGGCAAGGAGAAAGTAAGGGAAGGAGAAAGGAAGGGTAAGGAAGGGGAAGGAAGGAAGGAATAACAGAAGAAAGAAAGAAAGAAAGAAAGAAAGAAAGGAGTGAGCAAGGAGAAAGGAAGGGAAGGGAGGGAGGGAAGGGATGAATAAAGAAAGACAAAAGAAGAAAGAAAGAAAGGAAGAAAGAATGAAAGAAAGAAAGTGTTACAATTATGGCAAGAAATTTTTCGTCTCCCATGAATTTGGGCAGACTCATGGAGACAATGGAGGATTATGGGAGGGGAGGCTGGTGTGCTATGGAGTGATGAAGAGTTTGGACATAGTAACTGAAAAACAATAAAAACTTCCCCAGAGTTCATTCTTCTTAAGAACAAGGGTTCTTGAGGTTAGTGACTTGAATAAGACTTGAATCAAGAAGTCCTTGGTTTGACAACCCTCTATCAGAAATGGTACAGGGTCTCCTTCTTGAGCAGGGAGGTGGACTAGAAGACCTCCAAGGTCCCTTCCAACTCTGCTGTTCTGTAATTCTATATCTCATTTCAACTATCCAGAACCCAACAACCCCTTGCGATTATTGACCACTTTAGTAACGATATCACCCACAGTATCTCTATAGTTTCAAGAGAAGCAATAAAAGTGAGGGAGATCAGATCACCTAAACCAGGGGTAGGCAACCTTGGCTCTTTTATGACTCGTGGACTTCAAGTCCCAGAATTCCTCAGCCAGCATAGAGGAACTATGGCCCCTTCATGGCTTGTGGACTTCAACTCCCAGAATTCCTCAGCCAGCATGGGGCAACTATGGCCCCTTCATGGCTTGTGGACTTCAACTCCCAGAATTCCTGAGCCAGCATGGCTCAGCTTGGAAACCTCTCCCTTTCCCCTCAATATGGCTGGCTCAGGAATTCTGGGAGTTGAAGTCCACCAGTCATAAAAGAGCCAAGGTTGCCTACTCCTGGTATAGGGTATAGGACAGGGATAGGCAACCTTGGCTCTTTTATGACTGGTGGACTTCAACACCCAGAATTCCTGAGCCAGCATGGCTCAACTTGGAAACCTCTCCCTTTCCCCTCAGCATAGCTGGCTGAGGAATTCTGGGAGTTGAAGTCCACCAGTCATAAAAGAGCCAAGATTGCCTATCCCTGACCTAAACTTTCAGAAGTTCATATCTGGAACAAAAAGTCTTCTGGGAAGTCCTAAGCAAGGCGATAAAATCGAGATGGCTAAAATATAGGTGAGTAGAAGAGGATGGCAAAGTAGGAGAAATTTTGGCCTATCTTTCCTGCCAAATAGCGAGTCTCTTAAGTTGTAACTCTGCAGCTGTCTTTCATGCCAGGTGCTGACCTGCCTGACATAGTTGTTGTAAGGTTTATTGAGTAAAAATCCCATATATAACATTTTGGTGATTTAATTATAATTTGAAACTGCTGGAAAGCCGTTAATCTTCCGAGAGCTTTGAAAAACATTACCCCGTTTAATTAATTTCGGTTTTTTTGAGATGTTCCTTCTGAATTTTTCCCTCCAGTGAACACTGTGGTTATAGGCAGTTACAGCTCATTTATAATTTGGAAGTTGTTCTGCTAAAGATTTTGACAAGGGCAGGAAATAATCAGTACCTCTAATTGCTTTGGAGATCTGGTCACAAGAGATGTGTATTTCTATCTCCAAGTGCCCCATAGATTCTCTGAATTGAGTTCTTGAAGGTTAAAAATTGGGCTACAACACCATGGTGGGTCCATAGTGGAGGGAATCAGATATGATGGAGTAACAAAATCAGGTTAAGATCATCTTGACACGTCTATGGAGGTTCTCAGGTCATAGTCATCCCAAAGGTGGTTTTTCATGACGCAGCTGAACTTCCTTCTTTGTTAGGAGAACAAACCCAATGTAAGGACCCACCCCACTTTGCATCTTAAGAAGACAGAACTCTTGGAATAGTTCTTCCAACAGGCATCCTTTATTAAGAGAAAATGGTTGCAGGCATTCTAGACAGGACTTGGGGTCTAAGCTCTCCCATTCAAGGTTTTAAGGGGTTCCCCAATAGCCCCACCCAATCATCCCCTACTTCCAGCCAGGCATTACACTCCCACCCCCTTTTCCTTACTGCCGGCTGGAGGGAGACTTCAGAGAGGAGTACATGAAAGGTAATAGCCCCATTGTTATGGTTAGTCCTTTTGGTGATATCCACATCCAGTCCCTTTGAAGTGTACTGAAGGAAGTGAGGGCCATAAAGCCCCTTTGTTCACCCCCTTCCCTTCATCGTATGACAGAATCCAGAGAAGGCAGAAATGGGGTTTTCTGTAGTTGATAACTAGAGATGAAATATAATTGGATTCTGACATCCATCAGGACAAGATTCAGCAGTCCATCTGCATTTGAAAGACCAAGGCCACTCTTTCAAAGACAGCAAAGTCCACATTTTGGACAGAGAGGGCCACTAGTTTGAGAGAGGGGTCCAAGAGGCCATCTAGGTCAAAAGTGAACAGCTCTCACTCAACGGGGGGCGGGGGGGATACAACACCACCTATCTCCAGTCTACAACACTGTCCTTTCAGCAGTTCCAAGAAAGCTCCACACCATTTGCACCACTCAGGTGTCCCTGAGGACACAGACAAACCTCCAAGTCTACTCAATGACTCTCTAAAAGGAGGCAAATGACCAGCTGTCTGCGAGGAGTATAAATCTTTCCATTCCCCACCATCCAGTCAGAGCTGAAGAAGCTTCCTGGATGAGAAGCGAAACGTCTTCAAGAAAAACAAAAAAGTCCAGTTGCCTTGTGAAAAAGCACCTTTGGGATCATCCTGACGTTCAGTTTCCAAAACTAACATAAGTGCTCCAAAATTGCCTTGTGACTATCATACGGATGGAATGGATTGTACGGAATCGTGACTGTTCCAATGGCTGGGAACTAACCAACGGCAGAAGCAACCTAAAACCAATCAACCAATGGATTAGTTTGCCTTCAGAAATTGTGGGTGCTGGACAACCAGTTGTCTGAAATGGTATAGGGTCTCCTGTTTGAGCAGGGGCCTGGACTAGAAGACCTTCAGGGTCCCTTCCAACTTTATTATTCTACGTTGAATATGTCCATCAACTTTTACTAGCTGTTTTGTTTTCCTCCTTACTGCATCTCAAACAAGGACAACAAAGACAGAAGAACGGAGCGTTTGAGAAGAAAAGCTGGTTTCATATTTTAATAGTCCCCAAAGGGAGGTATTAGCATTAAGTTATTAATGCATTTGATCGCAATTACCAGTGTCTTATCTCAGCAATTTACAGCAATTATTTTGCTGTCGTTAACACTGTGCAAAATGGCTCTAATGCAGCAGTTTGGAGAGGGGCATTCTTTTTGCAGAGATTCAGTGAGTCTTGGGCCTTGCCACCTCCTAGCTGTGCCCAAACAACTAGGTTGCGTTTGTAAATTAGGTGTTTAATTTTCAAAAGCAATCATCCCTCAGAGCAAATGCTAGAATTTCGGAAAAGAAGGTTACCGGATAAAGTTAGAAGGCATCCTTATTAATGCCCTAATTAAAGTAGGTAAAGTCTCCTCTGAGTCGAGTTGAACTCTGGGTGACTTTGTACATATCCATAAAAATGTCTCGGTAGCAATTTGGAAACCATTGTATTCTTCCAGGATTTTTTTTTGTTTTGTTTTTTTAAATTGTCCTGTCTAGTTTATAGCCCAGGAATTCCCTAAAGGTTTCCAACCAAGTATTAATTAGACCAGACCCTAATTAGCTTCAGAGTCCAGTCTAGAAGAACCCCCCCCCCTGCTGACACAAAGACACAATTAACTTGTAACTGAACTCAACTTTGGTGACTTGCTAAACACATTCCTACCTTGCCCCATCTTGATTACCCCGTAGTAATCAAGTGGCTTGCCAATCTGTTGTGATCTCAGTGTAGCCTACAATCCTGGGTTTTCCTGCTGGAATTCCATCTCAGTTCTTCTTCGGCGCAGATCTTCCAGAGTTTTGAACCCCCAAGGAGTTTGACCAGTTGCTAACCAGTTGCTGAGTCTCCCAGCGAGTGTTAGAATTTCAAAAAAGAAGAGAATTAGATTGAATTCGGAACATACACGCACACACACACACACACACACACACTCTTATGAAGGACTTAATTGGACAGTATGCAATCTAAACAAGGCAAGTGCTTTTGCAGTGAACGCCCGCCAACTTCAGTCGATCGTTGAGAAAATGGATTGTCGGAGCTGTGCCCACACCCATCAATTTTTTTTCTCTTGGCTGGCGGATTGCCTGTAAAATGTAGATGGGCTACAGAGTGAAATGGGAGGCAAGTCTCTTGGGAGTGTGTGCAGCCTTTCAGATGGACAGAAGTGAGTAGGAAATACCATAAAAGAGGATGATGTTGGCATCAAGCAGCCATAGCAAGTGGCCCTTAATTTAAACTCAACTCAAAATTCAAATCGATGTCTGGTCCCTGAGATTAAGCTGATTTTTCTCTTTCATTCTTATTCTGAATTCTCTTTCTTTCTCTCTCCCCCTCCTCTATCATCTGTCTATATCTGTCATCTCTCCCTCTCTCCCTCCCTCTCCATCCATCCATCCATCCATCCATCCATCCATCCATCCATCCATCCTTCTTTCTTTCTTTCTTTCTTTCTTTCTTTCTTTCTTTCTTTCTTTCTTTCTTTCTTTCTTTCTTTCTATCATCTATCTATCTCCTCCTATCTATCTATCTATCTATCTATCTATCTATCTATCTATCTATCTATCTCCTCTTTTCTTTCTTTCTTTCTTTCTTTCTTTCTTTCTTTCTTTCTTTCTTTCTTTCTTTCTTTCTTTCTGTCTGTCTGTCTGTCTATCTATCTATCTATCTATCTATCTATCTCCTTCTTTCTTTCTTTCTTTCTTTCATCTATCTATCTATCTATCTATCTCCTCTTATCTATCTATCTATCTATCTATCTATCTATCTATCTATCTATCTACCACTTATCCTTTTCTTTCTTTCTTTCTTTCTTTCTTTCTTTCTTTCTTTCTTTCTTTCTTTCTTTCTTTCTTTCATTCTTTCTTTCATTCTTTCTTTCTTTCTTTCTTCTATCTATCTATCTATCTATCTATCTATCTATCTATCTATCTATCTATCTATCTATCCATTCATCCATCTATCTCTCATCTACCTATCTTCCATCATATTTTGGAACTCCCCATCTCCCCAACAGGTGATGTTACAGCCTTGAGGGAAACCTCTTCGTACATGCCGTAATTATTTATAGCTATGCACCGATGCCCCAGAAACATTTTTTAAAATTACATTTTAACATTTTTGCGAGTAAACAGCAGAAATCACTTGACACTTAGTTACCTTTTTTAAAAAAGAAAATACCTTCGTTATTTCCCTATTAGATACTTTTTTTCTTTTTTTAAAAAAGAAGACTTTTCTGATAAAATAAGCTCCCTGTAAGCTTGCTTTTTTTTTTTTTACTTTGATTCATTATCCTGAGGTTTTATGGGAGATGTCTCCAGTACTGTCCATAAATATAGGATTTAAAACTAAAGGGGGAAATTACCTAACGGTGAGAACAATTCACCAGTGGAATGGCTTGCCTTCAGAAGTTGTGGGTGCCCCATCACTGGAGGCTTTGAAGACTGAGCACCCATTTGTCTGAAATTGTACAGGGTCTTTTGCTAGAGCAAGGGGTTGGACTAGATGACCTCCAAGGTCCCTTCCAACTCTGTTATTTTATATTCTAGGTTCTATAGGAGCAGGTGTCTGCATAGGTGTGATTGTCTCAATCAGGAACCATTGACATAATAATAATAATAATAATAATAATAATAATAATAATAATAATTTTTATTTTACAGTCACAGACCAAAATGCAAGTGCAACAAAAGAGAACACAAGAAAAATACGATCACAAACAGTTAACACCAGAAGCCTTGGCTAAAGGGAATTACAACGTTCTCCTCTAATAGTTACAGCTCTTAAAAGAAATTTAGAAACCTGAGAAGTAATATAGGGGGAGTCATTCCCTAGACCAGGGGTAGGCAACCTTGGCTCTTTTATGACTCCTGGACCTCAACTCCCAGAATTCCTGAGAGAGCATGGAGGAACTATGGCCCCCTCATGACTCGTAGACTTCAATTCCCAGAATTCCTGAGCTAGCATGGGGGAACTATGGCCCCCTCATGACTCGTGGGCTTCAACTCCCAGAATTCCTGAGCCAGCATGGAGGAACTATGGCCCCCTCATGACTTGCAGATTTCAATTCCCAGAATTCCTGAGCCAGTATGGGGGAACTATGGCCCCCTCATGACTCGTGGGCTTCAACTCCCAGAATTCCTGAGCCAGCATGGGGGAACTATGGCCCCCTCATGACTCGTAGACTTCAATTCCCAGAATTCCTGAGCTAGCATGGGGGAACTATGGCCCCCTCATGACTCATGGGCTTCAACTCCCAGAATTCCTGAGCCAGCATGGAGGAACTATGGCCCCCTCATGACTCGCAGACTTCAATTCCCAGAATTCCTGAGCCAGTATGGGGGAACTATGGCCCCCTCATGACTCGTGGGCTTCAACTCCCAGAATTCCTGAGCTAGCATGGGGGAACTATGGCCCCCTCATGACTCGTGGGCTTCAACTCCCAGAATTCCTGAGCCAGCATGGAGGAACTATGGTCCCCTCATGACTTGCAGACTTCAATTCCCAGAATTCCTGAGCCAGTATGGGGGAACTATGGCCCCCTCATGACTCGTGGGCTTCAATTCCCAGAATTCCTGAGCTAGCATGGGGGAACTATGGCCCCCTCATGACTCGCAGACTTCAATTCCCAGAATTCCTGAGCCAGTATGGGGGAACTATGGCCCCTCATGACTCGTGGACTTCAACTCCCAGAATTCCTGAGCCAGCATGGCTCAGCTTGGAAACCTCACCCTTTCCCCTCAGCATGGCTGGCTCAGGAATTCTGGGAGTTGAAGTCCACCAGTCATAAAAGAGCCAAGGTTGCCTACCCCTGCCCTAGACAATATAAGACCAAATTACTAACATTAGAGCCATTGACATATAATAGTGTAGTGGATTGTAAGGATTGTAATATCTAGAGTGGGTGAAAGTCCCTAATAGCTATTATTATGTATATTTGGAACTAAATTTGAATATTGTGCCTTTCTACATTTCCCCACTCTTGCCGGTTACTCCCAAAACAGTTCAAAAGCAAGATGAGCATGGTTTTACTTTAAATATCTCAGAGCTCAAATAATAAGGCATGATCGTCACAGGCAACTCAATTTAAATATACATATATAATCCAAACAGTGCCCCGCTGTGATTTAAATTACCTCTGGTCCTGAAATAAAATATCTAAACCACCTTGCTATACATCTAGGCTACATTTATGACTGGGTTTTTAATTCCACCTTGTTTCCTAGAAGAGTCTTGATCTGGAGTCTCCCACATCGATGCCTTAAGCCCTTCACCTCACTAACTCTGAAAATCCAATTCTGTGATATAGGTGGACAACATACTGGACATTTGAAACCAGCTGTCACAGAGGCTAGACTGGAGCTATTATGGAGACGGTATGGATAGCCCCTGGAAGGCAACATTTCCCGTTCTGGGAACAATCCAGAGAAAGAAATATTTGGGGGAAATATTAAAAAGGCAGAATATATTTCCCCAAAGGAATACTGGAGAAGATCTTTAAAAAGGCAGAAACTTCTCCACATAGACACCCAACCAGACAACTCAGTAGAAACCAGCTTTTAGAAATGCAGATGTAATAATCCATTCAGGAAAGTTGGAGCTTTCCAGCTAGAAATTGAAGGAATTAGGAAGATAAAGACCCTTAAAATCTACATATCCCACCCAAATTTTAAGGACAGAAAACATAATAGGATTAACCCACCACCATCAGAATACCAGAAAGGCACACTCAGGTCAAAGTACATGACATAAGAAATACAAAGCCTCAAACAGGAACAGGAAACAACCTCAAGAACCCCAGAAGGTATAAAAATCCACTCCCTGCTACATATGCTCACTCTCTTTTTCCAGAGCCATCTTTCTGTCTGACTCTCCTCTTCAATAAATTGAAACCTTCTTTCTCAAGCAGTCTCCATGTTGTTTATTCCCAGCTTGGACTGGACCCTGATGAAGATTTTTCCTTCAACACTGCCAATGAAAAATTGGACCACTTGTAACCCCAGCAAAACTACAACATTGCATCAAAACTACAGATTTACTCTGGGTTCAAATAAACCACTGAGCCACCAGAGAGAAGGATTAACCAGATCTCAAAACCCATGTTGTGGAGGTGGACTCAAGGTACCGAATTTGAAATTGTATTATGAGGCTGTGGTTTTAATATTAATAAGTGATTGGGTTAATTTAACAAATGTAGAAATACTCCTCTTGGAGGGTTGGATGGCATGCCTATTTAATTTTTAATAAAAAGTCGATAGGGTCTTTAAATCTCATATTATAAGGATTTCTTTACTTCGGGTTTGGAGGAAATATTATAGAAGTGATTTTAAAATTCCATTATGGGCTGTACCATGGCATGCGATAGAAGGGATAAGGAGAGGAGTTAAGATGGATAGTGTTTCTTACGCACAATTACTTAGATGGGATGGTAAAAATTGGCAGTTAAAATCCTTGGAAGATTTAACACAAGAAAATATTATTTACTCATGGTTTCAGTATAGATAAATAGTGGATAGGTGGAAGATAGATCGTAATGTGGGTTTGCTTAGAGAAGATGAAAATTTGTTAAAACAAATAAAAGATCAAAGACGAACTCATATTAAGAGAATTTATGGGGTGTTAGTAGAATTGGATTCAGAAGCAGAATTAGTTAAAGAATGTATGATTAAATGGGCACAAAACTTTGGTGAACCAGTTCTACTAGATACCTGGGAAATTATTTGGGTAAGGAATGTCAAATTTACACAAGCCCAAAATTTAAGGGAGAATTTTTATAAAATGTTTTATAGATGGCACGTTGATCCACAAAAAATGTCTCATATGTATCCTGACTTACAGCCTAAATGTTGGAGATGTGGATGTTTGGATGCTTCTTATTATCATATCTGGTGGTCGTGTAAAAATATAAAAGCTTTTTGGATTAAGATATGGTGGAATATTCAAAGAATTTTTAGAAGGAGGGTAAAATTTACCCCACAATTGTTTTTGTTAGGTATTGTTACTGATTGTGATACCAAAGAGACTACATTGATGTTAAATTTAATTACAGCAGCAAGGTTGTTAGTAGGGCAATGTTGGAAGAAGGAATCTTTGCCTACTTTGCAAGAGTGGTTTTTTAAAGTTTCTTATTGGGCGGAAATGGCAAAGATTTCGGCTTTCTTGAAGGATCAATCACAAGAGAAGTATTTTGTGGTGTGGAAAAAATGGATAGACTTCATACAATACAAGTTGGATATAAAAAAATATTATTTAGTTTTTCAATAACTCATATTTAAAATTTAAAATATTTTATAGATTTTATTTTTTTTAATTTTTTTTATCTTTTTCTTTTTTCTTTTTTCCTATTTTTTTTCTTTTTAAGTATTTTTTTGTACTTATGTTTTTTCTATATATATATTATTGTTAAGTATTTTATAATCTGTTTAATTAATGTATTTAGATTTATTCATGGTTTATATCTTTTTTAATACTTTTTGAAGAAATTTCAATTAAGCCTATATTCAGTTCTGGGAAGGTCGGGGGAGGGAATGGGAGGGTTGGGGAAGGGTTGTATTGTTTTGTAAAATTTTAAAAAACTTTCAATAAAAAAAAAACCCATGTTGTGGAATGGCCCAAATCTGGAGCTAGTTTTCAGTGACTTTCCCCTGTGCAGAAATAGTTATATCACTTCCAACTGGATATAAAGTCTACTGCAGATCTAAGTGCGGATATGCATCTACATTCCAATGCACAATATGCATTGAGTTGGTTTAGGACATTCAGTTACAGAATTAGTTTTTTTAATTGCATGTTACCCCTCCTCTGACCTACAAATGGATATGAAGTGGTATCAATTACAGAACACTTATCCATGCAATTACAGGATCAAGGGAAAAAAAAGGAAATGTGTTTTTCTAGGAATCCTTCACATTTGTTCTTTCATCTGTCCATTTAAATTCCTGACAGTGGAGGTGCATCAGACTCCTTCTCTATTGTGCTCTCAAATATTGTAAGCGGCCTTGAGTGTTTCGGCAACATCACAAAACTGCAACTGGCTTATTTCGGCCATGTCATGCAGGAGAATTCACTGGATGAAGCAATTATGCTTGGAAGAGATAGTGGTAAAAGGCAACCAAGGAATACGCTGGCTAGACACCAACCAAAGCAAAGAAAAACTCAAGGAAGTAGTGCAAGATTTGAAGATGTGGAGCAACCCAGCCCATAGAATTGCCAAGAGTCAGACATGACTGAATGGATATCCTCCTCCTCATCATCATGACCATCATCATTATGTTCTATGAAATTGGTATTGATTCTGGTCACTGTCAACATTGGTCTGTATCAACAGTGGTGATCACACTAACAAAATTGGAACCATGATGATGTCTCTAAACTGATCTTTTACATCTTCTAAGAGGACACTTATCACCACTGTAATGTCATGATGATGATGATGCTCATGAAGCTGATGCTGATGATCATCATGCTCATGATCATCATGATCGTTATGATCATCATGATCATCATGATCGTTATGATCATCATGATCATCATCATGATTATCATCATGATCATTATCATCATAATCATTGTCATCATTTTCATGATGATCATGATCATCATGATCATCATCATGAAAATGATCATTATCATGATCATCATGATGCTCATGATCATCATCATGATCATCATGATCATAAGCATCATGATGATTATGATAATCATGATCATCTTTGAGTCTTTATACAAATGTTGCTTCCTGGGAGGACTCATTTTCTTGAGAGAACATGGAGCAAAATAGTGTCCTTATGCTGGTCTTTTCCATCCAAAAATGAAATAGGATATATGACAAAAGATGTCGTTGTCAACTTCAGATTGTCCCTGTCACTTCTGATACCCAACTTCCTTCTTTTTTTTGTCTGTGAAACTGGGGGAGAATTTGATTAAAAGTTGGTAAGCCTGCCAGATGAGATGGGAGCTATTGTGAAGGCTATGGGTAGCTATCAGAGCATCCTTGCTGTCATGACTCAGTGGTCTTTGTGCTATAAACAATCTAGACATTTGAATTCTCCAAATATTGATGATCCGAGAATGTTTCCAACGCTACTGGTGAAAGGGAAATAAATTAACCGAGGAATGTCAATGAAACTATTGAAATTGAGAGCAGAAAAGCTGAGCTACTGAAGGTTACTGCATTGTACAGGCTTTATATTCAGACAGCATTTTGGAGGTTTAGGCAACTCAGACAGAAATTGACATTCTCCCCCTCCCTGTGAAAATCTGACAGTCTGGCAGCCAGGAGGATGACACAGGTTTTCTGAATATATAGCAAATAACTCCAAGTGTTGACAGAGTGACAGTGTCACGACCAGCATAGCATTAACTAGCTCTTAGGCTATTTCAATGAGATTATACAATTCTTCCACAAGGACTCCCTTAAAACCCTAAGATTTAGCATCGTGGCTCCATCGTAAAGTAGAAAGGCTGCATTCAAAATAAAGCAACAAGGCCAGCCGACAGAGTCACCAACCTGCCACTGAAAAAAAGGTATCAAACAGAACAAGTGAAAGATGGAAACTCATCACAGGTGATGCAGCTTTGGCTTATTGTTCTAGCCAGCGTGAACTAAAGAAAGGCCAATTCTGACAAGAGGGGAAGAAACACGTAGATGTATCTTTAAAAAAAAAAGTGTTTCTATACTCCACTTGGAGACAGCCATTTCAGCAGGGGGTGGTGAGTGTGGATGGATTTTCAGAAATAAGCTAGCAGCCAATCCTGTGAAATAAAATAAGAAATAAGATACATAATCAGAATAACGGAGATAGGAAGTTTTCTAGTCCAACCTGCTGCTCAAGCAGGAAACCCTATACCATTTCAGACGAATGATTGTCCAATCTCTTCTTAAAAACCTCCAGTGATGAAGTACCCACAACTTCTGGAGGCAGGTTGTTCCACTGGTTAATTGTTCTAACTGTCAGGAAGTTTCTCCTTAGTTCTGGGTTGCTTCTCTCCTTGATTAGTTTCCATCCGTTACTTCTTGTCCTGCCTTCAGGGGCTTTGGAGAATAGCTTGACTCCCTCTTCTTTGGGGCAGCCCCTGAGATATTGGAACATTGGCTATCATGTCCACCCTTGTCCTTCTCTTCATTAAACTAGACAGACCCAATTCCAGCAACTGTTCCTTGTATGTTTCAGCCTCCAGTCCCCTGATCCTCTTTGTTGCTCTTCTCTGTACTCTTTCTAGAGTCTCAACATCATTTTTACACCATGGTGACCAAAACTGGATGCAATATTCTACAGTATGTGTGGTCTCATCAAAGCATTATGAAGTGATACTAACACTTCACGTGATCTTGATTCTATCCCTCTAATCATGTGAAATAAGATAGGAGCCCTTGTGGCGGAGTGGTTAGAATTGTGTAGCACTGTGGGCATATAGCATTGTGGAGTTCAGTTCTGGTGGGGCTCAAGGTTAACTTCACTTTCCCCCCTTCTGAAGTTGGTAAAATGAGGATCCAGATTGCTGGGCGCAAGATGCTGACTTTGTAAACCACTTAGGGAGAGTTGTAAAGCACTGTGAAGTGGAATATAAGTCTAAGTGCTAGTGCTCTTGCTACAAATAACTTAATTATGGGATCTAGTAACTTAACTGGACTTAAAGAAAAAAACTTACGTATTCTGTGTATTAGGTAAATCAGAAAGAACATCAATAATGTGATAAATGAAAGCAATTTAAAGGAAGGGATCTGTTTCTTGTCCTTTCTATGGCTAAGCAAGTAGATATAGGGTTTTAAAAATAGTTATTTATTGCACTTGTCTTTAACAACTAATACATATGAAAGAGTTACGCAATACCTATTCTTCAAACCAGCTATTTGTCCAGGTTAAACCAAACAGATAACTGAAGGATATTTCAGCAACGTTAACTTATTTCTCTACGGGGAGAGTATTTTTATGCATAACACGCTCCATAAAAAGTCCCTTATTTATTTGGTTATCAAATGGAATGCGCTACTATTTTCTTCCACCTTAAAGTTGCCTTAATTTACTTCCATTATATACTCTCTCCTCATTGCCGCTCGCTCTATTTATTAGCGACATAATCAGTCTCTTCCGCCCAGCTGGATCCGTGGCTACAAATTGTGGAGATTCTCAGGTTGACCATAAAGCAAACTTCTTATTTTAAAAGCCTCAGGACGATTGGCTGGTTGCGACGAGCTGATTATTCCTGCTCTGGGTGTTCAGAAACAGTTATAATTCCACTTATGACTTGTCTTTGAAATGAAAACAGGCTAGCTTTATTTCTGAAAGGCTTCATTTCCACAGTGCAAAAGTCCAAATACCTAACAGCAACATGAATTTCATAGCAGCCAACTAGGCAAGTTCCTCATGATAGCGTGTTCCCTTTATTCCACAATTCCACAGTCAGGAAATTTACCCGTTCTCTCTACAGTAGCTTTCCGATTTCCAAATATATTTATTTATCTGAAGGTTTGTTTCTTACTGTGCTATCTTTTTCTTAACATAATCTTCCTGAAGACTTGTCAAAGGAATGTGAATGTTCTGATTGCTTTTCGCGGGACTGGTATAATGTGTCGGCCCAATATTTATACGCTGGAGGAGAAGGGAGATTGTAAACCCGTTGGCAAGTTGTCCCAAAGGTGCTTTTTTTTCTTTCTTTCAAAAGGCAACTGGACTTTTGGTTTCATTGAAGACATTTCACTTCTTCTGGGCTCATTAAGTTGAGGAGTACCTATGCAGCTTTCCCCAAACAAGGCTTAATATTAATTGTGGGAAGAATCCAGAGAAAGAAATATTTGGGGGGAAATTAAAAAGGCACAATATATTTCCCCAAAGGAATAATGGAAAAGATCTTTAAAAAGGCAGAAACTTCTCTCCCCTCCCCCAGCCAGACAACTCAGCAGAAACCAGCTTTTAGAAATGCCAGTGTAATAATCCATTCAGGAAGGATGGAGCCAGGAAGCTAGGGAATTAGGAAGACAAAGACACCTAAAATCTACATACCCCAACTCAAATTCTAAGGACAGGAGACATAATAGGATTAAATCACCAATAACAAAAGGGCACACTCAGACTCAGGTCAAAGTATGTGACACAGGAAATACAAAGCCTCAAACAGGAACAGGAAACAACCTCAAGAGCCCCCAGAGGTATAAAAACCCACCACTCCCTTCTCTATGTGGTCATTTTTTTCCCCGAGCCATCTTTCTATCTGGCTCTCCTCTTCAATAAACTGCAACCTTCTTTCTAAAGCAGTCTCCATTTTGTTTATTCTCAGCTTGGACTGGACCCTGATGGAGATTTTTCCTTCTACATAACCATTAGGCTTTTGTTTGTATGTTTTTGTGTCTCTGTGGTGTGTGTGTGTGTGTGTGAGAGTGTGTGTGTGTGTGTGTGAGAGAGAGAGAGAGAGAGAGAGAGCGAGAGAGAGAGAGATGCTTTGATCATTTATTTCATTACACTCTCTAAAGCAGAGTTTGGAGGAGTTATAATATTATCTTTAGGAGAAGAATTGCTTCCTCTGTTATAGCACAGGCAGTCAGAAAAGACACCCTGAATTTATAAAAGCTGCAAAAGAGAGATACTTTGAATGCTGATTTTGCCAAGAGCTCACGGGCTGGTTTATGAAGTGTTGGTATGGACATGTTTTTATGGCATCCTTAAAGATCCCAGTGAAGAGTAGTTAATTCACTTTGTAGCACAGTTGTTGTGATTAATAGCATTCAGAGAAATGCAACGTTCATTACTAATTCTAGGGCGTTGAGGGAGTGAGGGAAAGGAAACGAGAACGATTGCAAATTTAAAGGCAGCAGAAAATCTCAGTGCCAAAAAATTGGACTTGATTTTTTTTCAGTTTACTGAGTATGTTTTTTTTTTTTAAAAAAATATCTAAGATAACAAGCGGTTCAAATATTTTGGACTAAAATATTTAGCCCCGTTTCATAATTCAGCACCCCTTTAACTACATACTGCTCACCAGCTTGGTGGCATCAAATTGTTTTTGTCCTGACTCAGTATATCCAGGAGTCTGTAAGTCAGCAGTCACCAAATTGAGGAACATTAAATACATTTGGGCATGCGTGGGAGACAAAGGAGACAAAGAGAGAGGGAAAGTAGAACAATGGCAAATTTAAAAGCAGCATAAAACCTCAGCGCCAAAAAAGGGGGCTGATTTTTAAGCTTACCGAGTACGGTTTTAAAGAAAATCCAACGTGATAAGCTGTTCCAATAGTTTGGACTAAAACATTGAGCCCTGTTTCATAATTCAGTGCTCTTTTAACTACATACTGCCTACCAGCTTGGTGACACCAAATTGTGTTTGTCCATTGTGACTCTGCATGAGCTTAAATGGACTCCAGAAGATGGTAGAGGACAGGAAGGCCTGGAGGAACGTTGTTCGTGGGGTCATGATGGGTCAGACACGACTTCTCAACTAACAACAACAACAAGGCTACACCTGGAATACTGCATCCAGTTTTGGTCACCACGTTACAAAAAAAAGTTTTGAGAGTCTGAAAAAAAAGTGCAGAGAAGAGCAACTAAGATGATCAACGGCCTGGAGATGAAAATATGAACTACGGCTGCAGGAATTGGGTATGGCCAGTCTAGAGAAAAGAAAGACTAGGGAGGACATGATAGCAGCATTCCAGTATTTGAGAGGCTGTCCTAAGGAGGAAGGGGGTCAATTTATTTTCCAAAGCACCAGAAGGAAGGACAAGAAACAATGGATGAAAACTAATCGAGGAGAGAAGCAACCTGGAATTAAGGAGAAACTTCCTGACAGTCAGGACAATTCACCAATGGAACAGCTTGCCTCCAGATGTTGTGGGTGCTCCATCACTGGAGGTTTTTAAGAAGAGATTGGACAGCCGCTTGTCTGAAATGCTATAGGGTCTCCTGCTTGAGCAGGGGGCTGGACTAGAAGACCTCCAAGGTCCCTTCCAGCTCTATTCTGACTGATTGAATCAACGGAACGACTTGCCTCCAGAGGTTGTGTGTGCTCCAACCATGGAGGTTGTTAAGAAGAGATTGGACAGCCATTGGTCTGAAATGGTACCGAGCAGAGGATTGGACTAAAAGGCCTCCATGGTCTCTTCAAACTCTGTTTATTCTGTTATTTCAACCAATCTGCGCCTTCTGAAGAAGAAAAGGTGCTCTCACCTGAGAAATCAACTTGCAGCAGTTGCCAGCCACACAAAAAGCGATTCTGAGTGAGGCTCAATTTGCAACAGGTACACATGTCTCAGTGACAAGTGTGACCAGACTATGACAAGCTTCATTTCTATCCTTCACGGCTGTTCCTCTTTTAGAGATGTATTTTGGGTTCCCTCGTGAGCCAGTGGGGAGGGGGGGGGCTTGATTATGGTTTTTTTTTCATTTTGTCTTTAATCGCGAGGGGCATTTTAAGTGGGGAGAGCCGAATTGATTCCCGAGAACGAAAAGCTGAATAAATGGAGTGAGCCAACCGGCTCATACGTTACAGGAGTCCGTAATAAATCCTAAAACGCCCAGGCAATTCTGAAACGTTCTTCATCGGAGGAGACGCTCAAAATCGATAGCGTGGATGGAAAGGAGAAAATGTTTTTACTAAACTTTGTTGAAATTCAGAATTTGAAGGGCTCAAACTGGGTCTTCCGAATGAGTTGGTGGTTCAGTTTTTTGGGGGGGGAGGGGGTCTTGGACAATCGGGGGGGTCTGCTCCTGCCCACATAGGGGGACGAAACTAGCCACGTAATTGCTCACAATTGGCAAACAAGAATTGGTAGATAATAACAACAACAACAACAACAACAACAACAACAATAGAAAGACTGTGGCAAAAGCAAGCAAGGGTAGTACCAATAGTAAAAGGCTCCTTGGGTGCAATCCCAAAACAACTGGAGCACCACTTGAACACCATTGGCATTGACAAATTCGCTATTAGTCAAGTGCAAAAGGCGGCCTTATTAGGAACTGCTTCCATCCTGCGACGATATCTGTAATACCATCAAACATCCACATCTGCCTATCCCAGGTCCTGGGTGAGGACTCGATAGGTAGACAAAATGCCAAATCCAGTCTGAACATCTGGCTGACTGTGCGATGATTCAAAATAATAATAATAGTAATAATAAAGTTGGAAGGGACCTCGGAGGTCATCTAATCCAACCCCCTGCTCAGGCAGGAAACCCTATACCATTTCGGACAAATGGCTGTCCAGTCTCTTCTTAAAAACCTCCAGTGTTGGAGCATTCATAGCTTCTGGAGGCAGGTTGTTCCACTGGTTAATTGTTCTCACTGTCAGGAAGTTTCTCCTTAGTTTTCAGTTGCTTCTCTCCTTGATAAGTTTCCATCCGTTGCTTCTTGTCCTGCCTTCAGGCGCTTTGGAGAATAGCTTGACTCCTTCTTCTTTGGGGCAGCCCCTGAGATATTGGAACACTGCTATCATGTCCCCACTCGTCCTTCTCTTCATTAAACTAGACCTACCCAATTCCAGCAACTGTTCTTCATATGTTTTAGCCTCCAGTCCCCTGATCATCTTTGTTGCTCTTCTCTGTACTCTTTCTAGAGTCTACTATAAAAAAATATTGGAGCTTAATTCTAAGACAGTTTTTTAGTCCTGCATGTAAAAAGCTTCAGAGAGTTCCCAGGATCTGATTCAGGAGACAAAAAACCTCGCAATTCAGGCCAACGGGCTTTTTCTCCACTGATGCAAAAAGTGAGCGATAAGCACTGTATCATTGTTGGTCCTGGGGCTGTTGGATTAAGAGTTTGGAAGCTGGAAGTTTCTTTTCCAGAAAGAGATATCTACCAGGGGAGAACTGCCATCAATAGGATGGAGAGAAGCCAGTGATCGGAATGAATGGAAGAAGCGACTTATCTTGTGTGCTGGAGAAGTTGGAACTACCCAGAAGGCTCTCGGTTGTTAAAGACACTGAGTTTGTCAGCTGGAAAGCTGACAGCTTCCCAGGTTTGAGACCCAAATCCCCCACAAGGTCGGGGTGACCTCTCACGACTTGCCTTAGCTTCTACCCACCCTAGCAATTTGAAAGCATGCAAATGTGAGTAGATTAATAGGTACCACTTTGGTGGGAAAATAACACTGTTCCATGCATTTCAGCATATGGTCATGAGAACAATTAATCAGTGGAACAACCTGCCTCCAGAAGTTGTGAATGCTACAACACTGGAAGTTTTTAAGAAGAGATTGGACAGCCATTTGTCTGAAATGGTATAGGGTTACCTGCCTGAGCAGGGGGTTTGACTAGATGACCTTCTAGGCCCCTTCCAACTCTGTTATTCTACCCTATCATACTCTACCCTACTCTACCCTACCCTACTCTACCCTACCCTACCCTACCCTACCCTACCCTACCCTACCCTACCCCACTCCACTCCACTCCACTCCACTCCACTCTACTCTACTCTACTTTATTTCTGTTCTACTCTACTCTACTCTACTCTACTCTACTCTACTCTACTCTACTCTACTCTACTCTACTCTACTCTACTCTACTCTATTCTACTCTACTCTATTCTACTCTATTCCTGTTCTATTCTATTCTATTCTATTCTATTCTATTCTACTCTACTCTACTCTACTCTACTCTATTCTACTCTACTCTACTCTACTCTACTCTACTCTACTCTACTCTACTCTACACCACTCTATTCTATTCTATTCTATTCTATTCTATTCTATTCTATTCTATTCTATTCTATTCTATTCTATTCTACTCTACTCTACTCTTGTTCTATTCTATTCTATTCATTTCTATTCTATTCTATTCTATTCTATTCTATTCTATTCTATTCTATTCTATCTTACCCAAAAGTAGGAGGCAATTGTTTCCTGCATCAGCAATAAACCAATCCTCTTCTCAATTACCTTCTCCAGAAATGTGTAGAGCCATTGTTGAGTTGGGTGGCTAAAAAAAAAGGTCTAAATTGTAAATATCAACAAACAATACATTTAGCGTAATTTCACTCCGAAAATCTCAGCCCCTGAGAATGGCTGAATTTGGGGTAGACATACTTGAGTGGCTTTGGGGTGTTCCTCCTCTTTGCCCCATCAAAGCCTGGAAGCCTGTCCAAATGTCAAAGCATCAAGAAGCCGCTCCGTGAAAACGGTGATGTCAAAGCAGATGGATTTGCACATAATTTTCATTTGCTGGACATCCTTACACTAATGGTCCGGGTGATTTTTCTTTCCTAGTATGATAAACGTCTTTAATTTATTGCTTCTTAGCATAAGCATATTTACTGCTCCTCTCCTCATATTCAAGCCCAGCTGTTAGCCTTTTTTTAGAATGGAAGTATCCACCTCCAGCCTATCTCGGAATTATAAGGTCACTTCTGCTTTTCTTTATCTGTCATGTCTTTCTAGTCTTCAGAACAGAAGGCCTGTCTGGGAGACAGTGGATGGATGTTGCAATTCCTTCAATTCCAACACACCTTAAGTGACAGCTTCAGAACCTTTGTGTTTCATACATCAAGCCAGGGGATGTAAATTGGGCTATCCGTTGGTCTTCTTCCATCAATCAGTTTACGGAAGATTTGTATCCCTCGGGACAATGGCAGCATCCTAATTTTTTATTTTTTTGTTGCTTTATCTGTGCAATGCTGCCGGCCTGTTTTGTCGGTTTAATTTCAGTGTCTGGGTATGCTCTATTTGTCCATGTGTACACACAGCAACAGAACAATTTTATTTTATTTTATTTTTAACCAGCAAAACAAAACAAAACAAAGCAAAACATACACACATACATACACAGTATATACTCCTCCCCCCCTTTTTTAACAGTGATTACGTAACGGTAATCTTGTATTATTTACATTTCCCCCCTTTATTCTTCTTTAGAATATTTGTCCTTATTGCCCCGTTGTTTCTTATTTACATTTTTCTTCCTTCGTATTCTACTTCTTACTAAGAATAATTCATATTATTATACATTATTATACACATATTTTCACTTTTGACCTTTCCATATTTATTCTCCTCTATTATTTCTAGTCTCCAACTAGTCATATAACTTGTTCCATGTTAGATAGTACTCTGTGTCTTCCTTTTCTTTTATCTCTTTTGTTAATTGTCCATCTCAGCACAGTCCAGGATTTTTCTTATCACTTCTTCCTCTGAGGGTATATTCTCATTTTTCCAGCACTGTGCATATGCTATTCTTGCCGCCATTATTATATGTAAAGTTAAGTACCATATTTCTTTACTATATTTTCTGTTTAAAATACACAGAACAAATTAATGTGCATCGGAATAGGAGCTTGGAGATCTTCTAGTCCAGTGGTTCTCCACCTGTGGGTCGGGACCCCATTTGGGGTCGAACGACCATTTCACGGGGGTCGCCAAACAATGCAGTCTGCCATTTTTTTCCCCTTTTCCTTAGCTGTGCTACTCCCTTTTATTCTATTGGCTTTTGAAAGCCAATAGAATAGACTCGCTTGAATAGAGTCTAATTCTATTGGCTTTCAAAAGCCAATAGGAATTGTCCAGGCTGTCTTTGCCCTGCTGAGCCCGCCAAAAGTCCCATTCTGCAAACGGTGCTGCACCAGTTGAGTAGTCCTCGACTTACGACCGGTTGAGTAGTCCTCGACTTACAACCGGTTGGGGGTCGCAGCATTAAAAAGGTTGAGAACCAATGTTCTAGTCCAACCTCCTGCTCAAACAGGAGACTGTACCATTCCAAGACAAATGGCTGTCCTGTCTCTTTTTAAGAACCTCCAGTGGTGAAACACCCACAAGTTGTTCCATTGATTAATTTTTTATCATTGTCAGGAAATTTCTCAATGATAATAATAATAATAATAATAATAATAATAATAATAATAATAATAAAGTTGGAAGGGACCTTGGAAGTCATCTAGTCCAACCCCCTGCTCAGGCAGGAAACCCTACACCATTTCGGACAGATGGCTATCCAGTCTCTTCTTAAAAACTTCCAGTGTTGGAGCATCCACAACTTCTGGAGGCAGGTAGTTCCACTGGTTAATTGTTCTCACTGTCTGGAAATTCCTCCTTAGTTCTAGGTTGCTTCT
The DNA here is from genome assembly GCF_016545835.1 of Crotalus tigris. Taxonomy (NCBI): domain Eukaryota; kingdom Metazoa; phylum Chordata; class Lepidosauria; order Squamata; family Viperidae; genus Crotalus; species Crotalus tigris. The sequence goes on along the minus strand of NW_024096472.1, from coordinate 1,629,770 downwards.
CTCCTTGGTTAGTTTCCATCCGTTGCTTCTTGTCCTGCCTTCAGGTGCTTTGGAGAATAGCTTGACTCCCTCTTCTCTGTGGGTAGCCTCGTAGACCAGGGATCGCCAAAACTGGCAACTTTAAGACTCGTGGATTTTAACTCCCAGAATTCATGCTTGGCTGCTTGAGGAATTCTGGGAGTTGAAATGCACAGGTCTTAAAAGTTGCTAAGATTAGAGACACCTCTCCCCCCCTCTCTCCTTGCTTCTTTCCTTGATTAGTTTCCATCCGTTGCTTCTTGTCCTGCCTCCAGGTACTTTGCAAAATAAGTTGACCCCATCTTGACTTAAGAAGATCTGTTATTCAGATTTGAGAAAGCCTGTTAGCCAGAACAGACCTACTCAAGTCCCTTCTAAAGAGGCCCTGTCTGTAGTTTTAGGACACTTTTTCCCCTTGATGAAAGAGACATGAATCTGCTCTGTTTCTAAACTCAAAAAGCCAGCAGTCATTCACTTTTCATTATTTTTCAGAAAAGGCATGCAATTACCCAGTGAAACATTTCTCTTTCTGGGAGACATTTGTGAGTAATGCACACGCACTCAAATATCCTTCCCAACCAAAGATCCAGTCAGTAATCAGGTTATGTTTTAGGACAAGTCAATCTGTGCAGCAAAGTACAGTGGGATGGGAGTAGGGTAGAAAAGGAAGAGTAGTCAGAACATCTGTGTGATTAAAATAATATTCCTTTATGGAAGGCGATGGTAGCCACAGGAAGTCCTGGGGTAATCTGCAAACTCCATTTCATTCAAGCTTATTTAGAGGGTCTAATTTCAGAAGCCTTCTTCTGCAACATGTAATTAAATGGATTTATTGTTAGCCTATGCAGAGAAATCTTCTCAACTAAAGGTTAGCACCTGCCTGGGGTTAGATAAAGGTCAACAGAATGCAATGTTTGAATGGGTCAATCTAGCAGGTCCAACTCACCATAGCCATTGTGGGAAGAACCCTGAGAAAGAAATATTTGGAGAATATATTTCCCCAAAGGAATAGTGGAGATGATCTTAAAAAAGGACAGAAACCAGCCCTAGCCCCTAGGCAGAGGCCAGCTTTTAGAAATGCAATTTCAATCATCCATTCTGGAAGGCTGGATTAGGAAGACAAAGACCCCTAAAATCTACATACCCCAATCCAAATTGTAAGGACAAGAGACATAATAGGATTAACTCACAGATCCCAAAGGGGCACACTCAGACTCAGGTCAAAGTACATGACACAGGAAGTACAAAGCCTCAAACAGGAACAGGAAACAACCTCAAGAGCCCCAGAAGGTATAAAAACCCACTCCCTGCTACATGTGCTCACTCTCTTTTTCCAGAGCCATCTTTCTGCCTGGCTCTCCTGTTCAATAAACTACAACCTTTTTTCTAAAGCAGTCTCCATGTTGTTTATTCCCGGCTTGGACTGGACCCCGATGAAGATTTTTCTTTCAACACCATCTTGCCATGGGACAACTCGCTGTGAGACAGTTCAATGCGGTAAAAGTCAACGCCACAGTTTCTTCTACATTATTTTAACTTTGTTATTCACACTTCATTTTGTCCCTCCTTTAGCAAACTTTCTTAAACGGTTCTATTCTACCATTTCTTTAACATTAGTTTAACTCTTATCCGGTGGCAAATTTTCCTGTGGCAAGGTAGCCATGGTGAATTGGCTGCAGCAAGTCAATTTTATAGAATCTGTTGAAGGAAAAGTCTTCATCATGGTTCAGTCCAAGCCGGGAATAAGCAACATGATGACTGCTTTAGAAAGAAGGTTGCAGTTTATTGAAGAGGAGAGCCAGACTAGGAAGATGGCTCTGGAAGAAAAGAGAGAGCGAGCACATATAGGGAGTGGGTTTTTACACCCTCTGGAGCCTTTTGTTTGGAGTTGTTCCTGTGGCATGAACTTTGACCTGAGTCGGAGTGTGCCCTTTGGCATCTATGGATTAATTCTATTATGTCCTGTCATAGAGTTTGGGTTGGGGTATGTAGATTTTAAGTGTCTTTGTCTTCTTAATCTTCTAGCTTCAACCTTCCTGAATGGATATTAATCTGCATTTCTACAGAGCTGGTTTCTGCTTGGAGGAGGGAAACTTGGGGCTATTAAGAAAAAACTGGGCCTGCTTTTCCGTCTCTTTAAGATCCTTTGAGGAAATATATTTTTCTGCCCTTTTAATATTTTGCTCTCTGGGGGGGGGATTTTCCTTCATTCAAGTTTATTCTTCAACTGTATATGCTTGTTTATTGACAGAGTAACAGAATAATAGAGCTGGAAGGAACCTTGGAGGTCTTCTAGTCCAATTCCATGTTCGGGCAGGAAGCCCTATAGCATTCCAGACAAATGGTTGTCCAAACTCTTCTTAAACATCTCCAAAGTTGAAGCACCCACAACTTCTTAACTGTCCTCACTGCCAGGAAATTTCTCCTTAGTTCTAGGTTGCTTCCCTGCTCGATTAGTTTCCATCCGTTGCTTCTTTTCTTGTCTTCTTTGATTGCCATTGTTATCAGTTTGCCTGCAAGAGATATTTGACTTGGCTCACTTAGAATTTCCTAGGTTTTCCTGTAGCTCTGTCCTAAACATTGATTTTGATTGAAGGAGCATGCCTGCAATGATGCAGCTCTATGAGTGAAAAATATCATATTTTTTGGCATCTTACTTTTCTGAAGCCAATTACCATTGGTTTAAAATGTTACTCCTAAGTTTGGGAGCAGTTGCAAAGAACTAGAATGATTTGTGACTAAGATCTTTACAGCCTTCATTCTTCATCAGCTTTGTCAATGTTGGTGTTATTTAGATCTGGTTTTTTTTTTTGTGTCTCATCTCCAGTTCAGTTCCACAGGGCCAGGTGTGTTCTCCATTACCTGTTCTCAGGCATATCAGAAATACCTGAAATGCATTAATAATAATAATAATAATAATAATAATAATAATAAAAAAACAATTATTATAAATAATTGTTATAGATTATTATAAATAATTATTATAAATTATTATAAATTATTATTATAATAATAATTATGTTTATTATAAACAGACAAGCACCTGCAACATAACACCCCAGACTTAACAATTGTCGATAAGAAAGACAAAAAAGTCTGGATAGTGGACGTGGCAGTGCCTGGAGACAGCAGAATAGACAAGAAAGAACTGGAGAAGATCACAAACTACAAAGACCTACAAATAGAAATAGAAAGACTGTGGCAAAAGCAAGCAAGGGTAGTACCAATAGTCATAGGCTCCTTGGGCGCAATCCCAAAACAACTGGAGCACCACTTGAACACCATTGGCATTGACAAATTCGCTATTAGTCAATTGACAAATAATTTGTTATTAGTCAATTGACAAAAGGCGGCCTTACTAGGAAATGCTTCCATCCTGCGACGAGATCTGTAATACCATCAAACATCCACATCTGCCTATCCCAGGTCCTGGGTAAGGACTCGATAGGTAGACAAAATGCCAAATCCAGTCTGAACATCTGGCTGACTGTGCGATGATCCATAATAATAATAATAATAGTAATAGTAGTAGTAGTAGTAGTAGTAGTAGTAAAGTTGGAAGGGACCTTGGATGTCATCTAGTCCAACCCCCTGCTCAGACAGGAAACCCTATACCATTTTCAGACAAATGGCTGTCCAGTCTCTTCTTAAAAACTTCCAGTGTTGGAGCATTCACCGCTTCTGGTGGCAAGCTGTTCCACTGGTTAATTGTTCTCTTTGTCAGGAAGTTTTTCTTTAGTTCTAGGTTGCTTTTCTCCTTGGTGAGTTTCCATCCGTTGCTTCTTGTCCTGCCTTCAGGCGCTTTGGCGAACAGCTTGACTCCCTCTTCTTTGGGGCAGCCCCTATATTGGAACACTGCTATCATGTCCCCCTCATCCTTCTCTTCATTAAACCCATTTAGATGGGAGTTTGGTGACAGGCAAAGATGCTATTGCAAGCAATAACAAGAACAACAACAACAACTCTTGGAGTTCAACTTTCTCTATTCAGTCTCCAGTGAATTTGCTATTTGTTTCTGCAGGCTGTTTCTAATAATTTCCTGTTTTAAAAATTTCATTTTAATCTGTTTTCAGATTCTGCAAACTGCACTGAGAATCATCCTGAAGGGGGGTTACATAAATCCTTTATAACTAACCAAAATCTCCTCAGTGCCTGACTGCACTGTCCCCATTTGGCTTATTAGATTCATTGGATTAAAGATTAAACTAAAAGTGGAGTTTATCAACTAAAACCAGAGATCTCCTTGCAGAGTTTCTGCCCCGAAAGCATTTACAGATGGAAGACAGTTTGTTCTCTTTGTGGCTGGAAGATACCGTCTTCCGGTGCTCTTCTATAACCAGAGAGTACTTATTCCCATAGAAATGCTTTGCCTTTTTCATTACGTTTTATTTTCTCCCAACAGTAAGACACTCACAAGATCTTTCTCTCAAGCAATATCAGAGTTCTCCATGGAAAGCTTGCTTCTCACACAGTCCGAGAACGGAAGAAATACAAATACCCTTAATATAATCCATGCAAGGGGGACAGATGGAGTCAGCACTGAGCAGTAGAAAGACAGGGAGACACAGGAAAAAGAGAGAAGCCAATATGTTCCATTAGGAAACCAATTTGAGAACCGTCCCTGAAGGGAATGCCCACTTGTTCAACTCAGGTCTACTGCGGGAGTTGAAAGATGCCACTCAGGGTGAATTAAATTGATGACATCTGACAGCCCTTTTGTTCCACTGTGGCTGGTCCCATTCAGACGATGCCTCTGTATGATGGGATGTTTACAAAGATGTTCTGTCCTCGTGGAACTGGACTATCTAGCCCAGTGGTTCTCAACCTTTTTAATGCCGCGACCCCCAACCGGTCGTAAGTCGAGGACTACTCAACCACTCGTAAGTCGAGGACTACTCAACTGGTGCAGCACCGTTTGCAGAATGGGACTTTTGGCGGGCTCAGCAGGGCAGAGACAGCCTGGACAATCCTATTGGCTTTTGAAAGCCAATAGAATTAGACTCTATTCAAGAGAGTCTATTCTATTGGCTTTCAAAAGCCAATAGAATAAAAGGGAGTAGCACAGCTAAGGAAAAGGGGGAAAAATGGCGGACTGCGTTGTTTGGTGACCCCCGTGAAATGGTTGTTTGACCCCAAATGGGGTCCCGACCCACAGGTTGAGAACCACTGATCTAGTCAGTGGTGGGATTCAAATAGGCGAACAACCTGTACTCTATTGTGGATGCCACTTCCGGAAGTTCATTCTGGGCCTGGGCAACAAAACATTAGTTACTGGTTCTGCCGAATTGGTGTGAACTGGCTGAATCCCACCACTGCATCTAGTCCAGGGGTAGGCAACCTTGGCTCTTTTATGACCGGTGGACTTCAACTCCCAGAATTCCTGAGCCAGCCATGCTGAGGGGAAAGGGAGAGGTTTCCAAGCTGAGCCATGTTGGCTCAGGAATTCTGAGAGGTGAAGTCCATGAGTCATAAAAGAGCCAAGTTGGCCTATCCCTGATCTAGTCCAATCTCAAGTACAATGGAAAAAGTCTCACGCTGGAGAAAGAGTAGCCTGAATTCCTGGGCAGTTGTTAGATTGTTGTTTTTTCCTCCCCTGTCCCACAGAAACATAGACTCATAGGGCTGGAAGAGATGTTAGAGGTCTTCTAGTCCAACCTCATACCAAAGAAAGAAGACCTTATGCCAGGCCAGACAAATGGGTTGTCCAATCTTTTCTTCAAAACCTCCAGGGTTGGAGTATCCACAACTTCTGGAAGCAGGTTGTTCCCCTGATTAATTGTTCTAACGGTCAGGAAATTTCTTCTTGGTTCTAGGTTGCTTCTCTCTTTAACAAGCTTTCATCTAAAGCAGAGGTCCCCAACATTTTGGGCACCAGGGACAAGTTCCGTAAAAAGAGTTTTTTCCATGGACCGGAGTGTGTGTGGTTTTGTGTGCTGCCTGCATCCCTCGGATGGGGCTTTGCTTGTTTGTGCGGACCGGTTGCTGGCATGCCATGGCCCGATACCGGTCCACGAACCTGGGGGTTGGGGACCCCTGATCTAATGTGTCTTGTCAGGTGATTTGGAGAATAAGGGGACCCCCTCTTCCTTGTAGCAGCCCTTCATGTTTTGTCTCCTATCATGTCCCCCTAAGCCTTCCATTCATACCTAGACATATCTAGATCCCTTAGCCATCCATCATATGGTTTAGCCTCCAGATCTCTGATCATGTTCATTGCTCTTCTCTGTATGCTTTTTAGGGTTTCAGCATCTTTATTGTATCGTGGTGACGAGAATTGGCCGCAGTATTCCAAGTGATCAGTTCTTGTGACCTTGAGGCTATCTCTCTGTTGATGCACCCGGGACTGTCCCTGTTGAAAATATTCAAGAAAGTGGCATATAACTTGGGTCAGGACTCAATTCATTTGTTCTGGTTGGCCTGATAACTGTTCATTTCCAATGGTAGTAGAATGGTAGATGTTCTACATTGTTGTTTTATGTTTACATTACAAAAAAAGATGTTGAGACTTTGGACCAAAAAGTGCAAAGAAGAGCAACAAAGATGATTAAAGGCCTGGAGACTAAAACATATGAAGATCGGTTGCAGGACTTGGCTAGTCTAGAGAAAAGAAGGACTGGGGGGGGCGATATGATAGCAGTATTTCAATATCTGAGAGGTTTCCACAAAGAGGAGGAGGTCATTTTCCAAAAGCACCAGAGGACACGATAAGAAACAATGGATGGAAACTAATCAAGGAGAGAAGCAACCTGGAATTAAGGAGAAACTTCCTAACAGTGAGGACAATTAACCAGTGGAATTACTTGCCTCCAGATGTTGTGGGTGCTTCATCACTGGAAGTTTTTAAGAAGAGACTGGACAGCCACTTGTCTGAAATGGTATAGGATCTCCTGTTTGAGCAAGGGGCTGGACTAGAGGACCTCCAAGGTCCCTTCCAGCTCTATTCTGATTTCCCCCCCCTCTGTTCTTGAAAAGGATTCAAATAAAAGTGGTGATTATCAAATTAAACTATGTTTAGATTATACAGAGATAAATCTGCCCTGATTTTTAAGTAGGGAAGGAAAACTTCTGATGACCTTCTTGAAGCTTCTTTGAAGGGAAGATAAAATTGTTATAGATAAAGTTATGAGTTTTGTTGCTTAAATGTAGTTCTCGGATAAATTACCGTATATTCCGGCGTATAAGACGACTTTTGAGAGCGTCGAAACAGCCTCTGAACTCAGGGGTCATCTTATATGCCAAGTCGTCTTATATGCCGGAAATAAGGTAGTTTCTGGCATATAAGACAACTTTCTAGGCATGCGACTTGGCGTCGATCGTCTTATACGCCAGAAATAACGTAGTCTCTGGCATATAAGACGACTTTCTAGGCATGCAACTCGGCATCGATGGTCTTGCGACTCGGCGTCGATGGGGGGGGGGTCGTCTTATACGCCAGGTCGCCTTATACGCCGGAATATACGGTATATTTTCTCCAGGAAGGTATCTTATTCAAGTAGGGCTTTTCATATGCAGCTAGTAAAAATGTGAAAAATTTCAATGTAACTGCAAAGGGAAACCCCCCCCACACACACTTTTGTTCCTCCCCCCTCTCCATTGCTTATCCGTGTCTTTGAAGCCCAGATTGTTAATCCTGGCTTGGAGCCTCTGCAACTTACTCTTCACGGTCTGAGTTGAGTAGCAATTATTACCAAGCCATTTTCCAGGGCAGAGTTTCTGTTTTATCCCAAAGCGACATCTGGAAAAGCCTGCCAAGTAGCACGCCTGCTATCTGAATATAGAAATTGGACTCTAATTGTTGGATGTAAGCTTGACTGCGTTTGGATTAACAGTTAGAGCTGTATTCATTAATCTGAGCGGGAGAGAACAGGCGTCCTGTCACAACCGGGCCCAGTTCAGTAGCCATGCAGAAAAGGAGTGAGAACATTCTCCATTTACAAAGTACACCAGCTGATCCCAACCAGCCCCTATCACTTAGCAGCCATGAGAAAGGAGAATCAACCGACCGCACAGGGGAGAGGCTGAGAGAGAAAGGATGAGAATCATTTATCCCTAAGCCCCATGTTCCCAAAGGGCTATGTACAACCTGCAATTATGCAGAATGATTGCAGTTAAAGCTGGATCATATTTTAGCGGCTCAAGTACTGGTAAGAACATCATCCATAAACGTACGATGGTCCATTTGTTGTACGCACTGCTTCAGGGATGAGAAGATTTCCTATGGGAAATAAGCACAAAAATCCGTGACTATTACACGGAGGATCAAGAGGCAAGTAAAATAAAGCGAGGACTAATCTGGAAGCAGAGCTAAGACAAAGGAAAATATTGCTGCAGCTGCCGAAAAAGCCAATGCAGTGCTAGGCTGCATGAAGAGAGGGGCAGAATCAAGATCATGTGAAGGGTTAATACCACTTTACAAGGCCTTGGTAAGGCCACACTTGGAATACTGCATCCAGTTTTGGTCACCACGATGTAAAAAAGATGTTGAGACTCTAGAAAGAGTGCAGAGAAGAGCAACAAAGATGATCGGGGGACTGGAGGCTAAAACATATAAGGAATGGTTGCTGGAATTGGGTATGTCTAGTTTAATGAAGAGAAGGACGAGGGGGGACACGATGGCAGTGTTCCAATATCTCAGGGGCTGCCACAAAGAAGAGAGAGTCAAGCTATTCTCCCAAGCGCCTGAAGGCAGGACAAGAAGCAACAATGGATGGAAACTCGTCAAGGAGAGAAGCAACCTAGAACTAAGGAGAAACTTCCTGACAGTTAGAACAATTAACCAATGGAACAACCTGCCTCCAGATGCAGTGACTGCTCCAACACTGGAAGTTTTTAAGAAGAGACTGGACAGCCATTTGTCTGAAATGGTATAAGGTTAACTGCCTGAGGGGGGGTGGGACTAGAGGACCTCCAAGGTCCCTTCCAACCTTTTTTAATTTTTATTATTTATTATTATTATTATTATTATTATTATTATTATTATTATTATTATTATTATTATTATTATTATTTGTGGGCAACAGAGGGAAATGCCTCTTTTGATTGTATAGAAAATGCATGGACTGAGCCCAAGAAACGACGCAGAAATCCGCAAAGTCATGATGAGAAAGAAATACGTTTAAGGTTATTTTAAAGTAGAACTTTTTTACTTGCTATTTAGTGACCAGACACAAGAGGCCTTTCAGAACTGCCTGGAGAAATCTGGTAAGCGCTGTATTCATGCTCGGTGAACGTTAAGAGTGAAATGACTGAGTTTCTGAAGTGACTATTTGCAGTCAATCAAAGGTGTTGGCCTCCTTCTGTGTGAGCACAGTCCATTTACTTCAATCATCCCTTATGAGACCAAGAGGATTTTGCCACCGTATTACAAAAAAGATTTAGAGACTCTGGAAAGAGGTGCAGAGAAGGACAACAAAGACGATAAGGAGGCTAAAACATAGGAAGAATGGTTGTAGGAATTGCGTCTACTTAGTCTAGTGGAAAGAAGGATTAGGGGTGATATGATAGAATTCTTCCAATGTTTGAAGGGCTGCCCCAAAGAAGAGGGGAGTCAACCTATTCTCCAAAGCACCAGAAGGCAAGACAAGAAACAACAGATGGAAACTAATCAAGGAGAGAAGCAACCTAGAACTAAGGAGAAACTTCCTAACAGTGAGAACGATTAACCAGTGGAACGACTTGCCTTCAGAAGTTGTGGGTGCTCCATCACTGGAGGATTTTAAGAAGAGATTGGACAGCCACTTATCTGAAAGGGTAGAGGGTCTCCTCCTTGCACAGGGGGTTGGACTAGAAGACCCCAAGGTCCCTTCCAATTCTGTTATTCTGTAAAAGAAGAAAAAAAAATTCCTTCTAATGTGACCATCATAAATAGAACCTTTGAAGATCGTTTCACTTTGACAAAGATTGCCATGAAGTTTCACTTCAAAGAACTTCCATGAAGTGCTGGGGTGATCTGGCTTTTGAAGTCCCATCAACATAGCTTTTGCACATGGATCATGCTATCAGAGAATCCACTTCCATTGCTGTCAAGAAGCAGTGGGCACATGAGACCTTCCCCTGTGTTAAGTGTGTAGATAGGAATATGTGCTTCTATAAGGCTTAGCACCCCCATATCAACACCGGTGCGATGCACATTTGTGATTGCAACATTGGAATACACATTGACCAAAAACTGTTCCTCTCTGAAGCACCTCACCACACAGGAACAAAGCAATGTATCTCCCTGAAGCAAGACAGTCCATGTAAATATCTAAAGCAAGAAGAATTTGGGTTGAAATACACACTTGATTAGAAAAAAATGTTAGAGAAACATATAGATCAGGGGTTCTCAACCTTGGCAACTTTAAGACTTGTGGACTTCAACTCCCAGAATTCTGGGAGTTGAAGTCCACAAGTCTTAAAGTTGCCAAGGTTGAGAATCCCTGATATAGATCTTAAACTTGGACTTTTCTTATTAGGTATAGTACCAGAAAAAAATTATAAGCAAAATGTATATCTAACATTGCACCCATCGACAACAGCAAAGATTGTATGTGCTCAACACTAGAAGAAAGAAGAAACACCATGAGATGAAGAAATAATCAAGAAGATATTGGATTGTGCTGAAACGGACAGACTCATGCTGATGATTAAAGAGAAAGAAGATACAGAATATTTTCAAATGTGGAATTTATTTTATCAATGGCTGGGAAAAACGGTGTAGAGACTAGGAATATAATTTGTATTATTAAGCAAAACAAAAAAGCAACCCAGTTAACACGATGTTTATCAAGCACTAATGAAATGTAACAATAGAAAATGAATTAAAATAATAATAATAATAAAAAGAAATACTGAAGGAGATTGGGGTATTTATCTGTGAGAAGAGAAGATTGGAGGAGCCGTAAGAATTATTTTCAAATACTAAAAGTGTCTCCAAAAAGGCCAAGATCCAATTTTGTTCTGGAGTGTAGCCAGTGGTGGGATTCAAATAGGTGAACAACCAGTTCTCTATGTGGATGCTGCTTCTGGAAGTCCATTGTGGGCATGGGCAACAAAAAATTAGCTACTGGTTCTGCCACTGGTTGAATCCTGTTGTGATTCTGTGCCAGCCTGTGCTCCGAACAGCTGAGTCTGAGGAATCTGAGGAGGAGGTGGAGGAGGCATTTGAAGGGCCATCAGGGGCAGAGGGAGGCTCTGATGAATTACAGGACTCACAGTTTGATGCAGAGCCTGGGCCCTCCAGTCATGTTCCTGATGAAGCTCACTTGTGTGAGAAGAATGAGTCAGACTCGGAGTACTCACACCTGATGGACATGCTAATTGATGCACGCACACGTCGTCAATTAGCGAGAGTAAATCAGCAGCAGTCAATACGGCAACTCCAGGGTAAAAGGAGAAGGCACTGAGAGGCAACGCCTTGGGACTGCTGTATAAAAAGAGGAGGTGTGGGCAGTGCTGGTTGCTGAAGGCAACCGTTTGCAAAGTACTTCTTTGGATCCTGGTCTGTTCGTCTTGCTTGTGACTACTTTTCTGTTTGCATCGTGTTGCCTGTGGACTATTTCCTTCATTTGGATTGAGTTTTGCTGTTTGTGTTTTGGATTATTTGGCAGGTTTGTCACCCATATTAAAAGGGGTTTGTTTTGTTTTAAAGTCTCCAGCCTATTTTGTCAACAGGGGTTTGGTCCTTGTGTCTTTAACAAGGACGGCAATAGGCTGGGATAGAACAAATCCCACCACTATGAGAGGAGAGGAAGGTGTAGGGAGGAAGTAGGATGGTAAGAGGAGAGGGGGAGGGGAAGAGAGTATGAGGGGAGGAGAGAGAGAGGAGGGAAGTAGGGAAGGTTTTAGAGAGGGTGGACGCGGCCTGGGGGAATGGGCAGGCGGTACCAATGGTTATGAATTTATTTTATTTTGTAAATTGTATTTTGTATGATGCATAAATGGAAAATAAAAACTTTTTAAATAAAAAAGAAAATATTTAAAGTAAAAAAAAAAATCCCACCACTGATTGTAAGGAATGGAACAATGGGTTTGAGTTACAGGAAAGCAGATTATACTTCAATATTGTATAAGCTAATCCCAGTTGGAATATGATATCAATTAGCAAAAAGTGGTGAGTCTCTTTTATTGAACATCTTCACACAAAATCTAGATCACCATCTGATAGGGTTGCTTTAGTTTGGATCTTTGCATTGGTCCTAAAGGGCCTCTTCTAGCACTTGGATCCTATGATTCAATGGAGTGAATTCAGGCTTAAATTTTATCTACTCTTAGAGTATTTACTGTTATTTATACAAATAATACACTTTAAAAAATGTTTACGACTCTCTAGAATGCTAAATTATTTGGAAAAGTAACGAGCGATCAAAATGGAAGCAGCAGCACAGCGTTTAATATATTTTAATTTACTTCAGCTTGAAAAAAAAAAAACGGGTAGGAATGGATCTAGCAAAATCCTGGTGTCCAATATGGGTTCACAGTTCCCTTGAAGACCAACAAAAAGTGATTCTAGTGCTTAATAGTTAGGTTACAGCGATATTAATCAGACTATCATTATAACATAGCACAGAACTCTTTGTAAAAATAGGAGCTGGCCAATGTGCCAGAGACTGGTGTGACATCTGGTAAATCAGCTATATTATTGCTAACATGATGGCGAAGATGCTAGATTTCAGTGATGGCCATTCATTTTTGAAATGTTCCAGCTGAGAAATGTACTCAGGATATTTCTACCAGCACCAGATGGTTGGCTGGAAAGCCAATATTTTGATAGACCCAGCCACTTGTTCCTCTGTCATTAGACCTCCTTCTGTCTCATGGTTAAATAAACAAGTCTACTTCTATCAGTTTTTTTAAGCTCCCGTTTTCAAAAGGAAGACACATGCTATAAAATTCACCTATGCAACAACATGTGTTAGTCTGTATGTAGAAAACCACACGGTGCTCTCGTTGGTTCTTCAAGTTGTTATTCCATGGCATTGTAGACGTAAGGCTACATCTTCCCTGTGTGGAGTTTAAGGGCCCCTAAGGATCCTTAATGTTCTTCAATCACTCCAAAACACGCTTCATAATGGTGCTAGAAATAAAAACATAGCAAGGACACATTTTGTACGCTGGAGATGAGTAGATCTTGTTATGCCTTTTTAACCGAATAACAGAACAGGATAACAAAGATGGAAGGGACCTTGGTGGTCTTATCTAGACCATTTCTCTGTTTAAGCAGGAGATCCTATACCATTTCAGACAAGTGGTTGTCCAATCTCTTCTTGAAAACCTGAAGGCAAGCTGTTCTACTGGTTAATTGTTCTCACCTGTCCGATAATTTCTCTTTAGTTCTAGGTTGGTTGTCTCCTTGATTAGTTTCCAACCATTGCTTCTTCTCCTGCCTTCTGATGTTTTGGAAAATAGGCTGATCCCTCTTCTTTGGGGCAGCCCCTCAAATATTGGAATGCGATCATGTCACCCCTAGTCCTTATTTTCATTAAACTAGACATACCCAATTCCTGCAACTGTTCTTCGTATCTTTTTTTTGTTTCTAATACTTTGAATGATTTACCAGCTAACCAGTTTGTATAATGTGAGATGTATGATGTAATGATGCGAATGACTCAGCAGGGTCTGTGTCCCTTTAAGAGCCTTTTTATAAAAGGGGAGGCTCTGCTGCTGGGTTCCCTCTCTTCTATTTCCTTCTGTAATTGTGGTTTGTTGGAACCTGCTGTATTAACATGTGTATGTATATTGTTCCTGGTATATGATATTGTAGATAGAGTAAGATAAGCCACCATTTAATATAGACCACTCTTTACTGTGTTTACTCCTGGATTAGCACAATAAGACTGTGCATGCTCTGACGAGATAAATAGTTACTACTTTGGTGGGAAAGTAATCGTGTTCCATGTGTTTGGCATATAGTCATGCTGGCCCCATGACCAGCATCTTTGGACAATGCATGCTCCCTTGGCTAGTAAACAGAGATGACCACTGCTCTCTTGAGTTGAACATGCCTGGACAGGGGAAAGTTTTACTAATATGCAGGCTTGACCCTGCTTAACCTTTTTCTATTTTGAAAACTTTTCGTTTGTTATTTATGTTTTAAACATTCAGGTCTTGGCAATTATAGCAAGATCAAGCGTAAAGCAGAAGCCTCAACTGATTGGGAATCCTTTCGCTGACCTCCATAACCATATGCCTTTCTTCCTCTGAATTTTCTTTTGGAGAATTAAATGCTTTCACAAAAGTCTTTCATCATGCCTCCAAGATGTGGCAAAGGTGGTAATATAGAAGAGACCTTTTTTTTGTGGCAGACCCTGGTTCTGAAACTCCATCCCTAAGATCATTTATTTCTGCTTACTTCATGCTTGCATTTAAAAAAGGTTGGTGTATATTAGATACACTTTTTAATTAGATTGTTGACCTTCTGGATAGTTCATCTGCAATGAATGCTTTTGTTTTTTTTAATTTGCTATTGTTTGTTAGATTGCTTTCCTGTGGTTTTTTTTTTTTAAACTCTGGATAAAGAATGCGACAAATAGTTTCAAAGAAGTAACACATTTACTTTAATAAGTAAGCAATGGGATAGAGGAGGTCGGTCTGATATTAAGCTGCATTAACAGAAGCTTTGTATCCAGTTCATTGTCCTTTGCACTATTTAAACTGCATTTGGGTACTGTCTCCAGCTGTGGAGATCTCACTTTAAAAGTGACAGAAAAGCTGTAGTGGATTCAGAATAATAGAATAACAGAGCTGGAACGAACCTTGGAGGTAATAATAATAATAATGATGATAAAGTTGGAAGGGACCTTGGAGGTCATCTAGTCCAACCCCCTGCTCAGGCAGGAAACCCTATACCATTTCGGACAAATGGCTGTCCAGTCTCTTCTTAAAAACTTCCAGTGTTGGCGCATTCACCGCTTCTGGAGGCAGGTTGTTCCACTGGTTAATTGTTCTAACTGTCAGGAAGTTTCTCCTTAGTTCTAGGTTGCTTCTCTCCTTGACGAGTTTCCATCCATTGTTGCTTCTTGTCCTGCCTTCAGGCGCTTGGGAGAATAGCTTGACTCCCTCTTCTTTGTGGCAGCCCCTGAGATATTGGAACACTGCTATCATGTCCCCCCTCGTCCTTCTCTTCGTTAAACTAAACATACCCAATTCCAGCAAACGTTCCTAATCATCTTTGTTGCTCTTCTCTGTACTCTTTCTAGAGTCTCAACATCTTTTTTACATTGTGGTAACCAAAACTGGATGCAGTATTCCAAGTGTGGCCTTACCAAGGCATTGTAAAGTGGTATTAATACTTCACATGATCTTGATTCTATCCCTCTCTTAATGCAGCCTAGCCAAAGTGTTGGCTTTTTTGGCAGCTGCAGCACACAGATGGCTCGTATTTAGGTGATTGTCTACTAGGACTCCGATGTCCCTCGCACAGTTACTACTATTGAGCAAGGTATCCCCTATACTATACCTGTTCACTTGGTTTTTCTTGCCTAAATGTAGAACCTTACTTTTTTCACCATTGAATTTCATTTTGTTAGATCAGTGGTTCTCAACCTTTCTAATGCCGTGACCCCATAATACAGTTCCCCATGTTGTGGTGACCCCCAAGTGGGTGTGGCCACCAATAAGAGGGAGTAGGACAGCTAGGGAAAAAAATGGCGGACAGTGTGGTTTGGCGACCCCCGTGAAATGGTCATTTGACCCCAAATGGGGTCCCGACCCACAGGTTGAGAACCACTGTGTTAGATAGTGCCCAGTGTTCAAGTCTGTCCAGATCCTGTATCCTTAGCCTGTCTTCTGGAGTGTTGCCTATTCCTGCCAGCTTGGTGTCGTCTGCAAATTTGATGAGTTCCCCATCTATCCCCTCGTCCAGATCATTGATGAAGATGTTGAAGAGCACTGGGCCCAGAACAGAGCTCTGGGGCACCCCACTACACACTTCCCTCCATGTAGATGCGGTTCCATTGAGGACCACACACTGAGTACGGCCGGTCAGTCAGCTCCAGATCCATCTGGTGGTGATGCTGTCTAACCCACATTTTTCTATCTTCTCAAGTAGTAGGTTGTGGTCTACTTTGTCAAATGCCTTACTGAAGTCCAAGTAAATTATATCCACAGCATTCCTCTGGTCCAGTAATTTTGTCACTTGGTCAAAGAATGCAATAAGATTTGTCTGGCATGATCTGTTTTTGACAAGCCCATGTTGGCTTTTAGTAATGACTTTGTTTGCCTGTAGGTGTTCACTGATTCATTGTTTAATTATCTTTTCCAGAATCTTCCCAGGTATTGAGGTCAGGCTGATAGGTGTGTAATTTCCTGGGTCCTTTTTTTCCCCTTTTTTGAAGATGGGAACTACATCATCTTTTTTCCAGTCCTCTGGTAGTTCCCCAGTGCTCCAGGATCTTTGAAAAATATAGTTCAGTGGTTCTGAGATCACATCTGCCAGTTCCTTGAGAACCTTGGGGTGTAATCCATCTGGTCCTGGTGATTTGAACTCGTCTAGGCTGGACAGATGTTCACTTACCATTTTCTTGCCTATCTTAACTTGTATTTCTATTTTGTTTTTATGGCACTGTTTTTGATAGGTTGATCTGTTTTTTCCCTTTGTGTAAAGACAGATGCGAAAAACAAGTTAAATAGTTCTGCTCAAGCAGGAGGCCCTATACCACATTCAGACAAGTGGCTGTCCAACCTCTTCTTGAGAATCTCAACTGATGAAGCACCTACAACTTCTGGAGGCAAGCTATTCAGATTTGGAAGGGACCTTGGAGGTCTTCTAGTCCAGCCCCCTGCTCAAGTAGGAGGCCCTATACTATTCCAAACAAGTGGCTGTCCAGCTTCTTCTTAAATGCCTTTAGTGATGGAGTGCCCACACCTTCTGAAGGCAAGCCATCCCAATGTTCTTATTGTTAGGAGGTTTCTCTTTAGTTTTAGGTTGCTTCTCTCCTTGGTTAGTTTACACCCATTGTTTCTTGTCTTGGCCTCAGCTGCTTTGGAAAATAAATTGACCCCCTCTTCTTTGTGGCAGCGTCTCAAATATTGGAAGACTGCTATCATGTCACCCCAGCCCTTCTTTTCATTAAACTAGACATACTCAATTCCTGCAATCGTTCTTCATACGGTATGTTTTAGAAAAAAGATGCTGGCTATAATTGGGTTGCCAAAAGGAAGACTAACCAGAAATATGATGCTCGCTTTCACATAACTAGAGAGATGCAAGATACAGTAATATCATCCTCAACAAAACACAGAAAGTGACACCATAAGACCAGAGACACTTTAGTGCAAATCGCATCACAATATCCTTCCATCCCAACACCTGAATAACAGAATAACAGTGTTGTAAGGGATCTTGGAGATCTACTGGTCATTAACTCTAAATCCATCTCTTAGGTGGGTCCTTAAGTGTGGCTTCCCTGATGAACCTGTGGCTACGGTCCTCAGAAGAGTGTCTTTTTATTTTTAAATCAGTGGTTCTCAACCTTTCTAATGCCGTGACCCCATAATACAGTTCCCCATGTTGTGGTGACCCCCAAGTGGGTGTGGCCACCAATAAGAGGGAGTAGGACAGCTAGGGAAAAGGGAAAAAAATGGCGGACAGCGTGGTTTGGCGACCCCCGTGAAATGGCCATTTGACCCCAAATGGGGTCCCGACCCACAGGTTGAGAACCACTGTTTTAAATGAAGATATACTGCTGATTCTGGTCTTGTGGGTTGCTTTTCTTGTGCTGGGTCATCCTCTTGCATAAAGGCTGTTTGGTTTTTCCAATGGAGAGCTCCAAACACTCTTTACAAGAACAACCTGAGAAGAAGGCTTGGAGGCTGGACTAGAAGACCTCCAAGGTCCGTTCCAGATTCTATTCTATTCTATTCTATTCTATTCTATTCTATTCTATTCTATTCTATTCTATTCTATTCTATTCTATTCTATTCTACTCTAATCTACTCTACTCTACTGTATTCTACTTTCCTGTTCTACTCTAATTCTATTCTATTCTGTTCTGTTCTGTTCTATTCTATTCCTCAGTTAACTCTCCTCTTACTGATCAGAATAGGAAAGTTTTCTGTCTTGCTGGAGAATTTCAAATGGAGCTGAATGCTTTGTGGCTTCTTGGCATTAAAGTCCCTTCCAAGTCTTGTCTTCTATAATTCTAATAGTTATGTAGTAGGACACTCAGTCCCAAAGGTATTTTTTCAAGAGGCACCTGGACTTGTTTTCCCCCCTTCAAGATGTTTCACTTCTCATCCAAGAAGCTTCTTCAGTTCTGAATGAATGATGGAAAATGGTTGTTATAGTCCTTGCAGTCATCTGGTCATTAGCACTCTTCCTGAGAGTCATTGGGACCTCAGGGTCACCTGAATAATGCAAATGAGTGTGGAACTTTCTCGGGACTGTTGAAAGGACTGTGTTGCAAACAGGAGATAGGTGGTGTCGTATCCCCCCTCCCCTCTGTTGAGAGATGACTGTTCAGTCTTAATGTAGATCAGGTATGCCAAACTGCCGGCCCGCAGGCTGGATGCATCACGCCAAAACCACGCCCACCCCATTGCCGGCAATGGGGAAAAGGTTGTGATATGCTGTGTGACGTCGTGAGTTTGACATGCCTGATATAGATGGTCTCTTTAATCCCTTCTTCAAGCCAGCAGTCCTCTCTGTCCAGAATGTGGACTTTGCTATCTTCAAAAGAGTGGCCTTTGTTTTTCAAATGCAGATGGAAAGCTAATCTTGTCCTGATGCGTTTGTTCTCCTATGTTCAATGGTGGGATTCAAATTGGTGAACAGCCAGTTCTCTGCGTGGATGCCGCTTCCGGAAGTCCATTCTAGGCCTGGGCAACAAAAAATTAGCTATTGGTTCTGCTGAAGTGGTGCGAACTGCCTGAATCCTACCACAGGAAGGAAGGAAGGAAGGAAGGAAGGAAGGAAGGAAGGAAGGAAGGAAGGAAGGAAGGAAGGAAGGAAGGAGTGGTGGGATTCAAATCTGTCAACAACCGGTTCTCTGTGTGGATGCTGCTTCCAGAAGTCCATTCTTGGCCTGGGCAACAAAAGATTAGCTACTGGTTCTGCCGAAGTGGTGCGAACTGGCTGAATCCCAACACTGCCCATGTTGTGTCATGCGTTTGTGAAATGGTTGTTTTGTTTCTCCAATGTACAGATCTGCACATGTCTCACCGGACTCTGCTGCATGTATCACATTGCTCCGTTTGTGTCTGGGTGTTTTATCTTAGAACACTCAGTATTCCGACCATATTCTGTAGAGTAGCGCGATGGTTAATCCATTGCTAGCGTGACCCAGACTGTATATTAGAATATTGCTAGATGCACCTTGGTGGCAGAAATACATTTTTGCTTCCTGTGCAGGCAAATTGTTTATAACTGATCTCTAGATAGAGGAAAATTGCAGGGCTGTTTTGTTTTAAGGATGCTGAAAAGTAAGGATGCTTTCTGGGGCGACACAAGACTGCTATTGCTCAAAATACTGTATACCCCAGTCTGAGAATAATGGGAGAAAGAATGGAGAGGGTGTCTGGGATATGAACAAAGACCTTTATGCTCACCAGAACATTAATATTGAAAAGGAAATCTCAACAAAGGCAAAAGTTGTATGAGGAGCTCAAATGAAAGAGCCAGAGCTTTCAAAATTGATTTTCAAAATTAAACTCTGAGTTGAATAGTAAAAAATAGGGAGAAAATTGAAGCAGTGTTTTGCTTAACTGGAGGGGTATTTTTTTTATATATATATATAGTGGAGTCATACTGGTCCTTTATTCATGGACTGGAATATGAGTAGTGACCTGAGGGCATATTGTGATTGGCTGCAGCTTTCATTTAAAAACAGAGAGAATAAAACTTGGTATCTAGGGCTGTCATATAAATGAGAAGAGGTGGGGGAAAGAAAAGAAGGAAAGAGAGAAAGAAAGGAAGGAAGGGAAGGAAATGGAATAACAAGGAAAAACGTGGAATAGGAAGGGAGGGAGGAAAGAAGGAAGGAAATGAAATAGGAAGGTAGGAAAAAAGAAAAAAAGGAAAGAAGGAAACAGAAGAAGGAAAGAAATGGAAGAGGAAAGAAGGGAGGAAGGAAGTGGAAGGAAGTGGAAGAAGAAAGGAACTAAAATAGGAAGGAGAGAAAAAAGGAAGGAAGGAAATAGAAAAAGAAAGGAAAAAAGGAAGGAAATGGAAAAAGAAAAGAAATGGAATAGTATGTAAGTAAGTAAGTAAGTAAGTAAGTAAGTAAGTAAGTAAGTTCAGGTGACTTGAATAAATTTCTCTACAATCTCTATTCCCCAAAAAGGAATATTCTCTATCTGCTTAGAGAAGGAATAACTTTGCTAGCATGTTTATAATTCAGAAATAAGCAGTGGGGATCCAATTTGAATGTGAAAGGCTTGAGTTTCTACTGAGTAGCATTAATACCAAGATTCTTGGGAATTTAGAGCAGCAAAGCAATATTCTTAAGAAGATTTATTTTTTATTTCTCGACTTCCTTTATTTCAAATCACTTGCCTTCCCAAGGTGGCCATTGTCTTCCAAAGATTGTCCTCAGATGAAATGAATGACAGTTTTATGTGAATCAAAATTTGGCGTGCAGAAACACATACCAAATGTTTGTTAATTTTTTTTAAGTCGGAAGCCTAACTCTGTCTGCAAAAAAAGAGGACAGGGAATCATTTTCTGCGGCAAAATTTAAGTCCACGTCATAAAAAACATTGGTACATTTCAATACGAAAACATAATGAGGGGAGCTGGGAAGATCCCTTTTATCACAACGGGAGAAATTTAGATAAACTATGTGGTTACTGCAGTGGCTGATAGCTAAAGCAAACATAACTTTGTGACTTTGCTCATGCTTTGAAGATTGCCTTAAATTAAAAAAAAAACTGACCATATTTTGTCTACGGAGATTCTCCATCATCCAGGTTGTCCCAAAGATGCTTTTTCAGGAGGCAACTGGACTGTCTTGTTTTTCTTTGAAGACGTTTCACTTCTCATCCCAGAAGCTTCTTCAGCTCTGACTGGATGGTGGGGAAGGGAAGGATTTATACTCCTTGCAGACAGCTGGTCATTTACCTTCTTTCAGAGGGTCACTGAGGCCACTTGGAGGCTTATCTGTGTCCTCAGGGTCACCTGAGTGGTGTAAATGGGTGTGGAGCCTTCTTGGAAAGGATTGTGTTGTAGATTGGAGATAGATGATAATTCTAAAAGAAGGCAAATAACCAGCTGTCTGCAAGGAGTATAAATCCTGCCATTCTAGATAAAATTTACTCCACAATTATTTTTATTAGGTGTTATAGTAAACTTTGATGTTAAAGAAATTAATTTGATGTTGAATCTTATAACAGCTGCAAGATTACTGGTGGGGCAATATTGGAAGAAAGATTCAGTGCCTACTATGGAAGAATGGATACTTAAGGTGTCTAATTTAGCAGAAATGGCAAAAACTTCTGCTTATTTGAAGGATTATTCACAAGAAAGATATATTTTGGTTTGGAGAAGATGGATAGATTATATTCAGAATAAATATGAGACTAAAAAGTATTATTTAGCTTATGAGTAAATTTTAGATTATTTTTAATAGTTTAATAGGATTGAATTTATATTATTTTTAGCATTATGGTTTAATTATATTATTATTTTTGGTTTTTAATTTGTTAATATTTATTTTGAAAAGGAGTTAAAGTATGTTATGGATTTGATTGTTAGTAGAACTGGGTAATGTTAGTTAGATTATGATTGCTTATTTGTAACCCTGTAATCAGCTCTGGGAAGTGGGGGAGGGGGGAGGGGGGAGGGTTTTGGGTTATATATTGTAAAAAATTTCTAAAACTTTTAATAAAAATAATAATAATAAAAAATCCTGCCATTCTCTCCATCATCCACTCAGAGCTGAAGAAGCTTCTGGGATGAGAAGCGAAACGTCTTCAAAGAAAAACAAGAAAGTCCAGTTGCGTCTTGAAAAAATCACCTTTGGGACAACCATGACCTGGATGACGGAGGCTCTCCATAGATACATATCTGTAATAGATATGCAGCTTAGTGCTTTAGTCTGACAAGAGTCTTGCCAAAGACAAGAAGCAATAAAGAAGCAACGCCTTGTGTCCTGCTTGGTTCCTTGGATTTGACGGGAACACACCCCACCTGGAGTATGTTATAACCCAGTGGTTCTCAACCTTTTTAATGCCGCGACCCCCAACCGGTCGTAAGTCAAGGACTATCCAACCAGTCGTAAGTCGAGGACTTTCTCTGCCCGAGAGTGCCGCGCATGCATGGTGTCGCCCCCTGAGCCAGCCGAAGCGTAGCTGGCAAGCAGCAGCGACGGCGCAGGGCGACCATCGGCTGGGCCACCAGCTGACCGAGCCCAAGGGAGGTAAGGCACCCGCCGGGCCCCACGGGCGCCAGAAACCCTCCCTGCACCCGCCGGCCTCCCACCTCCCACCCCTGGCCCTCTTTTACTTACATTTTTAATAGTTGCTCAGCAGGGAGGGGTGGAAGCTTCCAGACAGCTCGCCTTCACTGCAGACAACTTGCAGCACCGTTTGCAGACTGGGACTTTTGGCAGGCTCAGCAGGGCAGAGATAGCCTGGAAAATTCCTATTGGCTTTGGAAAGCCAATAGAATTAGACTCTATTCAAGAGAGTTTATTCTATTGGCTTTCAAAAGCTAATAGAATAAAAGGGAGTAGCACAGCTAAGGAAAAGGGGGAAAAAATGGCGGACTGCGTTGTTTGGCAACCCCCGTGAAATGGTCGTTCGATCCCAAATGGGGTCCCGACCCACAGGTTGAGAACCACTGTTATAACCCCTTCTCCTTGTTAAAAATGTATTGTTCCACTGCACATTTCCAATACTCTAGTTCAGAGGTCCCCGACCTTTTGGGCACCAGGGACCAGTTCCATGGAAAGAGCTTTTTCCACAAACCAGAGGGTGCGTGGTTTTGTGTGCCGCTTGCACCTCGTGAATGGGGCTTTACTTGTTTGTGCAGCTTGGTTGCTGGCATGCTGCGGCCCCAGTACTGGTCCATAGACCAGGGATTGGGGACCCCTGCTCTATTTGATTGTGTGCATGTATCCGAGGTGCATTGGTGAAAATTGTATCGTGTTGATTACTCTGATATTAGTTTTCGTTTCTCTGTATATTACTGCTTGGTTTGCTGCAGAATCGTAACTCGCTGACCCCCTCTAGGAAGTTTGCCAAATAAACAAATAAAGGCTCACCAAAACACTCTGCAAAAAAATCTCTATTGTGACTTAAAAGGAGCAGTTTAGAAGTTGCTTAATCTGAGAATTTCGGGTGTTTCCAGCTCGGGGTATGTGGTTAGCTATTTAGATCAATGGTTCTCAACCTTTTTAATGCTGCGACCCCCCAACCGGTCGTAAGCCGAGGACTACTCAACCGGTTGTAAGTCAATGACTACTCAACTGGTGCAGCACCATTTGCAGAATGGGACTTTTGGCAGGCTCAGCAGGGCAGAGAAAGCCTGGACAATTCCTATTGGCTTTGGAAAGCCAATAGAATTAGACTCTATTCAAGAGAGTCTATTCTATTGGCTTTCAAAAGCCAATAGAATAAAATGGAGTAGCACAGCTAAGGAAAAGGGGAAAAAATGGTGGACTGTGTTGTTTGGCGACCCCCGTGAAATGGTCGCTCGACCCCAAATGGGGTCCCGACCCACAGGTGGAGAACCACTGCCCCAGAGGCATCATGCGCTAAGTTACTTTCTCTGTTTCCCTTTGAGAATTCACAGTGTTCAATCTCCTCCTTCCTTCCATTTTTCCATTTCTTCCCTGCAGTGTGGTAGTTTATGACCTTAACATCGGTCAGCACCATGAAACATCCGAGGCTGGGGGGGCATTCAATCCTCCCTCGAGCTCTCTCTTCTTTTAAACAACGTCTGCGAGGCAGGCCTACCCCTTTCGTTTGACTTCACTGGCCCTGTCCCTTTGTTTCTGTGTTGCTCCTTGGGCGCGGCGGAAAAACAGGCAGAAAATAGCCAGTAAAGACCCTATTTGATGTTTCTCCGCTTATAAAAATACACAAGGCATGAAATGTCAGAATGAAGCTCCTAGGGGAGAATGCAATGGTGGGAAAAAAAAAGATAGTCAGGCATGATCTGAGAATGAAATTTCAAGGTATTTCCAAAATGGGCTATCGACTCCCCATTTTGTTTTTCCGGGGGGCTAAAGACACTCCGCAGTGATCAACTCAATGTGAGCCCCTGGCTCTTGTTATAATCCTCATTGACCTATCTGCCAACTGGTCACAGTCAATAACTTTACTCCAATTCCAGCATGCTTACACCCTTCACGGCCCTTCACACGAGTGCCTAAGGGACAGTCATCCTGCACTGCAGAAGGCCTGCTGCATGAGTTACAGCTCACCAAACTGAACACTTCCTTCAGTCTTATCAGGCAGCCCCACCAGTGGCATAATAAACCTCTTGCTCTTGAAGGCTGCCAGAAACCACAGAATGGGGAGGGGGGCGATCAATCACCCACCAGAGCCTAACAAGAGAACTAAACTCAGCTTGCAACGAGGGATGCTCGAGTAGGAAGGTGGAGGAGAAAGAGGAGAGGAGGAGAGTGGTGAGGAAGAAGAGAGAGGAAGAGGGAAGTAAGGGAGGAAGTTAGAGGGAGGATGCAGTTTGGGGGGGAAATGGGTGAGCAATACCGAAAGTTGTGTGCATAAATTTATTTTACTTTTTATCTGAAGTATTTTGTATGAGTGTAATGAAAAATGGAAAATAAAAACTTTTTTTTTTTTTTTTAAAAAAAGACTGTCAGTTTCACATGGGCTGGCCTCTAGTTTTTTGCACCAGGAATAAATCAATAAAAATCTAAAAATAATAATACAAATAAAATAATAAAAATAAATATCCGGTTGCTCGCACAAGGCATGAGTGAGTAGCCCCATGCATTCTGAACGGGAAATGGTTATTCCCCGCAATATGAGAGCTGGGTTATACTTCCTTCCATAGATCTGGTAAAGAAAAACAGGGCAGAGAAAACGGGAAAAGACACTGTAGTTCAGCCCAACAAACCTGGTTGAATCTGTTTATTAGGTTCAAAGTTCTAAGAGCGTTGAATCTTACAGTGCCCTATTTGGAAGTTACTAATCTGTTCATTGGTCTTTCTCCCATTTTTGAATTCTTTTTATTTCAAGTGCTTTGCCTCCCATTTGTAAGAGAATTGGCAGATTCAGATGAATTCTTCCATCCGTCCATCTGTCTGTCCATCATCCACCCACCTACCCACCCACCCACCCATCCATTCATCTACCCATCCATCCATCCATCCATCCATCCATCCATCCATCCATCCATTCATCTACCCATCCATCCATCCATCCATCCATCCATTCATCTACCCATCCATCCATCCATTCATCCATCCATCCATTCATCTACCCATCCATCCATCCATCCATCCATCCATCCATCCATCCATCCATCCATTCATCTACCCATCCATCCATCCATTCATCCATCCATCCCTCCATCCATTCATCTACCCATCCATCCATCCATCCATCCATCCATCCATTCATCTACCCATCCATCCATCCATCCATCCATCCATCCATCCATCCATCCATTCATCCATCCATCCATCCATCCATTCATCTACCCATCCATCCATCCACCCATCCATCCATCCATCCATCCATCCATCCATCCATCCATTCATCTACCCATCCATCCATCCATCCATCCATCCATCCATCCATCCACCCACCCACCCATTCATCCATCCATCCATCCATCCATCCATCCATCCATCCATTCATCTACCCATCCATCCACCCATCCATCCATCCATCCATCCATCCATCCATCCATCCATCCATCCATCCATTCATCTACCCATCCATCCATCCATCCATCCATCCATCCATCCATCCATCCATCCATTCTATCTATCTATCCATCCATCCATCCATCCATCCATCCATCCATCCATTCATCTATCTATCCATCCATCCATCCATCCATCCATCCATCCATCCATCCATCCATCCACATATACATACATACAGGGCTTTTTTTCTCGTAGAACGCCCAGAATGGAGTTCCGGCACCTTATTTGGATGGAACCTTGTAGGGTAGGCAAGGCAGGTTGTATGACGTGTGTGAGTTCCAGCACCTTTTTTTTTTTAGAAAAAAAGCACTGCATACACGCACACACACACACATACACGCACACACACACATCCATCCATTTACCCACCCACCCATGCATCTGGCTGTCTCTCATCTCTCTCGTTCTTTGCCATGCTTGGTATCATGTCGTTCTAATCTTCAAAGAGGAAAACAGTTACTGGGAGAAGCGGGTGGCAAGAGAAGTCTTCTGACACACAGAGAGCCACATTAGCAATGCAAATTCTCTGCTAGCGTGCAGCTTACCACAGAGGCATTCACGGGGAGAAGAACCGTTGCCCAGACATTCTTGCAAACACGGGGAACGGGGGTGGGGGTGACATTATTTATCAATATGTGTGACCAAGCAAAGAAATGGCTTGTCAACATGGATAACTAACTAACCAGCCGGAGCATGGCACATACAGAGCAGGTGAGAAGACTTTCAACCTTCTAATAAAATTAGGGGATTTCAGAATATGCTTCGCCAAACCAGGAGGAATTCAAACATGGAATTAAGGTTTAAGTCTGTGGAGACCCTCCCCCCCAAAGCTATCAGCTTGTTGCTAAAGGGGAGATTGTACAAATAACAAAAAGAAAATTAAAGGAAAAATGTGTCCTTAACGTTTCGGAGGGGGAGTGTTGATAAAAAAAAAACCCAGAATTTTTATTTGTGTGGCTTGAAAAATTAGCCTGCCATTTTGGTGAGGGAATCAACAAATGATCGGAACTGGAATTTCAGCAAAGTCTTTCTTCTCCCTGTGGTGGTAGCTGCAAAATTCTGTCTCCCGGGGCTGCGTATCCTTTCAGCTTTGAGAACACGAAGCTGCTTCAAAGAGCATGAAGTTGCCCCCCCCCCCAAGGATCTGTCTGCAACTCTTTAACCCCCACACACATTTTCGGGAGATTGTGTAGCAGGTGCAAATCAAGCCACAAGAAAAAAAAAAGAGAGATACTTCCATAAGGGTGTGATCCTTGCACCCTATATCTGCTGAAGCTCTCCTTGGTTCAGCTCTGGCATCTACAGACTGTGGGAAGAATCCAGAGAAAGAAATATTTTGGGGAATATTAAAAAGGCAGAATATATTTCCCCAAAAGAATAATGGAGATGATCTTTAAAAAGGGAGCAACTTCTCCACACACACACACACACACACACACACACACACACCAGCCAGACAACTCAGCAGAAACCAGCTTTTAGAAATGGAGATGTAATAATCCATTCAGAAAAGTTGGAGCCTTCCAGCTACAAAATGAAGAAATTAAGAAGACAAGGACTCTTAAAATGTACATACCCCACCCAAATTCTAAGGGCAGGAAACATAATAGGATTAACCCACCACCATCAGAATATCAGAAAGGCACACTAAGACTCAGGTCAAAGTACTGTACATGATACAGGAAATACAAAGCCTCAAAACAGGAACAGGAAACAACCTCAAGAGCCTCAGAAGGTATAAAAACCCACTCCCTGCTACGTGTGGTCACCTTTTTTTCCCCCAGAGCCATCTTTCTGTCTGGCTCTCCTTTTCAATAAACTACAAACTTCTTTCTAAAGCAGTCTCCATGTTGTTTATTCCCGGCTTGGACTGGACCCTGATGAAGATTTTTCTTTGAACAAGATGATTTGCGCTGGTGATGAACTGCTAATCATGATTGAATTATATTTGCATTGAGAAGGAGAACTTGTTCTGAAGATTCCCGAAGGTGTCTTTTCAAGAAGCAACTGGACTGTCTTCTTGTCCAGCTCTCTGCTCAGACTGGACATCTGGTAATTTGCCTTTTTACAGAGAGACATTGAGGCCACTTGGAGGTTTACCTTTGTCCACAGGATGACCTGAGTGGTGCAAATGGGTGTGGAGTCTTCTTGGCTTCAGGATGTTTTCTGCCCCGGGTCCCTTCACCGCTGGAGGCAGGTGCAGGCGTTGGGGGTGGGGGTCTGTGTTGTTTGTGCATACATTTGCTCTATTCAGGTGACCCTGAGGACCTCCAAGTGGCTTCAACAACTCTCTTAAAGAATGCAAATGACCAGCTGTCTGCAAGGAGTATAAATCCTTCCATTCCCCGCCATCTAGTCACAGCTGAAGAAGCTTCTTGGATAAGAAGCGAAACGTCTTCAAAGAAAAACGAGAAAGTCCAGTTGTCTCCTGAAAAAGCAACAATTTGGGACAACCACGACCTGGATGACTGAGAATCTCCATTGACATCTAGCTTCTAATCATTATTGCTTTGGTTTAATTGCTTTGGTTTAATCGTACATTTCTCTCCTCTGATTTCTGCATCTGTTAGTGGTGTTTTGTGCTGTCTAGACAAAGATGTATACGCTTTGGTCATGTTCATTTCCTCTCTGCTTTGTTTGCATGCAAGTCCCTCTCTCCCTCTTTCCCTCTCTCTCCTTTTGCAAGAAAACTTTTTTTTTAAAATATAAAATCCTTCTGTATAATATTGTGTAAACTTCCTTGTAATATACACAGCTTTGTATACTGTATATTTTTTGACTTGAGAGCTAATCATTTTGAGAAATGCAAATACCAAAGGACAACTCTCTTCTGACTCTCAGGCTGGTCTGTGGAATGTGAATTAGATACATTTACATTAAAAGGGCAATTGAACAATATTTTTGAACATTCTTATAGGCAGAGAAATGCTCTCGTTGAGCATTTCTTTAATGTGGGATTTTTTCCCTTCTTTCTCCCCTGGATATTTTTGTCTAGACAAATCATATGAGTTGAAACTGACAAACTAAAGAAATATATTATTACCCCAGTGGTAACTTTCATGAGCGTGTCACACTTAGCAAGTCTGTTGTTGGTTGGCATTTGAATGAGTGGATATTTGCTAACTAACTGGGAACAAATTCCAATTATGGTTAAGACTGGTGTATTCAATTAAAGACTAGACTGGTCTAGACTAGACTAGACTAGAATAGAATTACAGACTAGACTAGACTAGACTAACTAGAATAGAATAGAATAGAATAGAATAGAATAGAATAGAATTAGAATATAGAATAGAAGGAATGAAGACTAGACTAGACTAGACTAGAATCGAACCAAATAGAAGAGAATAGAATAGAATAGAATATAGAATAGAAGGAACGAAGACTAGACTAGACTAGACTAGACTAGACTAGAATAGATTAGACTAGACTAGACTAGACTAGAATAGAATAGAATAGAATAACAGAGTTGGAAGGGATCTTAGAGGTCTTCTAGTCCAACCCCCTGCTTAGGCAGGAAACCCTATAACATTTCAGACAAATGGTTGTCCAGTCTCTTCTTAAAAACTTCCAGTGTTGGAGCATTCACAACTTCTGGAGGCAAGTTGTTCCTCTGACTAATTGTTCTAATTATCAGGAAATTTCTTCTTAGTTCTAGGTTGCTTCTCTCCTTGATTGGTTTCCATCCAAAGGAATTAAAAGGTCAATCCATTTTCTTCTACTTAGCCTTAGACTTCATCCTAAGACCTTCTCCAGCAGATTCGGGGATTTGGATAACCATTATTCCATTCCACTCATCGATGGAGATGGTCCCAAACAATTAAAGTGGAACTCGCCACCTAGCAGGATGTAAGGGAATGCTATAAGATAGAAGTTAGGATGCTAACTAGTTATAATGATAATGATAACCTTTATTGTCATTTTTTTTCCCTGTGGGCACATTGGCACACATTAAAAATGAAATTTAGTTGCTTGCTGTCAAGTGTACACATACATAACACACATTTAAAAACATACTATATGCAACATATGTATAGACCTACACCCGTTCATATAAGTAATATATAAATATTAATTGCTGTCCATCTTGAGGTTAGGACGCTGAGCTGATAATCGACAGGCTTGTGTTTGAGACTCAGTTGCTGCTCTGGGATGGGGTGAGGTCTCGTCATTTGCTCCAGCTCCTATTGACCCACCAGTTTCAAAGCAGGCAACCGCAGTAGATAGATGGGTACCACTTTGGTGGGCAACTTAACAGGGACACAAAAGGAGCTCCCAACGGAGTGTTTCCTGGGCAACGCTGAAGTCACCAGTAGATCCTTTCACCGCGGAAGCACTTCAGTGCTTCCAACAGAGAAATATGGTATAGGACAAGGAGAAATTCCCATCAAGTTCCTGCATTTGAGGATTTGAACCATTTCATCTGGAGCAAGATCCAAATTAAGAATGATTTGGTTAAGCTTTCTAAGCCAGAGGTCCCCAACCTTTTGGGCACAAGGGACCAGTTCCGTGGAGAGAGGTTTTTCTGCAGACCGGAGGGTGTGTGGTTTTGTGTGCTGCCTGCATCCCATGGATGGGACTTTGCTTGTTTGTGTAGACCGGTTGCTGGCATGCCACAGCCCGGTACTGGTCCATGGACTGGGGTTTGGGGACCCCTGTTCTAAGCCACCTAGATGGAGCCATTGAACTGCAAAGGCATAGAACCCCTTAAGTGAGGGGTTGCTGTAGAAATGTAATAAAACAAATAAGTAAATTTGGAATTGTTTCCATTGCATTGCAAGCTACCATCTTACATATAGCAACAGACCCACTATGTTTGGTGGTATATTTTGAGTTCTCGTTTCTTACGTGTGGCTATACTTTTCTCTCTGGAGGAAGAATGTGGGGATGAAATTCTCAAAGGTCTAGTAGTTGACTCTACATTGGAGAAGAGTTTTCTTAACCTTAGAACAGCGGTTCTCAACCTGTGGGTCGGGACCCCATTTGGGGTCGAACGACCATTTCATGGGGGTCGCCAAACAATGCAGTCCGCCATTTTTCCCCCCTTTTCCTTAGCTGGGCTACTCCCTTTTATTCTATTGGCTTTTGAAAGCCAATAGAATAGACTCTCTTGAATAGAGTCTAATTCTATTGGCTTTCAAAAGCCAATAGGAATTGTCCACGCTGTCTCTGCCCTGCTCAGCCTGCCAAAAGTCCCAGTCTGCAAACGGTGCTGCAAGTTGTCTGCAGCGAAGGCGAGCTGTCTGGAAGTTTCCACCCCTCCCTGCTGTGCAACTACTAAAAATGTAAGTAAAAGAGGGCCAGGAGTGGGAGGTGGGAGGCCAGCAGGCGCAGGGAGAGTTGCTGGCACGCGTGGGGCCCGGCGGGTGCCTTACCTCCCTTGGGCTGGGCCAGCTGGTGGCCCAGCCGGTGGCCAGCCTGCGCCGTCTCTGCCGCTTGCCAGCTACGCCTTGGCCGGCACAGGGGGCAGCACCACGCATGTGTGGCACTCCCGGGCAGGGAAAGTCCTCGACTTACGACCGGTTGGGTAGTCCTTGACTTACGACCGGTTGGGTAGTCCTTGACTTACGACCGGTTGGGTAGTCCTCAACTTATGACTGGTTGGGGGTCGCAGCATTAAAAAGGTTGAGAACCACTGCCTTAGAAGGGTTATTTGCTTTTTGAGCCAAACAGTTTACCTTGTCCAAAGATAAGACCGTTTCCTTGGTTGCTCCTACCAGAGATTTGTCCCCTTCTCCATTTTCTTTTCTTATCAATCCCTGATAACACCATTCCTTTAAAAAAAACACACCCAAAGTGCAAGAACACACACATAGCAAAAACATAACTTCTCTCTCCAGAGAGAAGAAAGCACTTGGATATTGTTGCTGAGTTTTCTGGAGACCCAGCCTTGTCTCTTATAATGCTAGAAGGGGAAGGCTGGGCTCAGCTGTTTATAAATTAACATATAGCAATTATGATAAAACAAAAGTCATTCGGAAATTTTATTGTAACCACAGCAACCGCATCCAGGGTATTTTATCAAAAGTCTAAAAAGCTGCAACAGCAGGAGGAGGTAAATAGTATCTATTACTGGATATATGAAGGTTCCAAACAGTGAAAATTGGTTAATTCTTTTGTTGTTGTTGTTGTTGTCTCAAAATAGATTGTTTTGCTCAACTTTCATTTTGATTGATAAAGTTACAGTCTATTGAAATGGCATCCAGGTAGACATTATTCCTACGTTTAATTGGAATCATTTTCTGCCTTTGTCATAGATTCCATTTTTCTCCTATGAGGCCTTAAACCATATACTTGGTTAGCTCTGTTGTTCTGACACTTAGCATTTGCACTGGGAAATCTCGGTAATTGAATTGCCGCTTCAAATATATATATTTTGCCTCTATTTTGTCAATTAGGGCATTCGGTCCAGCAAAGCCAGGGATGTATTCAAGATTAAACAGGGAACAAAATTGTCTACTTTAGCAGCAGTTGCTGTGATTATTTTAATGGCGCTGAAGAAAGAATGACTATCTTGAAAATTAAAAATACAAAAACAAAAAAACAAAACTATAGCACAGAAGCCACTATGTGCAAGTTGGGACTAATATTTCTAACACCATTTTCTTGAGCACAGGTTCTCCCCAGGGCTGCGTCCTACGTCCACTGTTGTTCGCCCTGTTGACCCATGACTGTAGTGCTAGGTTTGCCACCAGCCATATTGTGAAGTATGCAGATGATACAACAGTTGTGGCCCTTATTCAAGATGACAATGAGGGTACCTGTCGCAAGGAGGTAGAGGGTTTGGTGAACTGGTATAAGAAAAACAGCTTAGTTTTAAAGGTTGGAAAAACTAAAGAGATCATTGTCAATTTCAGAAAAGGCAGGCATAGCTACACTTCTCTGTGCATTAATGATTCACCTGTGGAGATGGTTACCAGCATCAAATTCCTGGGTGTGCAGTGACCAAGTAGGCTGGCTTGGTCACTAAACAGCGAGACACTGGTGAAGCAAGCACAGCAGCGCCTGCATTTTCTGCGCTGCATGAGAAAAGCACATCTTCCTTCCCCTGTCCTGACCACTTTCTACAGAGGGACGATCAAGAGCATCCTGTCATACAGCATCACAGTCTGGTTTGGAAGCATCCCTGCTTCAGACAGGAAGGCGGTGCAGAGAGTGGTGAGGACGGCAGAAAAAGATCATTGGCAGTTCCCTCCCTCCCATCCAGGACAAAGCACAGAAGCATTGCTTGTGCAGTAAGATTATCTGGGAAACTACACATCGTCTTCAAGACCTGTTTTCCTTGTTACCTTCTGGGAGGGGGGGACGGGCTTCGTGGTATCCAAAGCAGAACATCCAGATTCAGTCACAGTTTGTCCCATACAGTATTAACCTTGTGAACTCTCAAGCTTCCTCCTTCCGTTATGTATTCAAGATGGACAGTGATTAATATTTATATGTTACTTATATGTAGGGGTGTACGCCTATACATATGTTGTATATAGGATGTTTTAAATGTGCGTTACTTATGTGTACACTTTGAGAGTGTACACATAATCTGTGCCATTGTGCCCACAGTAAAAACTGACAATAAAGGTTATCTATCTATCACCAAGAACCAGTGAATGGAGTTGGAAAGGGTCAGAACAACAGGGAAAAAATTGTACTATTAAGAACAGAATTGGTTTCTGTGCTGTATATTCTGCTCAGAATCTTTTAGAGTGGGCTGGTGTTAAGTTACTCTAAAAGACATAAAAATGAACATTTGTTCTAGGACTGGATTTCTTTGATGGAGTCCTCAAAACCAAATAGAAAAATGAAGTCTACTGATCTATAGTTTTGGCCCTTTGAATCCAGCCCTTTTCCTTGATAGCTCCAAGGAAATTCAAGAATGTTATCGTTCATCACCTCTTAATTGTAAAATCTGTACTGGTATCTGTGAATGCTCCAACACTGGAAGTTTTTAAGAAGAGACTGGACAGCCATTTGTCTGAAATGGTCTAGGGCAGTGGTTCTCAACCTGTGGGTCGGGACCCCATTTGGGGTCAAACGACCATTTCATGGGGGTTGCCAAACCATGCTGTCCGCCATTTTTTTCCCCTTTCCCTAGCTGTCCTACTCCCTCTTATTGGTGGTCACACCCACTTGGGGGTCACCACAACATGGGGAACTATATTATGGGGTCACGGCATTAGAAAGGTTGAGAACCACTGGTCTAGGGTTTCCTGCTTGAGCAGGAGGTCAAACTAGATGACTTCCAAGGTCCCTCCCAACTTTACTACTACTACTACTACTACTACTACTACTACTACTACTACTACTACTATTATTATTATTATTATTATTATTATTATTATTATTAATCATTGCACAGATGTTCAGACTGGATTTGGCATTTTGTCTACCTATCGAGTCCTTACCCAGGACCTGGGATAGGCAGATGTGGATGTTTGATGTTATTACAGATATCGTCACAGGATGGAAGCATTCCTAGTAAGGCCGCCTTTTGCAATTGACTAATGGCAAATTTGTCAATGCCAATGGTGTTCAAGTGGTGCTCCAGTTGTTTTGGGATTGCACCCAAGACGCCTATGACTATTGGTACTACCCTTGCTTGCCTTTGCCACAAACTTTCTATTTCTATTTGTAGGTCTTTATATTTTGTGATCTTCTCCAGTTCTTTCTCATCTATTCTGCTGTCTCCAGGCACTGCCACGTCCACTATCCAGACTTTTTTGTCTTTCTTATCAACAATTGTTAAGTCCGGGGTGTTATGTTGCAGGTGCTTGTCTGTTTGAATTCTGAAGTCCCAGAGTAGTTTAATTTTATCAGTTCTGACCGAATGGTGGAGAATGGAATCAACAATTCTCAGAAAGAGCACTAATGACCAGATGACTGCAAGGAATATAAATCCTGCCATTCTCCCATGATCCAGTCAGAGCCAAAGAAACTTCTTGGATGAGAAGCGAAATGCCTTCAAGGAAAAACAAAGAAAGTCCAGATGCCTCTTGATAAAGCTTGGGTGACTGAGAATCTCCACATTCATTCTGCATTCCCTCAAACAGGCATGTTTAGCTAAATTGCCCTTCCCCCACTGTTTGATCTGCTGGTTTGAAAGTCATGTAATATCATGTGGTTATCATATATTTTGTGACGTGATACAAACCATGTGACACACATTGTGTTCTCAGCTGCTACTGTGGGCGACCAAAGAAATAAAGAGTAAAAATTAAGAGAGAGAAGGATCGTGTTTTTGGTGGTAGATACGTTTCTCCTTATTAAACTATCTTTTATGACAGCCATTCTCATTCTGTTTTAATGCACGTCTCCAGGGCCTGTACGACATAGCAGAGCCTCACAACAGCTTTTTCATGGTGCAGCATAGAATCCAACATAGTTTGACAGTGTGCAAGACAATCGTTATTAATTTCCTTCCACGGCACTTTGCAGAGTGACTAAAACAATCTCCTTGTGGTGGAAAACAAAACGAGAAGAAAAGCGAGTGTTGGAGGTAAAAATTGGCTATTTGCCTAGCCAGCTATATTTGTCTTCTTTGTTCAAAGTCATCTTCTATTGATTGCAATAATTACACACACATATAGCTGGAAGCAATGTTCTCGAATTGGTATTTAATTAAAGTGATGATTGATTCTAATTGTTTGGTAAACACATCACATTCCAGTATGTAAATAGCATCAACTGATGAAGGATAAAGAAAAAACAACAACAACAGCTGAAAAGCAACACTAGAATGCTTTAAAAGGGGCAAGGAACTATCTCTGAAGAGAATGCCTGAAAATAATTTCTCCACTTCATCTGTTGTTATGGTGGAATCTATTTGTGTTAGGCTGATAGCTAAGAGGTTTGGTATTTATGAGCTAGAACGTAAAGAAATTATTTTCTTTTTAAAATGTGCTTGAAACTGAAATTGGCACCTTCTTTGCACTCCCCCCCGTTTCAATAATAATTTAGAAATGAAAATTGGAGGCTATCTGTGGCACGTGACCTTTTGCGACACATTCTTCACTTAAAATGGGTTTTGTTAGTGTGGACAAGTCAGGATTAAATAGGCATATATAGGAAACAGACATTTTGAGTGGTCTACAGCAACAATTCCTATCTCCTGGAAATTCTGAGGAAGTCCTCTGAATTTTCCAAGTAAGCATAGGAGAACAGCTAATTATGAAACCTATCCCAACCTATTGCCGTCCTTGTTAAAGGCACAAGGACCAAACCCCTGCTGATGCAATAGGCTGGAGACTTTACAACAAAACAAAACTCTTTTAATATGGTTGACAAACCTGTCAAACAGTCCAAAACACAAACAGCAAAACTCAAGTCCAAAGGAAACACGATGCAAACAGACGAGAAGTCACAAGCAAGATGAACAGACCAGGATTCCAAGAAGCACTTTGCAAACAGTTGCCTTCAGCAACCAGCACCACCCACACCACCTCCCTTTATTCAGCAGTCCCAAGGCGTTGCCTCTCATTGCCTTCTCTTTTTACTCTGGAGATGCTGCATTGACTGCTGTTGATTTACTCTCGCTAATTGACGACATGTGCGAGCATCAATTAGCAAGTCCATGAGGTGTGGGTCTTCCGGGTCTGACTCATGCTCCTCACACAGCTGAGCTTCATCAGGAACATGACTGGAGGGCCCAGGATCTGCATCAAACTGTGAGTCCTGTAATTCATCAGAGCCTCCCTCTGCCCCTGATGGCCCTTTAAATGCCTCCTCCACCTCCTCCTCAGATTCCTCAGACTCTGCTGTTGTGAGCACAGGCTGGCACGGAATCACAACAAAACCAGCTACTGGACAAGATTTACTGAAGATAGAAAGAGGTAAGCCTTAGGACATTTGGGACTAGAAGTTTTGACGTGTTTTTTTCTTTTCATTTTAAGCAACGATGAATGAAGAAGAAAAAAGTCATGGTTGTGTTAAATTAGAGATGGGTTTCAGATCTTCTCCTTAGTCATTTTCTGTGTCTATGTTGCCTACACAATCACAACATTGTAGAATTGGTCATCAACTCCAACCTTCCATTCAGTGCAAGAATCCAAAACGTAGCGTCACAAACTGTTGGCAATTTAGCTTCCACTTGGACTCAGTCAATGAATAAAGGTCTACCACTTTTCGGTTGAGTTACAGGCTTCAGAGTCAAAAGTTCTCTTACTAACAGAGAATTTTGCCTGGCATTCAACTGGAATCTGTCTTCCTGTAATTTGAAAACATGTCCCCCCCCCCATATCCTACGATCTGCTTTGAGCCTTCCATAAAAACAAACATAAAACAGTTCCAACTTTATTTTTTTTTCTGAAATGGTACATATCACTTCTGGAAGTGTGTCACTTCATGTAAAGTAAAAAAATAAATGATGGCTGAGTTATTCAGCTCCCCATCCCTAATCTTCGCTAATTTGGGGGGGGGGGTACCGAAGAAAGATATTCGATTCCCAACTTGACACAACATAAAAAGGTTCGCCTTTGAAAGCGACCTCATTTATAAACCTTGTTATTTTCCTCCTTAATGGCACAGGCACTTAAAATGGTTCATAGATACGGACAACAAAACAAACATTCTTCATATCACCCAAAATAAATTTGTCTCGCCTGTGAAGAGTGATAATGATATTTCTTTCACTTGCATGAAAGACCTTGATAAAACCTCCGTGGAGGGATTTTTCAGATATGCTTCTGTCTCTTTCTTGACAGGGACATAATAACCATTCCTCACCAACGAGATGTTCTACAGCTGCTAGGTAGTTTGAAGCGGCCCCGGAAAGTTAAAAAGTTCATATCTAGGTCAATCTTATAGCACTTTGAAAATTATGCTGAGTTCTCGTGAGCGTGTAGGTGTTTTTCAGCTGGGGTTTGTCATCTCAAATATGTAGGCAAAGTATCATGAGGGAAATGTTTTCTTC
The DNA here is from genome assembly GCF_016545835.1 of Crotalus tigris. Classification (NCBI taxonomy): domain Eukaryota; kingdom Metazoa; phylum Chordata; class Lepidosauria; order Squamata; family Viperidae; genus Crotalus; species Crotalus tigris. Next base: position 1,592,033 of record NW_024096472.1, on the reverse strand, counting down.
TTGACAATAGACAAATAATTGACCAAGTATCGATATTATTAGTAGGAATAGACATCAATGTCATATTACTAGTATTACTAGATAGCCTGTGCCCAACTGGGTCATCATTTTGAGATATTTTCTTACCTAAATAGAGAAATAGAAGGATCACAGGTGAGCAATGGGAGTGGGAGTGACTTCCGGCTTCCTGCTGTCTTCCCCATTGCATTTTCCTTGTGGGGATCTGGCAAATGACCAGAACACTCTCTCTCTCTCTCTCTTTCTTTCTTTCTTTCTTTCTTTCTTTCTTTCTTTCTTTCTTTCTTTCTTTCTTTCCTTCCTTCCTTCTTTCTTTCTTTCTCTTTCTTTTCTCTCTTTCTTCCTTCCCTCCTTCCCTCTTGAATTCCTGCTGGCTTCCCCATTATATTTTATTTGTGGGGATCTGGCAAATGATCAAACTCTCCTTCCTTCCTTCCTTCCTTCCTTCCTTCCTTCCTTCCTTCCTTCCTTTCTTTCTTTCTTTTCTCTCCCCCCCTCTCTCTCTTCCCTCCCTCCCTCCCTCCCTAACTTGAATTCCTGCTGGCTTCCCCATTACATTTTCCTTGTGGGGATCTGGCAAACGATCAAACACTTCTTTCTTTCTTTCTTTCTTTCTTTCTTTCTTTCTTTCTTTCTTTCTTCCTTCCTTCCCTCCCTCCCTCCCTCCCTCCCTCCCTCCCTTGAATTCCTGCTGGCTTCCCCATTACATTTTCCTTGTGGGGATCTGGCAAATGATCAAACTCTCCCTTCCTTCCTTCCTTCCTTCCTTCCTTCCTTCCTTCCTTCCTTCCTTCCTTCCTTCCTTTCTTTCTTTCTTCAGTCCATGTGGTCCTTATTGCATTAAGTTGCTGAAATGTAACTACTGAATTGTGTGTCAAATTTAAATAAACTTCTGGATCCTAAAGGGAGAATTTTATTGGGTGTTGTCTCTTGTTTCTCTTTAACATGTTTTCCCCCTGGCAATATGGGTCAGGAAGAAAGTTGTAGAAATAAACTTGGATCCAATATATTTTATGTTTGAGCCAATGTAACTGCCGTCTCGGCGCCATCTTGCTCTCCCCAAAGAGATTAATAGGAAATAGACTCAAGCTGAATTATTTAACACAGACACGAATTGAATCTTTTATTTTTGCCTGCTAAATTTTATAGCCAAATTTCATTGAGGACAATGAGGTCTACCAGGATCTGACTTTCATTCGTCCTTTGTCAGACAAAGGTGGACTTTCACTCCAACAATGCAGTATAATTGAATTTTAATGGTGAGGGACATTCTGTATAGAAAACCTTCAAAAAAAAAAAAGAGAGAGAAAGAAATATCACCAAATACTAAAGGACGCAGGGACATCTTTATACATAGATAAAAGATGCAGGCTACTGATCAGAAGCATAATTTTGCCTCTTCAAAATGCATTTGAATTAGGCCTTTTTAACTCAGGAATGTAGTGCAGCTTTGGGGGGGGGGCTGCAAAAAGACAAACTAACAATAAAAGCAGAATGCTAGAGATTCAGAACACAGTGGTCAAGTTTTCTGAATCACACAAAATTTTCCTTGATGGATTAGCAATGCAGGTGATGCTCCTGATCTAAGTGCTTTGTTAGTAAGAATAATAATAATAAAAAATCCCTAGGTATCATCAAAAGTATTGGGGTTTATAATTCCAGTTTGGTTTTGTCTCTTGAAACCTCTTTCACTGGAATGAAGATCACGCAAAGTATTAATACCGCTTTATAAAACCCTACGGAGGCCACATCTGGAATACTGCAGCCAATTTTAGTCACCATACTACAAAAAAGATGTTGAGACTTTGGAAAAAGTTCAGAGAAGAGCAACTAAGATGATCAAAAGGCTGGAGACTAAAACATATGAAGAACGGCTATAGGACTTGTGCTTGGCTAGTCTCAAGAAAAAGAAAAGAAATAGGGGAGACATGATAGCAGTGTTCCAATATTTGAGGGGCTGCCACAAAGAAGAGGGGGGTCACATTATTCACCAAAGCACCTGAAGGCAGGACGAGAAACAGTGGTTGGAAACTAACCAAAGAGAGAAGCAACCTGGAATTAAGGAGAAGCTTCCTAACAGTGAGGACAATTAACCAGTGGAACAGCTTGCCTCCAAAAATTGTGGGCACTCCATCACTGGAGGTTTTTAAGAAGAGACTGGACAGTCACTTGTCTGAAATGGTATCAGTTCTCCTGCTTGAGCAGGGGGCTGGACTAGAAGACCTCCAAGGTTCCTTCCAGATCTATTCTATTCTATTCTATTCTATTCTATTCTATTCTATTCTATTCTATTCTATTCTATTCTGCAATCTATATTCTATATTCTCTGTTCTATTCTGTGTTCTACTCTGTGTTCTATATTCTATATTCTATTCTATTCTATTCTATTCTATTCTGTTCTATTCTATTCTATTCTATTCTATTCTATTCTGCAATCTATATTCTATATTCTCTGTTCTATTCTGTGTTCTATATTCTATATTCTATATTCTATTCTATTCTATTCTATTCTATTCTATTCTATTCTATTCTATTCTATTCTATTCTATTCTATTCTATTCTATTCTATTCTATTCACGTATTTCTGTTAAAAAAAATCCATTTAAAACGTCCATAGTTTGATATTTAGTGTAGGTCATTAGAAAATTCAGAATTGCTTTGGTGCTTCTGTCAAAAGTTGCTTTAAATTTAGTATTTTGGCTCCCACCAGTAGAGCGTTAAGCTACTTCTCTCTACCTGATTGCCACCTTGCCAAATGTTTACTGATCCCTCGCATTGTGCAATTACGCGACTCTCCTTGCAGTACTGATCTGTGACTGATTTAATCAAATGTGAAAATAACTTTTTATCCCGAAGACCTTGAGAAGCGTTTGGGGAAAATGGATCTTCTTGCAGAATTGCAAGGCGGGATTACTCTTCTTTTCATTTTTTTATTTTTATTTTTGGCCTGCAATTTCAGCCTGAAAGAATCTAACCCAGAGATGTTTTTTTTTTTCCCTTTTGAATTGTCCTCCCCTTCCTTTTCCCATGCATCGTGGTTTCAAAGCACACGGAGAAATATTTCTTATCGTTATTTTGGGATTTTTTTTTTTTAACTTGACATTCTCAGATGTCTTTTCTGCTTTATGCGCATCTGAGTGCGTCTGTGCACTTTTGCGAGTGGGTGGGGTGTAGTGCTGCTGATGCAATCTGGGAGATATTTTGCAGACCCCTGCAGTGCTTGGGGGAATATTTGGAAAATAATGAACAAATCAACCTTTTTTTGGGGGGGGGGCTGATGCTCTGCGTGCGTGCATGCGTGTTTAAGAGTGCCCAAGACAAATTTGTTAACAATTCTCTAAAAATCCCTTCTCAGAAATGGCAGAGAAACTTTTGTTCTTCAAATGGACCTTGCAATTGAGTTCTGGACAGGCAGAATTGACATCTTCTGCTGTGATCCAAATAGTTATACCCTTACAGTTAATAAAATCGCAGTCTTTAATCATTAAGAAGAGGGAATCAAGCTATTCTCCAAGGCGCCTGAAGGCCGGACAAGAAGCAACCGATGGAAACTAACCAGAGAGAGAAGCAACCTGGAACTAAGGAGAAACACTCCCTAACGGTGAGAACAATCAACCAATGGAACAACTTGCCTCCAGAAGCGGTGAATGTTCCAACACTGGAAGTTTTTTAGAAGAGACTGGACAGCCGTTTTTCTGAAATGGTATAGGGTCTCCTGATTGAGCAGGGGGTTGGACTATTTTTATTATTATTATCGATCATCGCACAGTCAGCCAGATGTTCAGACTGGATTTGGCATTTTGTCTACCTATCGAGTCCTTACCCAGGACCTGGGATAGGCAGATCTGGATGTTTGATGGTATTACAGATATCGTCACAGGATGGAAGCAGTTCCTAATAAGGCTGCCTTTTGCAATTGACTAATAGCGAATTTGTTAATGCCAATGGTGTTCAAGTGGTGCTCCAGTTGTTTTGGGATTGCACCCAAGGAGCCTATGACTATTGGTACTACCCTTGCTTGCTTTTGCCACAGTCTTTCTATTAGTAACAGATCATTATTTCTTTGTTTTCCATCACTGTGTATCTGCGACGGGTAAACACCTTTTCTTCCAGTAGTTCTGCAGCTGCTGGCCCTGGTTGCTCAGCCAACAGTCCTGAATCCTGTAACCCATTTTTCATCATCATCATCATCATCATTATTATTATTATTATTATTATTATTGTTGTTGTTATTATTATTATTATTATTATTATTATTATTGTTATTGTTATTATTATTACCCGAGAAGGGTGTAGCAACTCTTTATGTCCAAGAGCATGGATAATTGGGTTAATTACCTGGTGGTTAATGAAAAGAGTAAAGCCATTAGCTGTTTTCTTACTTCTGCCAAAAAAAACCTGCATGGCTGTCCCCATCTGGCTCCTCAGAGATGACAACAATTTGAAGGAGAGTTTACTTCACTCTGTAAACTACTTAGAGAGGTATGTAAAGCACTGTGAAGTGGTATATAAGTCTAAGTGCTATTGCTATCTGTCTGTCTGTCTGTCTGTCTGTCTGTCTGTCTGTCTGTCTATCTATCTATCTATCTATCTATCTATCTATCTATCTATCTATCTATCTATCTATCTATCTATCTATCTATCTATCGTGGTGGTGCAGTGGTTAAAATGCACAGTGGTTAAAATCCACTGCCAGGAGTTCGATCCTGACCAGCTCAAGGTTGACTCAGCCTTCCATCTTTCTGAGGTCGATAATAAAAGGGACCTAAATTGTTGGGGGCAAAAGCCTGACTCTGTAAACAACTTAGAGAGGGCTGTAAAGCACTGTGAAGCGGTGTATGTCTAAGTGCTATTGCTATCAGTCTATCTGTCTGTCTGTCTGTCTATCTATCTATCTATCTATCTATCTATCTATCTATCTATCTATCTATCTATCTATCTATCTATCTATCATCTATCTATCTATCTATCTATCTATCTATCTATCCTATCTATCTATCCATCTATCCATCTAGCCATCTAGCCATCTATCTATCTACCATGGTAGTGCAGTGATTAAAATGCTCCATTGCAAGCCAACTCTGCCCACTGCCAGGAGTTCGATCCTGACTGATTCAACATTGACTCAGCCTTCCATCCTTCTGAGGTGGGTAAAATGAGGACCCAGATTGTTGGGGGCAAATAGGCAGACGCTGTAAACTGTTCAGAGAGGGCTGTAAAGCACTCTGAAGTGGTATATTAGTGCTATTGCTCTCCATCTATAATCTGTCTATCTGTCTATCTATCTATCTATCTATCTATCTATCTATCTATCTATCCATCCATCCATCTATCCATCTATCATCTTTCTATCATCTATCAACTATCATCTATCATCTCTCTATTTCTAGCTATCTTCTTTCTTAAACCAACACTGATTCTTGAATAAAATGAAGATCAGATCAGAGGAGATTTCCAGTGGAATGAATGGCTGATGGACTAGAAGAAGTTATGAGCTTCTAAACTACTTTGGAAAAAAAAATAACAAGAGAGTTTTGGAGTCTGGGTATTTTGTATCTAGGCTGCTAGTTTCTCCAGTCAGTTTGAATAAAGGACAGCTTTTCTGCAAGATTAACTCAGCAACTCTTTAAAACACCTGCCCTTTCAAGTTATTAAATACCTGACATTTAACAACTTTGATTGATATCGCTGATGTCCAACTACAGTACATGTATTTGGGAGTGAAACACCAAATCAAATCTACAAGAGATTAACAGAATTTTGCCATTGATTTGATTCAAGTTTTTTAAAAAGAAAAAATAATATATATAATTGCTCTGAAAAGCAGCACATTTACACAGACCACAGGAAATATTACAGGTTTCTTTTAAGGTTATACTTCTTAAAATATGTGCTAATAACTCTTAAGTGTTAAAGGACCTCAGCTCTGTTATAGTGTGTTCAATGTCTTTTCCTCCACCAGATCATTAGAAATGAAATACCTTGAAAGATTTTTCCTATGGAAGCAAAACTGGAACAATTTAGGAACCTAACTGATTTCTTTTCCTCTCCTTTCCTAATTGGTTTTTAATTAATAATTGTTTAAAAGAGAAGAAAGAAAGAGAAAAAAAAAACCAAGTGAAAAGAGGAAAAAGATAAAGAACTTTAAATCAGGGGGTCTTCAAATTTGTCCCTTTTATGATTTGTGGATTTCAATTCCCAGAATTCCTTAGCCAGTGTGCCTGGCAGAGGAATTCTGGGAGTTGAAATCCACAAGTCATAAAAGGGCTGTGTTTGAAGACCCCTGTCTTAAATCTAACAAACAAAATGGAGGCTGGCTGAGGAATTCTGGGAGTTGAAGTCCACAAGTCATAAAAGGGCCAAGTTTGAAGACCCCTGTCTTAAATCTAACAAACAAAATGGAGGCTGGCTGAGGAATTCTGGGAGCTGAAGTCCACAAGTCCTAAAAAGGCCAAGTTTGAAGACCCCTGATTTAAATAATGCAGAGATATAGCACGAATATATGGACAATATATATTGAGGTTATGCACTTAGTGTCCAATACAGAATATCACTGATGGAAAACTAGCTATAAAAACAGAATATGTTAAATTATTTTTACAGTAAGGAAAATCTTTGGGATCTCAGGGCTGACTGCCAAAGTCTCCACTGATTTATTATGTAAGAATGCAAAACGAATAAAACAAAAAGGTAGAAGAAAAAGTTCTATAACACGAAAGCTAAACATGGATAAATATTTAAAATTGTCATGTGTTTCCAATTTAAGCTCTTTTTCCCAATAAAATCAGACTGCAGATTCTTAAATTTCCTTTTCTTTATAATACATGGAGGGGACAGAAGCGATTCTTGTTGAAATTTGTTAATTTTATTTTTTTTCATTTAAGCTGGTCTATGACCGCAATAAAGATTTGATTTGACTTCTGAATACATGCTGGTGATTCTGCCAAGTTTAAGTTCCCACTCTGTTTTTGTTTTTGTTTGTTTTAGCTATGAATCTCTTATTTTCATGGCCAGGGACCTGTATCTTGTAATACTTTGGTTGTATGCCTTGGCATTGTAGTAAGCCTAGATTAAAAAAAAAATAGTTTCATTTCAAATTTGATTTTTACAATTCTTGGAGGAGTGCTATGTATTTCTTCCACGTACTTTGAAGTTTCTTTTAGATGTCCACCCAATATGGTAAAATGTTCCTTCTATTTTCCTTCTGGGAGCTGACTTCTATCTTCTGTTGCGTTCAGTTGTGGAAAGTAATTTCCCACATGTGTGCTTGGGTGTTATGAGTATCATGCTACTCCATCTCTACTAAATCTAAATGGCCTTGGACTCGGTGAGCACAGAGTAGACAACAGATACAGCTGTATTTTTTTTTCTCGACCGTAAAAGAAGAGAAAATGCTAAACAAAGTCTTTTCCAGATGGATGTCCACCAGATGACAACACTAGGTCTCATGTCAGTTGGAAATAGTGAGGTGAAAAATAGTAAGGTTAAAAAAACCTCTGGCTTACCCCAGGTTGAAAGACTAAGAAATGTATCTACCACGTCGGATAATCAACGGTAAGCAATGGTTGTTGAAAGAGACATTAATATTTCCCATGAAGTACATATTTCTTCTATTGCACTACCACACTTAATCGTAGATAGTTGCCACAAGAAAGAATACGTTACTATTGAAATGCTATCTTTGGGAGGAGTCCTCTTCCTCCATCAATTTCTAAAAGGTATATTACATGTTTCTCATTCTTCATACACAATCGTTTGGTGCACTGGATGGTTAGGGAATAGTATCATGATATTAAAGATAATGTTTCCTGTGAGTTGGCGGTAGAATTTTCTTGGCAACATTATGGAAGTGTTTTTCCTCCTCCTCCTCCTCCTCCTCCTCCTCCCTCCTCCTCCTCCTCCTCCTCTTCCTCCTCCTCCTCTGTCTTCACCTTCTCCCCCACTTTCTCCTCGTTTCTTTCTCCTCCTCCTCCTGTCTTCATCTCCTCCTGCTCTTGCTCCTCCTTCTCTTCCATCTCCTCTGTCTCCTCCTCCTCCTCCTCCTCCTCCTCCTCCTCCTCCTCCTCCCTCCTCCTCTTCCTTCTGCTCTGTCTCCTTTTCCTCCTCCTCCTCCTCCTCCTCCTCCTCCTCCCTCCCTCCTCCTCCTCCTCCTTCCTCCTCCTCCTCCTCCTCCTCTTCCTCCTCCTCCTCCTCCTCCTCCTCCTCCTCCTCCTCCTCGTCCTCCTCCTCCTCCTTGGCTGAACCTACAGCCCTGGGAATTGATGACAGTGTCTCATTCAAGAGGTGACCCAATCCAATTCCATTAGCTTTGAAGTAAGCCATGTTGGTAAGTTGCTTTTACCTCTTTGGGCATTGATCCTTCCCATCTGATGGGAAGGCCAAGATCTTGCCCATGCTAAATTGGTATTGTTCTTTTGCCACAATTCCACGTTAAGAGTGCATAGCAATTCTTCTCATCTTCAACTTTTGGGGCCTCCTTACCATCTCCTCTTTTTTTTTTTGCAAAAAAAGAATGCATAAGCATCCTGAAGAAAGAAAATGAGTTGCAAAGCTTCAAATTGCTCTTCAAAAGATATAATCTGTTATTGCATGAAAATTGCTTGGTTCTGTTTCAATAACCGTCTTCCTTGGGGGCCCCCCGCAAATGAATAAGATACACAGAATAGATGCTCAAATGAATGTGGCTTGCTAAAACAAATCAATAAACGCCCGCTTTCAATTAGGAAATATACACGGTATGGCATTGCATGAGCAATGCAGCAGACATAATAACCGCCAATCATTCATCATTATAAATCTCGAAGCTTCCATTTTCAGAAACGTGAAAGGATAATTAGTGATTAAAAAAAAATCTTTCAAAATTAAAGAGGTCTCTCGTCTCAATTATACCCACGCTAGTGGCTTTCCTCTCCCCAAATTTAACGCCACAAATTGCAGTATCTTTTTTTTTTTTTTTAGGAAAATAATATTTTCAGCACAGGGGGAATTTTTTTTGTATCCTGGGTTCTGATCCAGATCACTTTTTCAAGGAAACCGTTTAAAAAAAATTAGAACAGACTCCAAAGTTCTGAATCTCTTGGAAATTGGAAATAGAAGAGAATATTCTTTATTGACCAAGTGTAATTGGACACAGAAGGAATTTGTTTCCGGTGCGTAAGCTCTCAGTGTACCTATAAACAACAAAGTGATAGGTCATAGAGCCTAAATCATAAAACACAACCCTAAATCACAATACAAACAAGAAGAGATAAATCATAAGACACCAATAGGAGAAGGTAGTAGGAGAGACGAGAAGATGAAAAAAGATGAGAAGATGAGAAAGATGAGAAGGATAATAGTAATACAGCCTTACTACATGGGTAAATATCTTTAGGCATAAGACAGTGCTGTGGGAATTAGGTGTTCAGCAGAGTGATGGCACAGGGGGAAAAAAACTATCTTTATGTCTACAGTAGTTGTTTTGGCATGCAATGCCCTACAGCGGCATCCTAAGGGAAGAAGTTGAAACAATTTATATCCAGGATCTGAGGGATTTCCGTAAAATTCCAATAAGCTTAAAACATTAGGTATTGGGTGTGAAGGTTCCTTCTCTCAGCTTGTGGGTTGGTTTCCAAACATTTCATTATCAGGCTAGGTAGCATCTTCAGCGGAGTTAAGGGGGGTGTCAATGTTGGTGTTCTTCTGTTTATAAGGGCTTCGTGTGGTCAGTAGGTCTTGTGATGGGCAGGTGTGTGTGACAAATGGGGGTCTTGTGAAGGGTCAGGTGTGGGTGTGTCAAGTGAGGGTCTTGTGATAGGTCAAGTGTGGGTCATCAGTGAGAGTCTTGGGATGGGTCTCGTGATGGGGAGATTACCTCAGGTGTGTGAGGTGTATTTGTGGGGGGCTTTTGTGGGTCAGTTGTGTTGTGATTCCTCACCAGCCAGTGGATCCGGCAGCCGAGTCTGAGGACTCAGATGAGGAGGAGGGACCTGAAGTGACATTGGAGTTTGAGAAAGGTTCTGAGGAGTACCAAGACTCACAGTCAGATGAGGAGCCCGGCCCTTTTATTCATGCTCAGGCAGAGACACAGCAATTTGGGGAGCCTCAGTTGAGCGGTGATGAGGAACAGCTGGGGCCAATCCCAGATGCGTCAATGCACAGGAAGGAAAGGCAAGCAAGGCAGAGGAAGGCAGTGGGGTAGCCACAGCTTAAACCTCTAAGTAAAAACAATCCTTGGCTCCATTTGTTGAGAAAGGTATACTATTATTAGAGGTCAAACAGTATTCCAATATCTCAGGGGCTGCCATAAAGAAGAGGGAATCAAGCTATTTTCCAAAGCACCTGAAGGCAGGACAAGAAGCAATGGGTGGAAACTAATCAAGGAGAGAAGCAACCTAGAACTAAGGAGAAACTTCCTGACAGTGAGAACAATTAATCAGTGGAACAACCTGTCTCCAGAAGCAGTAAATGCTCCAACACTGGAAGTTTTTAAGAAAAGACTGGACAGCCATTTGTCCGAAATGGTGTACGGTTTCCTGCCTAATGCAAAGCCAGAACTGAGATTTATGGACCAAAATCACTAAGTTCTACTCCCCCCCCATGTCTACCTCTTGCTGTCCACCAATCAGGTTCTTGCAAAGTGTTTCCATAATACTCAGCCTGAGCCAAGGTTGGTATGTGGTTCCCCCCTTCTCCCAGCTGGGTGACCTTGCAGCAGCATCTCCAGGCTGCTTCTATTTTCAGTTTTCCCCAAGCAACCCCTCCCTCCATGAAGAACAGCTGCTGGCTCAGGAATTCTGGGAGGTTGAAGTCCACGAGTCATAAAAGAGCCAAGATTGCCTACCCCTGGGCTAGTCTAAAGAAATGAAGAAACAGAAGTGACATGATAGCAATCTTCCAGTATCTGAGGGGCTGCCACAAAGAAGAGGGGGTCAAATTATTCTCCAAAGCACCCGAGGGCAGGACAAGAAACAATGGTTGGAAACTGACCAAGGAGAGAAGCAACCTGGCACTAAGGAGAAACTTCCTAACAGTGAGGACAAATAACCAGTGGAACAGAAGTTGCCTTCAGAAATCGTGGGCGCTCCATCACTGGAGGTTTTTAAGAAGAGACTATATAGTCACTTGTCTGAAATGGTACAGCTTCTCCTGCTTAAGCAGGGGGCTGGACTAGAAGATCTCCAAGGTACCTTCCAGCTCTATTCTATTCTATCCTGTCCCCCCTTTCCATAGTCCATGGCAGACTGTCACCACGTCATAGCAAGGCACAAGCAAGAGTAAGGTGGCAGCTGATAGAGAAAGAATGAGAGAAGGGATTATACATTATAAATCTCTAACCTCCATCTCCATGTTAACTTCAGTTTTCTTATGCTTCTCTATCTATTCCTTGGATCAGGGGTCTTCAAACTTGGCCACTTTAAGACTTGCGGACTTCAACTCCCAGAATTCCTCAGCCAGCCAGGGCTGGCTGAGGAATTCTGGGAGTTGAAGTCCGCAAGTCTTAAAGTGGCTAAGTTTGGAGACCCCTGCCCTGCCCGATTTGCATTCAAATTGGCCAAATGACCTTTTGTGGTCCAATTCAACAACGGGACGTATTTGAATATCAATATCTGCCACACTATTATCCATCACCGAGACATCAAGGTCAGCAGGACCCAGCAACAACTGTCACCGTAGTGTCACGTATATTTCTTTTTAAAAAGACGTTGACCATTTTCCTGGCTTTCTCCCTTCTGTAGCTTTCTTTTCCTCGCAATTAAAATTAACCCTGTTCAAACTGATACGTCTGGAATATCTAGAGCAGGACTTGTAATGGTGACCGTCCGTCTAGCTTCATTACTTTTCTCTAACAACCCCATTCCAATAAACGTGGGTTCCATTATGACGGTGACAAGGCTAATCCAGCATTTCAGCGTTTTGTATTCCAGCACAAAGGGCCGGTTGCTTCGGATGAATTTCAATTGTTGCCTCTTGAGCCGTTCCTTAAATATTACATGTCCTGCTTTTTATTGGAGGATATGCAAGTACAATTCCTTTGAGGAGAAGTGCAAGAAGCCATGACGCGTAACCTTAAAAGAAAGGCTGAAAAGAAAGCATAGTACTTTTCCCTCATAATCTGTGAAATAAAGAAAAGCAAGGACAGATCCTATTTTAAATATTTTTTTTAAAAAAACCCTTGCCTTACGAAACAATAGATTTCAACGGAATTTGAGGAGGAACATATTCACGGGAAGAACAATTCAGGCATGAGTCTGCAGGAGAGCTGTAGAGGTTCAGCATGTGGGAATCTAAAGTGAGAGACAGAATATATTAAGAGTTTAAACTTTTCCAGTTCAAAAACGACCCGTTTTGAGGGCGAATCGCCCCAGTCCATTTTGAAAACCTTTTTTTTTTTTTCCAATATTATAATATTGGGCATATCTTTTCCTGGGAAATTTAACAATTCCTTTCCCCCCCCAAAAAATGGATCCGAGATTGATATTTCAAAGTTTACTGAGTGGAGACAGCTATTTTTCTGAAATGGTACAGGGTTTCCTGCCTAAGCAGGGGGTTGGACTAGATGACCTCCAAGGTCCCTTCCAACTTTATTATTATTATCGATCATCGCACAGTCAGCCAGATGTTCAGACTGGATTTGGCATTTTGTCTACCTATCGAGTCCTTACCCAGGACCTGGGATAGGCAGATGTGGATGTTTGATGGTATTACAGATATCGTCGCAGGATGGAAGCAGTTCCTAATAAGGCCGCCTTTTGCAATTGACTAATAGCGAATTTGTCAATGCCAATGGTGTTCAAGTGGTGCTCCAGTTGTTTTGGGATTGCACCCAAGGCGCCTATGACTATTGGTACTACCCTTGCTTGCTTTTGCCACAGTCTTTCTATTTTTATTTGTAGGTCTTTGTATTTTGTTATCTTCTCCAGTTCTTTCTCTTCTATTCTGCTATCTCTAGGCACTGCCACGTCCACTATCCAGACTTTTTTGTCTTTCGTATCGACAATTGTTAAGTCTGGGGTGTTATGTTGCAGGTGCTTGTCTGTTTATTATTATTATTATTATTATTATTATTATTATTATTATTATTATTATGATGATGATGATGATGATGATGTTCCGAGACTCTGGTGCATTTTCAGGAAATCTGGAAAGAAACAAAGGGCTTTTGTTAGAGAGAATAGAAAGAATATTGGACATGATGGGGTATACTACCCCCATTTTAACAATACCTAGCCATTCTTGTCATCAAGAGCTTTTGCTCATCGTCATCTTTCTTTTGCAAAAGGAATGCAAGTCAGGACTTCCTATTTCTACAATTTCCAGATGCCGGAGTCATATAATAAGAGTTAGTAAGGGTGGTGTACTCTACCAATAGCTTTCCAAGGGCATTCAGCTGATTTTCTATTAGGGAAGGGAATAGGAATAGCATAGACCAGGAGGTCTTCAAACTTGGTCCTTTGATGACTTGTGGACTTCAACTCCCAGAATTCCTCAGCCAGCATGGGGGAACTATGGCCCCCTCATGACTCGTGGACTTCAACTCCCAGAATTCCTCAGCCAGTGTACCTGGCTGAGGAATTCTGGGAGTTGAAGTCCACAAGCCATAAAAGAGCCAAGTTTGAAGACCCCTGGCATAGACCTTTGTTGTTCTCAAGATAAAATAGATGGAAACTAACCAAGGAGAGCCCCAAAGGTGTTTTTTTCTGGACTTTCTCATTGGACTTTCTCATTTTTGGACTGGACATTCTTATTTTTGTTTGAACTGGACTTTCTCATTTTTGTTTGAAGATATTTTGCTTCTTGCCCAAGAAGCTTCTTCAGCTCTGAGGGGATGGTGGGGAATGGAAGGAGAAAGCATCTTTGGGACAATCATGACCTGGATGACTGAGAATCTCCATAGACATTTAACCAAGGAGAGAACCAACCTAGAACTAAGGAGAAATTTCCTGAAAGACAAAACAATTAATCAATGGGGCAGCTTGCCTCCAGAAGTTGTCGGTGCTCCAACACTATAGTAGCAATTGTGAGAAGGATCTCAAAGTCCTAGTGGACAATCCCTTAAAGGTGAGCCTGCCATGTGTTGCAGCTGCCAAATAAGCCAACACAGTGCTGGGCTGCATTAACAGAGGGATAGAATAAGATCACATGAAGTGTTAATACCACTTTACAATGCCTTGGTAAGTCCACACTTGGAATCCTGCATCCAGTTTTGGTCACCACGATGTAAAAATATATTGAGACTCTAGAAAGAGTGCAAAGAAGAGCAACAAAGATGATTAGGGGACTGCAGGCTAAAACATATGAAGAACAGTTGCTGGAATTGGGTATGTCTAGTTTAAGGAAGAGAAGGAATAGGGAAGACATGATAGCAGTCTTCCAGTATCTCAGGGGCTGCCCCAAAGAAGAGGGAGTCAAGCTGTTCTCCAAAGCTCCTGAAGGCAGGACAAGAAGCAACGGATGGAAACTAATCAAGGTGAGACGCAACCTGGAATTAAGGAGAATTTTTCTGACAGTTAGAACAATTAATCAGTGGAACAACTTGCCTCCAGAAGCTGTGAGTGTTCCAACACTGGAAGTTTTAAAGAAGAGACTGGACAGCTATTTGTCTGAAATGGTATAGGGTCTCCTGCTGGAGCAGGGGGTTGGACTAGATGATCTACAAGATCCCTTCCAACATTATTATTGTTACTATTACTATTACTACTACTACTACTACTACTATTATTATTATTGTTGTTGTTGTTGTTGTTAAGAGATTAGATAGCCATTTGTCTGGAATGGTACAGGATCTCCTGCTTGAGCATGGGGTTGGACTACAAGACCTCCAAGGTCCCTTCCAACTCAATTATTCTGTTATACTTTCTTCACCTCTTAGATGATCCTTCATTAGCTATCTGCCTGGCATAGAAATGGTGAAATAGAGCTGTTGGTTTCAGCCTGGAGGATTTGTGCAATATAAATAGTTGGATTATTGCACCATTTATTTGATTATCCATATGGTGTTTGTCAGTCAGTTTCAGAGGAAATAATTGTGCAATGTTTAGGTTTTGCAAGGAAGATAAGATAATAGCCCTGTTTTACTTTCAAGAGCAGACATGTGACTTCTGCTTACGTGGAATATCCATTGCAAGAATATTTATCTCTCGTCTGCAATTCCTGTCCTTTTACCATTTATAAACCCGCTGAAAGAAAGAGACACATACAGTAATGTCACATTTATGAGCCCAGATCATAAATGCCAGCGTTTGAGAGATTCTTTCTTAAACTTCAATAGATATAATTCTTAGTAACCTGAATGTCTGTGTTTTTTTAAAAAATATTCTTTTCTTATCATACTTTTTTCCCCCCAAAGAAAACAACTCAAAGGTTGAAGAAATTCCGCGGTGTGGAATCTGCTTAATACCATGCTTAGCATTAACTGTTTTACTTTACTGCAGAGTCATTGCTCATATCATGTATAACAATTTCACACTCACAACATAGGGAACTGAGGTTGTTTTTCTTCTTCACACTATATGGCACCACAAGGGCTTGTTATAAATCTTTTCATTCCACATAGCTTTACATTCTGACCTCTTGTTTCGGATAGCCAACAATTTCTGTCAGTGGACATTACATAGATGTATTAAATAAATAGTATTAAATAACACGAACTGTTTTAATAAAGTATGTATACCCAAGCAAATTTAATCTCCATTTCAGACAATTTGTCCTAATCTCAAAGTCTTCTTACAGCAGTTGTCTCCATGACCATGAATAGCAGAGTTGGAAGGGATCTTGGAGGTCATCTAGTCCAACCCCCTGCTCAGGCAGGAAAACCCTATGCCATTTCAGACAAATGGCTGTCCAATCCCTTCTGAAAAATCTCCAGTGTTGGAGCATTCACAATTTCTGGAGGCAGGTTGTTCCACTGGTTAATTGTTCTGACTGTCAGGAAATTTCTCCTTAGTTCTAGGTTGCTTCTCTCTTTGGTTAGTTTCCATCAATAGAAACTAACAATGATGATAATAACAACAGAAACACTTGAACATCATCCATTGGCATTGACAAATTCGCCATCAGTCAATTGCAAAAGGCAGCTTTACTCAGAACAGCTTCCATCCTGGGATGAGATCTGTAACACCATCAAACATCCACATCTGCCTATCTCAGGTCCTTGGAAAGGACTCAGCAGGGTAGACAAAAATGCCAAATCCAGTCTGAACATCTGGCAGACTGTTGATTAATAATAATAATAGAAGAAGAAGAAGAAGAAGAAGAAGAAGAAGAAGAAGAAGAAGAAGAAGAAGAAGAAGAAGAAGAAGAAGAAGAAGAAGAAGAAGAAGAAGAAGAAGAAGAAGAAGAAGAAGAAGAAGAAGAAGAAGAAGAAGAAGAAGAAGTAGAAGAAGAAGAAGAAGAAGAAGAAGTCTTTTTATCTCCATTCAATATAGAGAACTAGAAATAAGTTAATTCCTTCTGGTAACATTTCAATGAGGAAGTAAAATTGTCTGTGAGTTGTATCATGGCAACTGGACTTATTTCTTCTGTTTCTTGTTTTTCTTGCTGGTTGGAGATGCCTTTGCTGCTTCAGCAGACAGAGCAAGTTAGGCAGAGAAGCGCCGGAATGTACCATTTCTTTCTGCACCAACCTTCCTGGTGTTATTGCCCTGCATTTTGGGGAGGAAACCCCTGAGGTTCTGGAGGAGGAGATGGCACATCCCAACGGATTTCTCTCTCTGGATGCAAATGAAAAGGAGTGGAAAAGTTACTAAAATTGGTCATACTTGGTGTGATGTTGCAAGTAATTTCTTTAGTATACTTATTTTCTCTTCCTTATATACATTTCGCTTTCTTCTCTTGTTTTTTTTCTTGTTCTTTCTTTTTCCTTATACTTTTTACTCCTTATCTCTATTATCTTTCCTTTTTTATGTTTGGTATGTATTAGATTTTATCTAATCAAAATTCTTCCTAAATACACACAAACATACACACACACACACACACTCAGGGAGAGAGAGAGAGAGAGACAGACAGACAGATCTATCTATCTATCTATCTATCTATCTATCTATCTATCTATCTATCTATCTATCTATCTATCTATCTATCTATCTATCTATCTCTGTCTATTCCCTGGACCAGGGGCCTTCAAACTTGGCAAACTTATCTCTATCTTTATCTTTATCTTTATCTATCTATCTATCTATCTATCTGTCTATCTATCTATCTATCTATCTATCTATCTATCTATCTATCATCTATCTGTGTATCTATCAATCTATCAATTTATCAGTCTATCAATCATCTATCTGTCTATCTATCTGTCTATCTATCTCTATCTCTATCTATCTATCTATCTATCTATCTATCTGTATCTATCTGTCTATCTATCTATCTATCTATCTATCTATCTATCTATCTATCAATCATCTGTGTATATCAGTCTATCAATCTATCAATCATCTATCTGTCTATCTATCTCTCTATCTATCTCTATCAATCTATCTATCTATCTATCTATCTAATCTGTGTATATCAATTTATCAGTCTATCAATCATCTATCTGTCTATCTGTCTATCTCTCTCTATCTATCTATTTATCAATGTATCAATCATCTATCTGTCTATCTATCAATATCAATCCTCTATCAATCAATATATTAATCTTTTGTCTATTTATCCATCAATCTATCAATCTATCAATCATCTATCAATCTATCGATCATCTATCTATCAATCATCTATCTATCTATCATCTATCAATCTATCAGTTGTCTATCTGTCTATCATCATCTGTCTGTCTGTCTGTCTGTCTGTCTGTCTGTCTGTCTGTCTGTCTGTCTGTCTGTCTGATTGGGCCTTGAGCTGTGAGGTTGTTTGGTCTGCTGCCTGAGGTACTTTTGTTTTTTTATCTTTGTTTTCCTACAGCTGCCTAGACTCTGAGATAGGCAGCCTATAAATAAATAAATAAACATGACTTCTGACAAGTTGAATTCTCTTTCATATTGCTATAAATAACAATAACTGGGGAAGCAGTGCTCTCTTAGAGTTTCATTGATCTTCTTGTCTCAATTATTAGGTTGTCAAAGCCAATACATTTATTTAAAGAATATCGACGGTCTTCCTTCCCACCCTGGACATAGAACAACACCTTCCATTCCTTTGATCGTGGAGGCCCCCCACTCCCCCCAGTCTGTTTCATTGCCTAATGCCTTGAAGAAACAGCATCTAGGATGATAATGCTATGATGAATAATTGTTCAGTCACAACTGCCCCCCAGGCGAAGCTCCATTAAAATTTCGCAGCCAGGAGGGAGAGAGAGAATCTAGCAACTTGTGCAAAGTCAGCTTGAAGTAAAGATCCTTCAGAGCATGGATGAGTGGCAAACGGTGAAGGAGGATGACAAAGGCTTTATTAACTCCTCCGTGGCTATTCTTATATTGAAACACATCGAGAGGGTTCACAAACTAGAAAAAAAACTCAAAGGCTCATTAGCGGTGCTTTCTGCTTCTACAAATTTCCCTTTTCGGATTAGTGCAGATGACAGAAGCTCCATTAGATGCAGCGGGCGAAGGTGGAAGCCCCCGCCCGTCATTTTAAATAAAGCTCTTGAACACCTATGCAGGCAACAATTTCAACAACCAGGCAGGGTTTTACTCAAATTAGGACTGTCGTGACAGCACAAAGTAACAAACAATTCTTACAGCCTCTCCTGCAGCTGCTGAAGGCAAAAATCTCCACAGGCATCTGCCAGAAGCTGTTGACTGTAATAGTAAGGGGTTTCCTCCCAACTCATTAGCTCAGGAAGAGATGCAAAATAGTGATGTCTCCCCACAGTTTATGAGTACAAAAAGAGTCATGGCCTCTTTCAAAGTTTGTCAAAAGCATGTCTAGATGAGGGGCTGTAGGACAAACAGGCAGAAGACCACCAACGGGCAGTCAAAAGGCATAACCAAAATTCTTTAATTTCACAACCTATAGACAGATTGAACCAATGGGGGAAATGTGACCATCCTAGACCAGGCCAAGTCCAAAAGTGCCAGTCCCCACAATCCTTCTCTTCCTCCTCCTGACCCCCTTCCTCCTCTTCTCCACAAATCCTACTCCCTTCTAGCACTGATGATGTTACCTAGTTTGGGTAATGAAACTTTTTCAAGAAAACAAGCAAGCTTAGAAAGCACCAAGGAGCCCACAGTCATTGTCGTCGTCCTCCTCCTCCTCCTCCTCCTCCTCCTCCTCCTCCTCCTCCTCCTCCTCCTTCTCCTCCTCCTCCTCCTCCTCCTCCTCCTCCTCCTCCTCCTCCTCCTCCTCCTCTCCACAAGCCCCACTCCATTCTAGCATTGATGATGTTACCTAGTTTGGTTAATGAATAGAGTAGAGTAGAGTAGAGTAGAGTAGAGTAGAGTAGAGTTAGAAGGGACTTTGGAAGTCTTCTAGTCCAGCCCCCTGCTCAAGCAGGAGGACCTATACCATCTCAGACAGGTGAATGTCTAGTCTCTTCTTAAAAATCTCCAGTGATGGACTGCCCTCGATTTCTGGTGGCAAGCTGTTTCACTGGTTAATTGTCCTCACTGTTAGGAAGTTTCTCCTTAATTCCAGGTTGCTTCTCCCTTTGATTAGTTTCCAACCATTGTTTCTCATATTTCCATCTGGTGCTCTGGTGGACAACCTGACCCCCTCTGCCTTGTGGCAGCCCCTCAGATACTGGAATACTGCTATCATGTCTCCCCATTGCTTCTTTTCTGTTGACTTGCCAAACCCAAGTCCTGCAGCCTTTCTTCGTATGTTTTAGTCTTCAGGTCTTTTATCATCTTAGTTGCTCTTCTCTGTCCCCCCCCCCCAAATTCTCAACATCTTTTTTGTGATATGGTGACCAAAATTGTCTGCAGTATTCCTGGTGTGGTCTTACTAGGGTTTTATAGAGTGGCAATAATACTTCGCGTGATCTTGATTCTATGCCTCTGTTTATACAACCCAGGATTGTATTAGCTTTTTTGGTTGCTGCTGCACACGGCTGGCTCATGGTCAAGTGATCGTCCAAAGAGAATCTATTCCAAAATCTGTAGAGGTACTATAGAAATGTACTCAAGATTCCAGTATCTCTCCATCTTGTTTCTTTAAAAAAAAGTTTGCGATATACTGTATACAGATATGGCTGTCCTTCATTACAGTCGCAAACTCTTTTCCTGTTTGACAGTACCTAGGGGTCATCTGTTAATCTGCCGTAGCCATTGATCTTGCAGGGACCATAAACCTATAAATCTTCTGTCTAAGCTCTTCTTAACAATGAATAAATAAATCTACACATCCATCTAGCTCTAATAGCTAGAAATAAATAAATAAATCTACACATCCATCTAGCTCTAATAGCTAGAAATATTCCAAAATCGATGCATTCTATTTGACACATTTCTTGCTGATGTATCCCAAAATTGCAGCTACTCAGGGACAATATTATTAAACCTTTGAAAGGGCTAAAGTAGAGAGGAACCAATTCTTTGATAAGTGTGCAAAGTGTCTTTGAAGATTTACATGGGCAAGTCTCCCTCCCTCCCTCCCTTCTTTCCTTCCTTCCTTCCTTCCTTCCTTCCTTCCTTCCTTCCTTCCTTCCTTCCTTCCCTCCCTCCCTTCCTCCCTCCCTGTCTCCCTCCCTTAGTTACTAATGCTCTGTTATTGTACTAGTGAGAATACACCATCCAGTTCTGAAAGAGAACTGAAAGAGAAAAGCTGCTTAGTCCATAGAAAGAGTGTCAAGAAGAGCAACAAAGATAATAAAGGGTGTAGGTTAAACTCTAAGGGAACTAGATATATTTAGCCCAATGAAGAGAAGGACAAGGGGTAACTTGATAGCATCTTCCAATACTTGAAGGTCTGTCACAGAGAAGAGGGGGGTCAAACTATTCTCCAAAGCACCTGAAGTCAAGACAAGAATCAATGGATGGAAACTTATCAAGGAGAGAAGCAATTTGGGAACTAAGGAGGAATTTCCTGACAGTGAGAACAATTAATCAATGGAACGATTCACCTCTGGAAGATGTGGGTGCTCCATTGCTGGAGGTCTTTAAGAAAAGACTGGGTCTTTTTCTGGAGGTCTTTAAGAAATATTGGGATAGAAATAACATTGAGAGCTTATTCCATCTCATTTGTCTGGGATGGAGTAACATCTGCCTCGTAGGGGATTGGATCAGAAGACCTCTGAGATCTGTTCCAGCTCTATGATTCTATGTCTATGTCTAAGATTAATTTATAGGAAATGTATGCTGGGCATAGGCAAAAGCGTCTCCATAAGGTGATCACTATAATGCATTGCATGTAAAATTAATGTTTTTTTTAAAAATAATCATGATTTATCATGGTACCCCACTTGGGAAAGGCTGTTCTGCTTTGTCTCCTTGGTCCCTGCCCAGTCTACTATCATGTGAATTTTCCAGTCTCAAAGCCAAACAATTTCTCACCATGTTCTTAAAATGAGTTCTTATCTCTAAGTAATTTCTCTTTCTACTTTGTTTTCTTCCTTTCCAAGGCTTCTGATGATTTATGGCTATATGCCGTAACTGTTTTTTAGACTACTGCTCCATTTTATTAATTCTTTTTCTCTCCAAACCAACTCTTGGCTTGGATTGGTAGCCAGCTGTTTAATTAATATTTTGCCTTGGCATTTTATTGACCTGGTACCCCCACTAAAAGAATAATGGCTTCTTGTCAGATACATTTTCCCACCATCTGAAAACGTGAAAGGCTTTCAAAGCTTAGGACTTTTTACATAAGAGCGAATGCAAACTCTTTAGCACAAATCTCCTTCATCTAATTAACACAGTATGGATAAATGCATGTATGGCAGTGGTGGGATTAATTTTGCTGAGTTCAGAGAACTGGATGAATGCATGCTGCTTCCGGAAGTCCAGTCTAGGCCTTGGAGGCCTGGAGGAAAATTCCCAGGCCTAGAACGGCCTGCCGGAAGTGCATGGATGCCACTTCCGGAAGTCTGTTCTAGGCCTCAGAGGCCTGGAGGAGGCCTTCCAGGCCTAGAATGGCCCACCGGAAGTGTGTGGATGCCACTTCTTGAAGTCCAGTCTAGGCCTTGGAGGCCTGGAGGAAGACTCCCAGGCCTAGAATGGCCCACCGGAAGTGCATGGATGCCACTTCCGGAAGTCCGTTCCAGGCCTCGGAGGCCCAGGCCTGCATCTAACAAGAGAACCAGTTGTTCAGGTATTTGAATCCCACCCACTGATGTATGTATCCATCCAATTTATATGGCCACCCATTTATCCAAAAATTCTGGGCAGCAAACTAAAAAAAGGATTGCATTAAAAGAAAAACGAGCTAAAACTGCATCAGAGCTCAATAAAAACACACACTCATATGTAGTCAGAAATACTGTAATACATATAGTCTTTGTTTATCGATCACTCATTCAGTACTGTTCAAAGTTACCACAGAGTAAATATTGGCAAACCAACAGGCAAGGAGATATATCTGTTACGATAAAAAAAAGAAAACAAGAAAGAAATATAAATATTCTTGGAGTCCTAGTGGACAATCACTTAAATATGAGCCAGCCATGTGCTGCAGCTGCCAAAAAAGCCAATACAGTCTTAGGATGCATTAACAGATCAAGTCTTAGGATGCATTAATAAATACAGTCTTAGGATGCATTAATAAAATCAAGCTCAAGATGATGTGTTAATATCACTTTATAATGTCTTGGTAAGGCCACACTTGGAATGCTGCATCCAGTTTTGGTCTCCATGATGTAAAAAAGATGTTGAGACTCTAGAAGGAATACTGAGAAGAGCCACAAAGATGATTAGGGGACCGGAGGCCAAAATGTAGAAGTGATGGTTGCAGGAATTGGTTATGTCTCGTTTAATGAAGAAAAGGACTAAGGGTGACATCATAGCAGTCTTTCAATATTTGAGGGGCTGCCCCAAAGAAGAGGGAGTCAAGCTGTTCTCCAAAGCACCTGAGGGCAGGACGAAAAGCAACGAATGGAAACTAAGCAAGGAGAGAAGCAAACTAGACGTAAGGAGAAATTTCCTAATGGAGAGAGCAATCAATCAATGGAATAGCTTGCCTTCAGAAGTTGTGGATGAACCATCCCTGGAGACTTTCAAAAAGAGACTAGGCAACCATTTGTCTGAAATGGTATAGGGTCTCCTACTTGAACAGGGGGTTGGACTGGAAGATCTCCAAGGTCCCTTCCAACTCTATTATTCTATGGCAGTGGTTCTCAACCTGTGGGTTGGGACCCCATTTGGAGTCGAACGACCATTTCACGGGGGTCGCCAAACAACGCAGTCCGCCACTTTTCCCCCCTTTTCCTTAGCTGTGCTACTCCCTTTTATTCTATTGGCTTTTGAAAGCCACTAGAATAGACTCTCTTGAATAGAATCTAATTCTATTGGCTTTCAAAAGCCAATAGGAATTGTCCAGGCTGTCTCTGCCCTGCTGAGCCCGCCAAAAGTCCCATTCTGCAAACGGTGCTGCACCAGTTGAGTAGTCCTCGACTTACGAGTGGTTGAGTAGTCCTCGACTTACGACCGGTTGGGGGTCGCGGCATTAAAAAGGTTGAGAACCACTGTTCTATGGTCTATTCACATTTTCAATGAATTTGCTCATTTCAGGACCACGGAGAGCAACTCTTCCTATAGAATGCTGGCCAGGTCTCTGGAACTGACTTGAATTATTAAGTTTCCACCTGTCTCAGACCATGAATCTAAGTCTGGATGGCCCACATATAATGGTTTTAATGGAAAAGTCAGAGCTGATGCAGGAAGCCACTCCATTAGAGCAGTGGTTCTCAACCTTTTTAATGCCGCGACCCCCAACCGGTCGTAAGTCGAGGACTACTCAACTGGTCGTAAGTCGAGGACTACTCAACTGGTGCAGCACCGTTTGCAGAATGGGACTTTTGGCAGGCTCAGCAGGGCAGAGACAGCCTGGACAATTCCTATTGGCTTTTGAAAGCCAATAGAATTAGACTCTGTTCAAGAGAGTCTACTCTATTGGCTTTCAAAAGCCAATAGAATAAAAGGGAGTAACACAGCTAAGGAAAAGGGGGAAAAAGTGGCGGACTGCGTTGTTTGGCGACCTCCGTGAAATGGCGTTCGACACCAAATGGGGTCCTGACCCACAGGTTGAGAACCACTGCATTAGAGGGATATTTGTTTACCCTAAATAAGACATACTTTCTGTGTTAGTTTTTTATTTCCTAAATAAAAAAGATCACTAGATTCAATATGTCATTATTTGCTTTCTGTTCAGCATTCTCAAAGTGGCATTTATATTTCTTAGTATACCTTTCCGAGGGAGCTAAGAGGCTGTATTTAATGTATGTGGTGGTGCACATATTTCAGTGGTACCAAAGGGGGAAAAAAAGCTTCGGTAATTTTAGAAAAGAATGGGGGAAAATTAATGCATCCTTTTGCTTCAAGCAACAGAAAATCAAAAGCCTGGGTCTTGCGATATGATGAAAGCCAGTACTTTCCTTCTCCTTTCTTACATCAATCTTTGAAGATAATCTCTCCGGCATGGTTATCGCTTCTTCCAGATTCCTGTTTCATGTAGAGAGGGATATCATCTAGTTCTAGTGGCTTTCCGACGACTCTAATGAAATGAAGAACAGCAGAAGCATAGGAATTTATTCAGTAACTGGGGGAGAGCAGAGAGGAAAAAAAAAAAACACGTTTGCATTCCTAAACTGGCTTTGCCTTAAAAAAAAAAAACCCCGCAGAGATGTGCAATTTTGGGGAAAAGGCAGGGAAGAGATTTGAAAATTTGGGGGAAGGACATGGAGGAACGTGTGACCATATCATACTCCTTATGCAATGAGCCCACGTTCTAGAAGAGGAGACTTATTGAATATAAATTTGGCAATAATGAAACGCCACAGGCTCAAGTGGCTGGAATGCTGGGCAGGGGGTTAGCAAGATTGTGTTTGAGACCCGAGAGTTGCCATGGAGTGGGGTTGAGGTGCTGTTCTTTGCTCCAGCTCCTGCCAGGGACATGAAATGAGCCCCTAATTGAAGCTCCCCAGGGCACTGGTGATGTCACCAGCTAACAGCCATAGCATTTAGATTTATATACTGCTTCACAGTGCTCTACAGCCCTCTCGAAGCAGTTTACAAAGTCAGCATGTTGCCCCCCCCCAACAATCTGGATCCTCATTTTACCAACCTTAAAAGGATGGATGGCTGAGTCAACTGTGAGCTGGTCAGGATCGAACTGCTGTTGTGGGCAGAGTCAACCTGCAATACTGCATTCTAACCACTGTGCTACCATGGCAATAGAATAGAATAGAATAGAATAGAATAGAATAGAATAGAATAGAATAGAATAGAAAATATGGAATAGAATAGAAAATATGGAATAGAATAGAATAGAATAGAATAGAATAGAATAGAATAGAATAGAATAGAATAAAAAATATGGAATAGAATAGAATAGAACAGAATAGAAAATATGGAATAGAATAGAATAGAATAGAATAGAATAGAATAGAATAGAATAGAATAGAATAGAATAGAATAAAAAATATGGAATAGAATAGAATAGAACAGAATAGAAAATATGGAATAGAATAGAATAGAATAGAATAGAACAGCAATAGCATTTAGACTTATATACCACTTTACAGTGCTTTACAGCCTTCTGTAAGCAGTTTACAGAGTCAGCATGTTGCCCCCCAACAATCTGGGTCCTCATTTTACCAATCTCAGAAGGATAAAAGGCTGAGCTGGTCAATTTTGAGCTGGTCAGGATTGAACTGCTGGCTGTGGGCAGAGTCACCCTGCAATATGGCATTCTAACCACTGTGTCATCAAGGAAGGAAGGCAGGGAGGGAGGGAGGGAGGGAGGGAGGAAGGAAGGAAGGAAGGGACAATGGCAATAGCACCTAGGCTTTTATACTGCTTAACAGTACTTCACAGCCCTCTCTAAGCGGTTTAAAGAGTCAGCCTCTTGCCCCCAACAATCTGGGTCCTCGTTTTACCAACTTCAGAAGGATGGAAGACTGAGTCAGCCTTGAGCCAGTCAGGATTAAACTCCTGGTTGTGGGCAGAGTCAGCCCACAGTATTGCATTCTGACCACTGTGCCACTATGGCAGTAGAAACAGCAATAGCACTTATAGACTTATATACGGCTTCACAGTGCTTTTACAGCCCTCTCTAAGCAGTTTACAGAGGCAGCCTTTTGCCCCCAACAATCTGGGTCCTCATTTTACCAACCTCAGAAGGATAGAAGACCGAGTCAACCTTGAGCCGGTCAAGATCGAACTGTTGGCAGAGAATAGTGAGTTAACCTGCAATAGTGCATTGTAACTACGGCATCACCACAGCTCCTTTCAACCTGGAAGCAGGTTGGTGCTTCTTACTCAAATGCAAATAATAATAATAATAATAATAATAATAATAATAATAATAATAATATATCAGGAAGGCTTACTGACTACTGGAGAGACCAAACTGGCCTACAAGAAAGACCAAATGAAGAACAGAATAGAGGCATGGGACGACAAAGCACTACATGGCCAATACATTAAAAAAATAGCTGGGAAAGCAGATAATAACAAGACCTGGCAATGGCTAAGAGCAGGAAAATTGAAGAAAGAGACTGAGGGACTAATTATGGCTGCACAAGACCAAGCCTTAAGGACAAATGCATATAAAGTCAAAATTGAGAAGACAGCAACAGACAGTAAGTGCCGCCTATGCCAAGAAGCTGAAGAAACAGTGGACCACCTGGTAAGCTGTTGCAAGAAGATTGCACAGACTGACTACAAGCAGCGGCATGACAAAGTAGCAACAATGGTGCATTGGAAGATCTGCAAAAAATATCATTTGCCTGTAAGCAAAAACTGGTGGGATCATAAAATAGAGAAAGTCAAAGAAAATGATAAAATTGCACTACCTTGACGTGGTTGTGGGGCTTGTGTACTCTGAGGAAGATGAGAGCTATGCCAGAGGTTCAACCATACTGGATAGGTCTCATCAGAGGAGTCAGACAAAGAGTGTCTCTCCCATAAAAAATATGGTGAGACGTAAATTGCAGAATGCCATACCGGCTCGGACGTCGCCAGGGTTAACAAGGTCCGCACTAGATATTGGAGTTCCTGGATATCTGGTGAAAAATGGGTTACAGGACTCAGGACTGTTGGCTGAGCAACCAGGGCCAGCAGCTGCAGAACTACTGGAAGAAAAGGTGTTTACCCGTCGCAGATACACAGTGATGGAAAACAAAGAAATAATGATCTGTTACTACAGATCAAGTCCAACAAGAAGAGGATATCTAAAACGAATGCACCAGTTCTGGAAAGAACAACATCCAGAATCAGAAATAACAGAACAGAGACTAGCAGATCAACGCCGATTTATAACACGAAACAAAATATTCACAGAAACAGAATTGGACGAACTGCAAAGGTTTACCCAGGGCAAAGAAATCAAAGCCTTACCAGAAGTAATTCAGAATGTAGAGGCTAACCAGGGGGAGTTGGCAGTGAAGGAATCTAGCAGAAATATACAACTGTTCTCATTTGGAAACCAGGCACCTCTACCTCAGGAAGAACAAAACCCTCTAACTAAAGAAATAAAAGAATTGAAACAAAGAATAACTGAGCATCTAGAACAGCACAAAAACAACAGAATAAGGCTACCTGCATTGAAGCTTGTTCCAAAGAAACAGCTAGCACAAGCATTAAAAGATGCAAATACTGCAATAGCAAGTATAAGCACCAATTCACTGCAAGAAACAAACCAACTAATGTACAGCACAGCTGCAGTTATAACAGAATACCTGGGATGCAAAATCAACAAAAAGAAAAACAAACAAACAGTGCACCACAAAAATGGAAGGTTAGACTAGAAAATAAGATCAGCAAGTTAAGATCACATGCAAGCAAGCTAGAACAGATGAAAGAAAAGAAGCTGAAGAACAAGAAGACCAAAGAATACCTAATCAAGAAATACCACTTAGAAACAAGGAAGATCAAGGAAGCACTGGAAATAATAAAGCAACAAATAACAGCTATAGCCAGGAAAATCAGTAGATATGAAGCTCGAATTGCAAACTATAGGCAGAACCTCCAATTTCAATCCAATCAGAAACGTTTCTACCAATCCATCAATGGAGAAACTGCAAGGAATCAGTCAGTACCTGACAAGGAAGAAACAGTGCAGTTCTGGAAGCAGATATGGGATAACCCAAAGAAATACAACAAGGATGCGGCTTGGTTAAAAGAGGTGGATGCAAATAAAACAGAAGTTGAAATGAAAGAACTAGTAATAACAACAAAAATGGTAGAAAAAAGAGCAAAGAAAATCAAAAATTGGTCAGCACCAGGTGAAGATGAACTGCATGGGTTTTGGTTGAAACATCTAACTGTTATACACCCACTCATTGCCAAGCAGTTCAACAATATACTACAAGGAGGAGAAATTGAAAAGTGGCTAACAACTGGGAAAACCTACCTAATAATGAAAAATCCAGCAAAAGGGGCAACACCAGGTAACTACAGGCCAATTACCTGCTTACCAACAACTTTCAAATTACTAACTGGTGTGGTAGCTGATGCAGTACAACAGCATCTAGTTGAAAACAATCTCTTTCCACCTGAGCAGAAAGGAAACCGCCCCAATAGCAGAGGAACAAAAGATCAACTCCTAATAGACAAAATGATCTTGGAAAACTGCAAGAGAAGGAAGACCAACCTGAATGTGGCATGGATTGACTACAAAAAGGCATTTGACTCTCTGCCACATGATTGGATAATAAAGTGCCTAGAAATAACAGGAGTCAGTAGAAACATCAGAAAATTTGTGCAAAGATCGATGGCACAATGGAAGACACAGTTGCAGATCAATGGTGAGAAGCTGGGAGAGGTTAATATCAAGAGAGGAATATTTCAAGGAGATTCATTATCACCATTACTATTTGTTATTGCACTGTTTCCTCTGTCAACAATACTGAATAACTCAGGACATGGCTATCAAACATCAAAAACATCTGCCAGACTATCCCACCTCCTTTACATGGATGATCTGAAGCTGTATGGAAAAACATCATCTGAAATAGAATCGCTGCTCAACACTGTCCGTATATATAGCCAAGATATTGTAATGGAGTTTGGCTTGGACAAATGTGCCACACTTACTATCAAACAAGGAAAAATAGTGAAAACTGAAGGAATCAAGATGCTCCACGAAAATAACATTAAGAGTCTGGATGAGGAAGAGTACTACAAATACTTGGGTATCTTCAAGCTGACAACATCAAGCACACTGAAGTCAAGAAAAAGATTAGAGGTGAATACATCAAGAGAGTGAAGAAGATCTTAAAATCCAAACTCAATGGAGGAAATACCATAAAGGCAATCAACACCTGGGCAATCCCAGTCATTAGGTACACAGCTGGAATAGTGGACTGGACTCAAGCAGAACTAAAAGCAATGGATAGGCAGACCAGAAAAATAATGACAATGAATCATGCCCTTCATCCACGCAGTGACATTGATAGACTTTATCTACCAAGGCAAATAGGTGGGCGTGGAATGCTACAAGTACATCAGATGGTTGAAGAAGAAAAAATGGCTTTGGAAGAATATCTGAAGAACAATGATGAAGATGCACTGAAATTAGTATATCAGGAAGGCTTACTAACTACTGGAGAGACCAAACTGGCCTACAAGAAAGACCAAATGAAGAACAGAATAGAGGCATGGGAAGACAAAGCACTACATGGCCAATACATGAAAAAAATAGCTGGGAAAGCAGATAATAATAAAACCTGGCAATGGCTAAGAGCAGGAAAATTGAAGAAAGAGACCGAGGGACTAATTCTGGCTGCACAAGACCAAGCCTTAAGGACAAATGCATACAAAGTCAAAATTGAGAAGACAGCAACAGACAGTAAGTGCCGCCTATGCAAAGAAGCTGAAGAAACAGTGGACCACTTGGTAAGCTGTTGCAAGAAGATTGCACAGACTGATTACAAGCAGCGGCATGACAAAGTAGCAACAATGGTGCATTGGAAGATCTGCAAAAAATATCATTTGCCTGTAAGCAAAAACTGGTGGGATCATAAAATAGAGAAAGTCATAGAAAATGATAAAATTAAACTGCTCTGGGACTTCAGAATTCAAACAGACAAGCACCTGCAACATAACACCCCAGACTTAACAATTGTCGATAAGAAAGACAAAAAAGTCTGGATAGTGGACGTGGCAGTGCCTGGAGATAGCAGAATAGAAGAGAAAGAACTGGAGAAGATAACAAAATACAAAGACCTACAAATAGAAATAGAAAGACTGTGGCAAAAGCAAGCAAGGGTAGTACCAATAGTAATAGGCTCCTTGGGTGCAATCCCAAAACAACTGGAGCACCACTTGAACACCATTGGCATTGACAAATTCGCTATTAGTCAATTGCAAAAGGCAGCCTTATTAGGAACTGCTTCCATCCTGCGACGATACCTGTAATACCATCAAACATCCACATCTGCCTATCCCAGGTCCTGGGTAAGGACTCGATAGGTAGACAAAATGCCAAATCCAGTCTGAACATCTGGCTGACTGTGCGATGATCCATAATAATAATATATCAGGAAGGCTTACTGACTACTGGAGAGACCAAACTGGCCTACAAGAAAGACCAAATGAAGAACAGAATAGAGGCATGGGAAGACAAAGCACTACATGGCCAATACGTTAAAAAAATAGTTGGGAGAGCAGATAATAACAAGACCTGGCAATGGCTAAGAGCAGGAAAATTGAAGAAAGAGACCGAGGGACTAATTATGGCTGCACAAGACCAAGCCTTAAGGACAAATGCATACAAAGTCAAAATTGAGAAGACAGCAACAGACAGTAAGTGCCACCTATGCAAAGAATCTGAAGAAACAGTGGACCACTTGGTAAGCTGTTGCAAGAAGATTGCACAAACTGATTACAAGCAGCGGCATGACAAAGTAGCAACAATGGTGCATTGGAAGATCTGCAAAAAATATCATTTGCCTGTAAGCAAAAACTGGTGGGATCATAAAATAGAGAAAGTCATAGAAAATGATAAAATTAAACTGCTCTGGGACTTCAGAATTCAAACAGACAAGCACCTGCAACATAACACCCCAGACTTAACAATTGTCTATAAGAAAGACAAAAAAGTCTGGATAGTGGACGTGGCAGTGCCTGGAGACAGCAGAATAGACAAGAAAGAACTGGAGAAGATAACAAAATACAAAGACCTACAAATAGAAATAGAAAGACTGTGGCAAAAGCAAGCAAGGGTAGTACCAATAGTCATAGGCTCCTTGGGTGCAATCCCAAAACAACTGGAGCACCACTTGGACACCATTGGCATTGACAAATTCGCTATTAGTCAATTGCAAAAGGTGGCTTTACTAGCAACTGCTTCCATCCTGCGACGATACCTGTAATACCATCAAACATCCACATCTGCCTATCCCAGGTCCTAGGTAAGGACTCGATAGGTAGACAAAATGCCAAATCCAGTCTGAACATCTGGCTGACTGTGCGATGATCCATAATAATAATAATCATTACACACCATGTAATCGTAGCAAATAAAATGCACTTGCAATGATAATTAGGAACGAAAGATGACATTAACACGGGAAGGATTTCTGTAATAAAGCATCCACATATCATTGTGACGGGAACATGCGGGTCAACAGTATTTTCTTATAGAAAACAAATAAAGGCTGCAAGTTGAATTTCATGCTTGGTAATAAAACAACCTTTAACCCTGAACCTTTTGGATACAGAGCCGTCTTTTTTAAAAAATAATGTGGTACAGATTAAATGATGGTGACTAAAATTTGCAAGCAAAACTTTTGAGACACCTATTAACATTTCATTGCTAACAGTCATTTTTTGTTTTTTTGTTTTTTGTGGGTTTTTTTTTTTTTTTGCAGCTGTGACCAGATTTGGATATTTGAACTTTACAGATATTACCTGTAAAGTACAACAGAAAAAGAAGGGCTAAATCCTTTTTAAGTAACATGGCTGGAAACCGCAGATCTGTCTCTCAGCCTATTTAAAGATTTGTTGACCAAGGCTGAGCCACTGTCTTTAAACGCGGCTTCAACCCATTTCCAGAAAATTCTATTTTGCAGGGTTTCTCCAGGATGGAAAGAGTTGTAAAAAGGGATACTTCAACAAATAAGGAGCTGGATGGAAAATGTGCTTTGGGAAGAAAAACAGAAATGGCTTGGTTTCAGAGTTGTCCTTTACGATTGGTGAGTTCGGTTTGCTATTAATTGCTCACATGGCAACACAGTGTAAACAATGCACCATTTTTCTTTCTCAAATCCATAGCTCTTACTGAAAGCTAATGAGCACAGCAGCCAATAAGGGGGAGCAAGAAGGAGGCCTGTGTGTAAATTTTAGTTATGAGTTGTTGGGATTCTGCATTTTAATTTGTTTTTCCCTTTCTCTGCTTACCTTCTGTTTCTAGAAGAAGAAGAAGAAGAAGAAGAAGAAGAAGAAGAAGAAGAAGAAGAAGAAGAAGAAGAAGAAGAAGAAGAAGAAGAAGAAGAAGAAGAAGGAAAAGGAGAAGAAGAAGAAGAAGAAGAAGAAGAAGGAAAAGGAGAAGAAGAAGAAGAAGAAGAAGAAGAAGAAGAAGAAGAAGAAGAAGAAGAAGAAGAAGAAGAAGAAGAAGAAGAAGAAGAAGAAGAAGAAGAAGAGAGATCAGATTACATTTCTCTAGGTTAACTTCATCTTCAGCTGTTCCATGAAGGTTGACAAGCTAAGATCCACCATTGATCTGTCCTAAAACCCTTGGTGTCCCCCTCCCCCCCCATTACCTGGTTAATCACGATTGTGCTAACAAGATCTCAGTGAAATTATTATGAGAACTGGTAATGCACGAAGGGTGGGTTCCTTTCTTTCTTTCTTTCTTTCTTTCTTTCTTTCTTTCTTTCTTTCTTTCTTTCTTCCCTCCCTCCCTCCCTCCTTTCTTTCTTTCCTCCCTCCCTCCCTCCCTCCCTCCCTTCCTCATTTCTTTCTTTCTTTCTTTCTTTCTTTCTTTCTTTCTTTCTTTCTTTCTTTCTTTCTTTCCTTCCTCCCTCCCTCCCTCCTTTCTTTTCCTTCCTTCCTTCCTTCTTTCCTTCCTTTCTCCCTCCCTCCCTCAATCCCTCCCTCCCTCCCTTCTTTCTTTCTTTCTTTCTTTCTTTCTTTCTTTCTTTCTTTCTTTCTCTTTTCTTTTTCTTTCTTTCCTCCCTCCCTCCTTTCTTTTCCTCCCTCCCTCCTTTCTTTCTTTCTTTCTTTCTTTCTTTCTTTCTTTCTTTCTTTCTTTCTTTCTTTCTTTCTTTCTTTCTTTCTTTCTTTCTTTTGAAACAGGCCAATAATGTTTATTTTCGCTTTTGCTCGTTTCTTCCTGTAATATATCAGGGATGTAGATACAATTATGAGGCTGACAACGCTGACTGCCAGTAACTATGATCACAGCAGCCAATTTGGAAGCTTTTCAGCAGGGACTGTCTGGTTCGTGGAGAATCCAGCTCTCAGTGGCTGCTAATATTGATGTCTGTTTAAGACCTCTTGAAGCAGAGGCATCTGGCCAGAGATACTTGTTGCTAGGAAGCAAAAGTGGAAGACTTCCAAAAGCTTCCCCAAAGCATCCAGTGGTCACTTCGTGACATAGAACGTTAGACTGGATGGACCTTATTTCGCAGGGGGTTTCTGTTTTTATTAAAGTGTTGGAAGTCAGCACCCACCCACCCTCCTAGAAAAAGAAATTTTAAGGGGAGGGGAATACTAAAAAGGACAGAATTTTATATTTCCCCTAAGGAATAATGAAAAATCTTAGGCAAAGACAGCCCCAAGTCTCCCTCCCCCCAGCAGAAACCAAGAAAGCCAGCTTTTAGAAATGCAGATTTGATAATCCTGTTCAGAAAAGTTGCGGGTAGGAAGGCTGGAGGTGGTGGGATTAGAAAGACAAAGATCCTTAGAACCAAGAACCCCTCACTCAAGAAATCCAACACAGCCATCAGCCACAGCCCCAGGGAAGCAGGACATGACCTTTAGGACATAATAGGATTAACCCACCACCATCAGAATACAAAAAGGGCACACTGAACATCAGGTCAATGTTCATGCCACAGGAACAACTTCAAACACAAAAGCCCAATAAGGTATAAAAACCCACTACTCCCAGCAACAGGTGGTCAGCTGCCCCAGAGCCACATGTCTGGTGGTTCTGCTTCTTAATAAACTACAACCTTCTTTCTAAAGCAGTCTCCATTTTGTTCATTCCCAGCTTGGACTGGACCCGGATGAAGATATTTCTTTCAACAAAAGCATGGATTGAGAATGGAAAGGAGAAGAGAAACGGTGATGATGTACTTCACACCCAGGACAATCTATGTCTCACCCATCTCCAGATTCACTTTACCCCAAGTCCGTTACATTCTGAATTTTTCTACACAATTTTTCTACATAATGTAAGCCATGGTGGTGCAGTGGTTAGAATGCAGAATTGCAGGCTAATTCTCCCGACTGCCAGCAGTTTGATCCTAAATGGCTCAAGGTTGATCCAATCTTCCCTTCTTCTGAGGTGGGTAAAATGAGGACCCAGATTGTTTGGGGAGTAATATGCTGACACTGTAAACCGCTTAGAGAAAGCTGTAAAACACTACAGAATGGTTTACAAGTCTAAGCGCTATTCCTATTATACTTCAATCAGTCTATCCCTATCTTTTGTGAGAAGCAGATTCTCTGTTTGTTGAATCTGAGATTCTTGGCCCAAGAAAGCAGAGTTTGTTTCTCTAAGAACCTATAGTGTGTTCATCTTCAGACTGAATCCTGGGCCCAAATTCCAGGTCTGCATTTATTTGCCCAAAGCAAAGCTTCTGCTTCAATTAGTCTTTTCTCTAAGAATCTATAGAGTGTTCCTCTGCATCTCGGACTTGGCTCGAGAACTGTGAAATCTGTCTGGCACCTGGTCAACATATCTTACCGAAACATCAGAAGACTGAGACAACCATGTTGTTCCGTGATGATCAAACATTTTTTTTTCTGGAAGACATTCACAGATCTCTTTTTTGTATCCCTCTCTCATCGGATGTGAGGTTTGCATTTTGGATTTTAACGCATTAGTCACCCTGTTTTCAAACATTATTATTGTAGCTGCTGCTTTAATCGGTTCACAATGTAAGTTTTTTTTTTTTTAAAAAAAATAATAATTAAGACATGCAGAACTGTCCTTCTAGTTACGTGCTGATGTTTCCTTGGAAATGTGTCACGCTTACTGAAGAAGCAGTGAGGAACATATAACTGGGGGTTAAATAATGCATAGCCCTCCAGATGTTCTTGAATTTCAGTGCTCATTAATCTTCATGGTTAGGCACGAGGTGGTTAAGGATGGAATTTTAGAATCCATCAACTTGTAGAAAGCTAGCTTTCATCGTCCATTCTTGGATTAGCCCTTTAGCACCATGTTCTGCAGATGCTACTATTTTAGATTTCTCTACGATTAAAGTCAGCTTGTTCTTCTCTCAGGTCTACTTCAAGCTGTTGATCTATTCGTATATAATGACATTGATCTCGTGGTAATTGTTCTACTGGTCAGATTTATTGGGTAAAATAAGTAGCACTGTACCTTTGAAGTAAAATAGGAAGAAGCTTTATCGCTTTATATATTACATTGTGATTTAATGTCTGATACTTGGAATTTCTATACTATTTTGCTGCAGTAACACTGTGGGATTGTCTTCTGTTCTAAATGCTATTTCATACAGTACATATGATGGAACTTGGAATAGGGGGCAGAACACCAGAGAACACTAACCCTAATAGTAAAAAAAAACATAATGGGAGCAGTCAGATAAAATTAAAAGAAAATATTCTTGAATCTCTTCAGAGTTTGTTATCTACTATTCACTGTGATTGACTCATCAAGTTGAGGTCAAGTCTTAGTGATTATATAGGTAGATCTTCTGTAAGATGATTTTATCCTCCATATTGTCAGGCACAGAGAATTAGGGCCCTGCTTAAATTCCAGTTAAGAAGATTCCTTGCTCAGGCCTACGCATAAGGATCTAGTCAGCTAATGGTCAGCACTAAATTGGTGCTAGATAAGAGTTAATGGCATTTAAGAGGTCGTTGGACTTTGTGTGCTTGTGATTATGTAGAGATTCTAGGCTGAGTCCTCTCTTGACTCCACCTCCGGGCTCTGTCTCTTCTCTTACAATTTGGCCCTTTAGGTTTCCCATTGGTGCAATGGGAAACCTACTACTATCATTATTGCAAATGACTCCATCCACCTGTTTGCTGATTGTCCTCAAAGCAGCTCAGTCTTCATATAATTTATCCAATGGCCATTTGGGTCTTGAATAAGAAATTTAGATTGCTATGATCCATTTTGGGGGGTTTATTTTAATATCCATTACCAAAAGTTGTATAACCTTGAGAACTCATAACAATGCTTACTCTGGTTTCATTCCACTTCTGAAATACTTTTCTAATGTTATCTGCAAGCACAAGACTAAGAGCTATTTTTTTCCTCCCATCAAGACTGTTGATTAACACTTGTGCCTGAACGGGAAAACGGGAGATGACAACTCAAGGCTGAATCTGAAATGAAGCCATTGTTTTATATTTTTATGAAGTTTTAGAATGATGCTAGTTTGTGGCTATTGACTAGGGTATATGATACTTTTAATAAAGCTGGTATCACCACAGGCAAAAATGAGTCAGTTTTAACAGCAAATGATTGATCATTAACCTTGCTCAATACCTCACTGAACGTGCAAAATAATGGCAATAATTCATTATAATTTACTAAAATTAGTTTTGTTTTTCTTATGTGCATTTAATGCAGAATCATTCTTCGTTCCAAACGTTATTCCTGTGGATGAAAATAGCAAGTAAATGGTGGAAAAGAAATATAATTAGATACCTACAATGCCTTGTCAACATCAGTCATAAAAAAAACAGTGTGAAGGAAGGTTACTGGCATTATAAGCTAATGAAGGACCCTAATTCTTAATCTTGCTTAGAGAAACTTGTATATCTGCCTGTTCTGTTTGTAAACCCCCACAGGCTGGATTTTAAATGAAACAGGAGCTTGTGACTTGATTCTTGATTCTCAGTGAGATAGAAGATGCCCTACTTGGAAGAAAAAAAAAAAGGCAAAGACTGTATCAAAAGCAAGAAGAGAAGGATAGCAAAAGCTTGTCAACCCCGCAGGCAAGTAGTATATTCTTTTTTTATTAATGCATGCCATGGGTATGCTTTAAAGCATTGTCAGTCCATGGATTAGAATACTTAAGAATACGAACGTGTTCAGGATGTCTTTTTATAAAGAAATGATCTATGGAACTTTAAGGCAGTCTTCCTTCCTAACATTTTCCTTGCTCCCCCCCCCATACATTGTGGAACTTAGATAATATATTGTGTGCAGCTCTGATACTTACATAACAGAATCCAGTGTGCAGAATGGGACAATTTGCCACAGCCAACTTGTCATAGTCAACTCATCAAGAGACAACTTGCCACGGGACGATTCAACAATTCAATGTAATTATTTAAAATAATTTAAAAAATGTTTTAATTTTGGTCATTCCTTTACCCCTCCTTTGACATCCTTTTTTTTGCCATTCATCGTGTCTCTCCCTTGGCATCGTTTCTTTAATCATTCTACTCCACTATTTCTTTGATATTAGTGCAACTCTTGTCACACGGCAAGTTCCACCGTTGCAAGTTGGCTGTGGTGAGTTGTTGTAGACACGTATGGAATGGGACAACTCAACACGGCCAACTTGCCATGGCCAATTTGCTACGGTGGAAATTTCTCTTTTCTTTTTTCTCTTTTCTTTTTTTTTTCTATTTTGTCTCTTCTTTTTACTTTGTCTCTTCTCTTCTCTTCTCTTCTCTTCTCTTCTCTTCTCTTCTTCTGTTCCATTCCGTTTCGTTCCATTCCGTTCCATTCCATTCCATTCTACATTCTCTTCCCTTCTCTTCCATTCTATATTTGATTCTCTTCTCTTCTCTTCTCTTCTCTTCTCTTCTCTTCTCTTCTCTTCTCTTCTCTTCTCTTCTCTTCTCTTCTCTTCTCTTCTCTTCTTCTGTTCCATTCCGTTCCATTCCATTCCATTCCACTCCACTCCATTCCATTCCATTCCATTCCATTCTATTCTACATTCTCTTCCCTTCTCTTCCATTCTATATTTGATTCTCTTCTCTTCTCTTCTCTTCTCTTCTCTTCTCTTCTCTTCTCTTCTCTTCTTCTGTTCCATTCCGTTCCATTCCGTTCCATTCCATTCCATTCCATTCTGTTCCATTCCATTCCATTCCATTCCATTCTATTCTACATTCTCTTCCCTTCTCTTCCATTCTATATTTGATTCTCTTCTCTTCCCTTCCCTTCCCTTCCCTCCTTCTCTCCTCTCCTCATCTCTCCTCTCCTCTTCCAAAGCACCTGAAGGCAGGACAAGAAACAATGGATGGAAACCAATCAAGGAAAGAACCAACCTAAAACTAAGGAGAAATTTCCTGAAAGTTAGAATAACTAATCAGTGGAACAAGAAGGTGTGGGTGCTCCAGTACTGGAGGTTTTCAAGAAGTTTTTTTTTTCGAGGTTTTCAAGCCTCGATTAGTTTCTATCCATTTTTTTTCCTGCCTTAAGGTGCTTTGGAGAATAGGTTGACCCCCTCTTCTTTGTGGCAGCCCCTCAACTATCCGGAACATTGCCATTGTATCAGCCCTAGCCCTTCCTCAAACTAGACATACCCAATCCCTTTAAGTAGCCATACGCTTTATTACAAAATGGAAGTCAAATACGAAAAACCAGCAATTTTCCTTGTTTTTTGGACTGTTTTCCCATGATGGACCAATACCAGTTTGCAAAGTGCTGCAAGCCTTGGAGCATGCACTCCAGACCTGTCATCCCAATGCACGTTATTACTCTGCAAGGGTGTATCTATTGGGAAAGAGATGTAGAACGATTGCATCATGAAAAAAAGTAAATTGATTATTGGAGAAAAAAAATGTTTGTTGTTGTTGTTGTTAGTTGTGAAGTCATGTCCGACCCATTGTGACTCCATGGACCACGTTCCTCCAGGCCTTCCTGTCCTCTACCATCTTCTGGAGTCCATTTTAGCTCAGGCCTACTGCTTCAGGGACTCCATCCAGCCACCTCCTTCTCTGTCGTCCCCTTCTTCTTTTGCCCTCCATCTTTCCCAGCATCAGGCTCTTCTCCAGTGAGTCCTTCCTTCTCATTAGGTGGTCAAAGTATTTGAGTTTCAACTTCAGAATCTGGCCTTCTAAAGAGCAGTCAGGGTTGATCTCCTCTAGGACTGACCGGTTTGAATACAAATGTACCCCACACCAAACATGGGAAAAAATGCATTCCCAAATACCTTTCTTCAGAGGACTAAACATGAAATTGGGTGCAGATTTTTCTGAGGAGAGATGGAGGGAGATGTTTACACAGGGCAGATAAGAATGGAAAGAGGAGAAACAGAGCAAAGCAAATTGGACTGACTTACCAGTCCCTGGGGACGTCAACCCAGCATTCAAGGAGCCAAGTGGAATGATTTTTTCCATGTGAATAAAGAAGCAAATTGTTTCATTTTTTTGGGTGCTATTTTATGTCTGTTCTGTTCTACCTAAGCACTACAGGTAGAATCCCATTACAGAATTACAACAGCTTGTTTAGTGACGGTTCAAAGTTACAACGGCACTGAAAAACAGGTGACATGTGACTGTTTTCCACCCTTAATGATCCTTGCAGCGTTCCTCCCAGGTACGTGATCAAAATTCAAAACTCTTGGCAAGCTGACTCATATTTATGATGGTTGCACCATCCCTAGGGGTCGCATGATCCACTTCTGTGACTTTCTGACAAACCACATCAATGGGGGGAAAGCCAGATTAATTTAATAACCGTGTTCTAACGTAACGACTGCAGTGATTCATTGAACAACTATGGCAAGGAAAGTCATAAAAGCCCTGTGTTTCTGTAGGCCAAGATGTTACTACCAATAGGCATTCAGGGGGTCCCCAGGACTCAAAACTGACTCAAAGGCACACATACACACACACAAAATGCACTCATTTTGTGTGCTTCAAAATTTGGGAGGCAGGAACACCCAACAGCTGTTGATGGAAGCCTTCTCAAATGAAGATTTTGTGATAGAATCCCATGTCCAACTCAACTGTACTCTTGAGTGTTAGGTGGCTGGGTCAGATGTGAATTGCCTTCTTCTCTGTGGTCAAATTTTGCTCATTAAGCTCCATCTGTGTCTTCCAACATTCTACTTCTTATAACATAAATTAGTAGGTTGCATCATTTACATTTTTAAATTCGCTTTCAGACTTAATTCCAATTGCGCTACAGATGCAAAAGCTTTAATTTTTTCCCCCCAGCATATTTACTAATATTAGACAGCTGTTGTTTTGGTTGTTATCTGACAGCTGTGGATTCTATTACCATAGACTCACTTTCCTCTGAATTAACTCAGTAACAGCCACACCGTGTTAAGCATTCTGCGATAAAAATTAACTCTGAAAAGGAACACATCCAGGGCTAGAAATATTATTTCCAATTTAAGAAAAGATACTGTTTCCCTTGATACACATTCTCTATATATGGGCTAGTGATGGTTTTGGCTGCAGCTGATCTGACTTTAGTTAGGGTCAAGAAGATGTTTTTTAAATTGTCTATCTTGATATAATCGGCTAGGAAAGCAGAGTGTGATTAAAATAATTACTTTTGTTAGGAACCAAATTGCTTTGTGTGAGGTTAAAGGGTAGGAGATGCAATTTGTTGAAAGGAATAGCTAAGAATCCTCACGAGGATGTGCTTATATTAGGACAAATATATATATATATATATTTAAACATCTATTGATGTTCTGTAACTTAAAACTGTGGGTTTTATTTTTACATGTTGATACGTGACTTGATTAATGGAGAACAACTGATTTAAAAAGAGAACAACTGATTAGCTCTTAAAATCAAACAAAAATTATAGAAAGAGACAGAATAAAAGCCAACATTACAATACTATTTCAAGGTATGTATATAGACAGACAGATGCTAAATTTTGGGAAGAACTAATTAAAAACAAAAAACAAAGGTAGAATAAATGGTACGACTTTGCCCATTTGCACGAAATGAGGAAATATTGTTTCAGTTCCAGATGATGTAAATTAAATTTGCTCTACCAGCATCATATTACAACAATTATTCATTTCAATGACTGAGAGCTGGGATGCTCTCAGTCTAAAACACATTAAGAAATTTCACATTTGTTTTTCACACTTACGCTCTTGTAATGGCCCAGGATCACTTTGAAAATGAGATGGTTGGCACAGAAATTTAATAAATAAATATTTTTTTAAAAAATAAACATCATCCTATTGGCTGTGATCAATTGGCATAGATGATTGGGTGTGTCTTGGAGATTCAGCTTCTGAATCTTCTCCTGCTTAAAATATTCAGTTTTTGTGTGATGATTCAGGAAGACAATACAGCCAAAGGAAAAACAAACAAATAAAAATCAGCAACGATGTTATTGTTCCAAAGATGCTTTTTCAGGAGGGAACTGGGCTTTCTTGATTTTCTTTGAAGACATTTCGCTTCTTGTCCAAGAAGCTTCTTCAGCTCTGATTGGATGGTGGGGAATAGAAGGATTTATACTCCTTGCAGACAGCTGGTCATTTGCCTCCTTTTAGAGAGTTGTTGAGGCCACTTGGAGACTTACCTGTGTCCTCAGGGTCTCCTGAGTGGTGCAACAGAGGGGCAGGGATACGACAACATCAATCTCTAGTCTACAACACAGGTCCTTTCAGCAATTCCAAGAAGGCTCCACACACATTTGCACCACTCAGGTGACCCTGATGACATAGATAAGCCTCCAGGTGGCCTCAATGACCCTCTAAAACAGGGGTGTCCAACTGCTGGCCTGCGGGCCAATTGCATCATATAGAGATGGACCTAACCCAGCTCCAGCAATGCATAAAAAGTCATGTTACGTCACAACACATTACGGGAGTTTGACACCCGTGCTCAAAAAGAATGCAAATGACCAAGCTGTCTGCAAGAAGTATAAATCCTTCCATTTCCCACCATCCTGTCAGAGCTGAAGAAGCTTCTTGGCTGAGAAGGGAAAGGTCTTTAAAGAAAAACAAGAAAAGTCCAGTTGCCTCCTGAAAAAGGCATCTTTGGAACAGTAACATTGCAACTAACAACAACAATGACTCTAAGCTGGTGATGCACTTAACTCCGCCCTCAACTTAGCTTGCTCTTTTCCTACAAAGACATATATTTAATCTTTGGTAAAGTCTTGAGTGTCGGCAGAGGCAGATTCTCCTGTGGAGGCAAGTTCTTTTAAAAAGCATAGATGTGATTGAATGTTGAAGATTTTGATGGAGGTCCTTAAGTCTCATAAGTGCCTGTTTTGTCACTTGCCCTTCTTGATCCCTGTCCTGTGACACAATTATATCTTTCTTTCTTTCTTTCTTTCTTTCTTTCTTTCTTTCTTTCTTTCTTTCTTTCTTTCTTTCTTTCTTTCTTTCCTTCCTTCCTTCCTTCCTTCCTTCCTTCCTTCCTTCTTTCTTTCTTTCTTTCTTTCTTTCTTTCTCTCTCTCTCTCTCTTTCTTTCTCTCTCTCGCTTTCCTTCTTCTCTTCCTTCCTTCCTCCCTCTCTCCCCCCCTCTCTCCCTCTCTTTCCTTCTTTCTTTCTTCCCTCCCTCACTCTTCCTACCTACCTACCTTCCTTCCTTCCTTTCTTTCTCTCTCTCTCTTTCCTTCTTTCCTTCCTTCCTCCCTCCCTCCCTTTCTTTCTTTCTTTCTTTCTTTCTTTCTTTCTTTCTTTCTTCCCTCCCTCGCCCTTCCTTCCTTTCTTTCTTTCTTTCTTTCTTTCTTTCTTTCTTTCTTTCTTTCTTTCTTTCTTTCTTTCTTTCTTTCTTTCCTCGATGTTGAGATTCTAGAAAGAGTGCAGAGAAGAGCAACAATGATGATCAGGGGACTGGAGTCTAAAAGGTACAAGGTACAGTTGCTGGAATTGGGCACGTCTAGTTTAATGGAGAGAAGGACGAGATGTGACATGATAGCAGTCTTCCAATATCTCAGGGGCTGCCACAAAGAAGAGGGAGTCAAGCTATTCTCCAAAGTGCCTGAAGGCAGGACAAGAAGCAACAATGGATGGAAACTCATCAAGGAGAGAAGCAACTTAGAACTAAGGGGAAACTTCCTGACAGTTAGAACGATTAACCAGTGGAACAACCTTGCCTCCAGAAGTTATGAATGCTCCAACACTGGAAGTTTTTAAGAAGAGAGTGGACAGCTATTTGTCTGAAATGGTATAGGGTTTCCTGCCTGAGCAGAGGGTTGGACTAGATGACCTCCAAGGTCCCTTCCAGCTCTATTCTATTCTAGTAACGATTATGCAAAAAATATCTTCTTCTTCTTCTTCTTCTTCTTCTTCTTCTTCTTCTTCTTCTTCTTCTTCTTCTTCTTCTTCTTCTTCTTCTTCTTCTTCTTCTTCTTCTTCTTCTCATCCTCCTCCTCCTCCTCACCATCACCACCACCACCACCACCACTATTATTATTATTATTATTATTGATCATCGCACGGTCAGCCAGATGTTCAGACTGGATTTGGCATTTTGTCTACCTATCGAGTCCTTACCCAGGACCTGGGATAGGCAGATGTGGATGTTTGATGGTATTACAGGTATCGTTGCAGGATAGAAGCAGTTCCTAGTAAGGCCGCCTTTTGCAATTGACTAATAGCGAATTTGTCAATGCCAATGGTGTTCAAGTGGTGCTCCAGTTGTTTTGGGATTGCACCCAAGGAGCCTATTACTATTGGTACTACCCTTGCTTGCTTTTGCCACAGTCTTTCTATTTCTATTTGTATGTCTTTGTATTTTGTTATCTTCTCCAGTTCTTT
Organism: Crotalus tigris; assembly: GCF_016545835.1. Taxonomy (NCBI): domain Eukaryota; kingdom Metazoa; phylum Chordata; class Lepidosauria; order Squamata; family Viperidae; genus Crotalus; species Crotalus tigris. Next base: position 1,548,147 of record NW_024096472.1, on the reverse strand, counting down.
CTCTTCTATTCTGCTATCTCCAGGCACTGCCACATCCACTATCCAGACTTTTTTGTCTTTCTTATCGACAATTGTTAAGTCTGGTGTGTTATGTTGCAGGTGCTTGTCTGTTTGAATTCTGAAGTCCCAGAGCAGTTTAATTTATCATTTTCTATGACTTTCTCTATTTTATGATCCCACCAGTTTTTGCTTACAGGCAAATGATATTTTTTGCAGATCTTCCAATGCACCATTTTTGCTACTTTGTCATGTCGCTGCTTGTAATCAGTCTGTGCAATCTTCTTGCAACAGCTTACCAAGTGGTCCACTGTTTCTTCAGCTTCTTTGCATAGGCGGCACTTACTGTCTGTTGCTGTCTTCTCAATTTTGACTTTGTATGCATTTGTCCTTAAGGATTGGTCTTGTGCAGCCAGAATTAGTCCCTCGGTCTCTTTCTTCAATTTTCCTGCTCTTAACCATTGCCAGGTTTTATTATTATCTGCTTTCCCAGCTATTTTTTTCATGTATTGGCCATGTAGTGCTTTGTCTTTCCATGCCTCTATTCTGTTCTTCATTTGGTCTTTCTTGTAGGCCAGTTTGGTCTCTCCAGTAGTTAGTAAGCCTTCCTGATATACTAATTTCAGTGCATCTTCATCATTGTTCTTCAGATATTCTTCCAAAGCCATTTTTCTTCTTCAACCATCTGACGTACTTGTAGCATTCCACGCTCACCTATTTGCCTTGGTAGATAAAGTCTATCAATGTCACTGCGTGGATGAAGGGCATGATTCATTGTCATTATTTTTCTGGTCTGCCTATCCATTGCTTTTAGTTCTGCTTGAGTCCAGTCCACTATTCCAGCTGTGTACCTAATGACTGGGATTGCCCAGGTGTTGATTGCCTTTATGGTATATCCTCCATTGAGTTTGGACTTTAAGATCTTCTTCACTCTCTTGATGTATTCACCTCTAATCTTTTTCTTGACTTCAGTGTGCTTGATGTTGTTGTTGTTGTTGTTGTTGTTGTTGTTGTTGTTATTATTATTATTATTATTATTATTATTATTATTATTATTATTATTATTATTATTTGTAACAGCAACCTATTTTTTTTCCAGGCTTCTATGTGAGCCCAAAGGGGAAAGCAATATATGCTGCTTTAAAAGGAACCCATGTATTAAAGGCAAAGCCACTTTTAAAGCAGCAACCACTTTTCTGCAGCTTTGCAGGAGGGAATTGCTCCTGCTTTCACATCTCCCCTCTCGGTTTTGGAGTCAGCACGAAGGAAGCCTCTTTGGATAGCTATCGATTTAGCCCCAGGGCGCAGTGAAATTTTACTATCCTCTGCCCTTGTCCTGTGGTCTCCGAGTCAGGATCTTCTGTTGACTCCAGTAGCTTTGAAGATCAGGTGAGGTCAGGCAATTACAATCTCTCCCAGGGCAGTCCGGGAAAGGTCTTCGGAGTGGGTGAACTCCTAATTGAAACTATAAAGCTGAGTAAAGGAAAATGCCCCCTTCAAAGGCAGCTTTTTTGAATCCAGGCAGTTAAACTCTGCAGTGCTGGCCTTTTTCCGCGTTGTATTCTTCGTAGGCCGCTCCTTCCCCCCCCCCCCCACAACAGAATTGTTTTAACTTTTTTTTTAGGAGTTTTTCCACAGTTTTGTTTCCTTGTGAGTCACTTGGGAGGCTCTTTTCAGCATGCTTAGAAGCAGCCGTCCTTTTTTTGCGGAATTTAGAAAACAGTCAATGCTAAAAGTCCTCACTCTCAGGAAATCAATGCAATCGGAGTAGAACTGGAAGGGACCTTGGAGGTCATCTAATCAGACCCTGGATCAAGCCAATCGAAGGGCTGTCCGGTGTCCTCTGAAAAAGCCTCCCTTATTGGAGTGCCCACAACTACTGGTGGCCAGCTGTTCCAATGACTGATGGTTCTCACTGACAGGAAACTTCTTCTTAGTTCTAGGTTGGTTCTCTCCTTGTATTCTCCTTCTTCCTAGGGTTGGGACTCTCCAGGCCTAGAACTCTGAGCTTGGAGGAAGGCAGGGCATCCCTTGGGAATGGAGAAAGGGTTAAGGGTGTCACACAATGTGCGCGCATCTGGTTGAACTTCCCACATGGGGGACACCTCCTGTTTCCATCTGCAGATACAAGAACCCAAGCCAACTCAAAGGGTGCTAAAGCTTTCTTTGAGCGACGTCTTTCCTCAAGGCACGTTGGCTGAGAATTCTGGGGTCTGAAGTCCCAAGGCAAGAGGAAGGGGCTGCAGCTAAATGTATTTCTCTCCCCCCCATCCCAAAATGTCTTGATCAGTTTTTTGTGCCTCTTTCTCACTAATTGGGTAAGACCTTCCCAACATTGATGCTGCATACAGAGGGTCAGCCTAAATGCCGCTGCCCGCTGGAGTGCTTGTTGATTTGAGATCTGGATGGATGGGAGAAGATCCAAGGCAGCTTTAGGACACTTTAATGGTTGGCGTGGTTATAGGAATGGCTCGAAATATTTAGAAATGAAAAGCAAAACGCCGAGGCTGTGGTTTCTTTTTTTTCTTTTTTGCATTCTATTGCACTGGAAAAAGTCAGAAGTCGCTGTTTTTCCTCTTTCTTTGCTCCTTCCTTCCTTCTTTTGTGACTTTCAGTCATGACCTACCTTCCTTCCTCCCTTCTTCCTTCCTTCCTTTCCTCCCTCCATTCCTCCTCCCTTCTCCTCCTTCCTTCCTTCCTTCCTTCCTTCCTTCCTTCCTTCCTTCCTTCCTTCCTTCCTTCCTTCCTTCCTTCTCCCTCTCCCTCCCTCCTCTGTTTCCTTCCTTCTTTCTTTCTCTTTCTTTCTTTCTTTCTTTCTTTCTTTCCTCCCTTCCTTCTTCCCTCCCTTCCTCCCTCCCTTCTTCCCTTTCTTTTTTTTCTTTCTTTCTTTCTTTCTTTCTTTCTTTCTTTCTTTCTTTCTTTCTTTCTTTCTTTCTCCCTCCCTCTTTCTTTCTTTCTTTCTTTCTTTCTTTCTTTCCTCCCTTCCTTCCTTCCTCCCTTCCTTCCTCCCTCCCTCCCTCCTTCTTTTTCTCTCTCTCCCTTCCTTCCTTCCCTCCTTCCTTTCCTCCTTCCTTCCTTCCTTCCTTCCTTCCTTCCTTCCTTCCTCCCTTCCTTCCTTCCTTCCTTCCTTCCCTCCCTCTTTCCTTCCTTCCTTCCTTCCTTCCTTCCTTCCTTCCTTCCCTCCCCCTCCCTCCCTCCCTCCCTCCCTCCCTCCCTCTCTCCCTTCCTATTGTTCATTGCCAAAGAAGACAGATGCTTCACAGGAGTTAAATGCTAAATACTATTGGTTTTTGTCTCCATGGAACAGGAGATGCACCAATGTAGAAGGTCAGTATCAAATTGCTTGAATTCTTATTTTTTTCCCCGTTAAGTAAATCATTCCGTGAACATTACCTGGGAAATAGGGAACATATATTTTTAAACTGTACTCTTCAAAGACTTAGTCACAGCAGGAAGCTCCTGAAAATTGAGTAGTGATTGAAAGAAAAAAGAAAGGAGCACAGAGACATCTGAAGATACCAATGTAGGTAGTTTACAGCTTCTTTTTTTTAAAAAATAATGATAGAAAATTTGCCGACTTCCTTAAAAAATATACAGTTCAATGTATTAGGGCCTTGCAACCAGCCTGCAAAAACATTGTCACTTAGTGATTACTACAATACTGTGTTTCTCCCTGCAGCTAAAGAATTATAATTTTCCATTCTTTCTCCAAGACTGGTCCATCTGCAACAACCTTCTGCTTGCCCATCCTTTTCTTTTTATCATCCTGGAACTTCCAAATTAATTCAACATAACCGCCACAGGCTTTTTGAGTTATGAAAATCAAGCAAAACCTCAATACATCTTGGGCAAAATTTAAATCCCACTGAAGTAAAAAAATAAAAAAAAAATCCAACTCTGGATGAATTTTAAGGGCTTGGAATCAATCTTTCATTTTCCCTTTCTTTTGTTCAATCTATATATGGCACAATGGTGGCTTTGTAAAAGCCCACGCAATCCTGGGCTGCATTAATAGAAGGATAGAATCGAGATCACGTGAAGTATTAATAAGGCTTTAGAAAACCTTAGTAAGTCCACACTTAGAATACTGCACCCAGTTTTGGTCATCACAATATAAAAAAAGATGTTGAGACTCGAAAACAGACATGTCAAACACAAGGCCCGGGGGCTGGATGTGAAGTGGTTTCATGTGGCCTGCGAAGCCATCCTGGAAACAGTGAGGGAACGGCCCCTGCTGCCTTGGCCCTGGCCCAGGCCAGCTGGGAGCCAACGTACATTTTTGTGGTGGCCATCTATGCTGAAACGCATTCAGTCTTAGCTCCACAAGGCCATCTGCAAACAGCGAGGAACCAGCCCCTGCAGCGTCGGCCCCGCCCCCTGGGTGCATGCTGGGGAGGGGTCACCCTTTGTGAGGAATGAAGAAATGGACCATGCCTTGCACTTGCCCCAGTCCCAGCCCCTTCTGCCAGAGACCCTCAGATCTGTCCCACTCTTGCCCAGGCCCCCACAGGCACCCTTGACGCGAACGATGTAGAGCTGGCCATGCCCACCCAGTAGGCTACACCCACTCCATCCACGCCCACCCAGTAGGCCATACCCACCCTAGCCATACCTACCCAGCCCCCCCCCCGAGGGCAACCACAATGCTGATGCGGTCCTCAATGAAATTGAGTTTGACGCCCCTGCTCTAGAAAGAGTGCAGAGAAGAGCGACAATGATGATCAGAGGACTGGAAGCTAAAACATATAAAGAACAGTTGCAGGAATTGGGTATGTCTAGTTTAATGAAGAGGGGTGACGTGATAGCAGTGTTCCAGTATCTCAGGGTTTGCCCCAAAGAAGAAGGAGTCAAGCTATTCTCCAAAGTGCCTGAAGGCAGGACAAGAAGCAATGGATGGAAACTCATCAAGGAGAGAATCAACCTAAAACTAAGGAGAAACTTTCTGACAGTTAGAACAATTAACCAGTGGAACAACCTGCCTCCAGAAGTGGTGAATGCTCCAACACTGGAAGTTTTTAAGAAGAGACTGGACAGTCATTTGTCTGAAATGGTATAGGACCGTGGTGGTGAACGTATGACATGTGTGTTACAGGTGGCACTCAGAGCCCTCTCTGTGAGCACACGCACCCTCACCCCAGTCCTAGGCCTTCAGCTGGGTTTTATAAAACCTTTTCACTTTAGGCCTCTGCCACCATGTGCAAAAAAAAAAAAAGGTTCAGTCAATCAATCAATTTCAACTTCTCACAGGAAAAAAAGATCTCACAAAGTTGGAATTGATTGATGGAACTTTTTAGTCCCACCCAGTCTGCCATTACCACTGCAGCCACACCCATCCAATGGGCCACACCCATCCAATGGGCCACACCCACCTGGCACCCGACAATACATAAGTGGGTTTTGGGTTGCAGTTTGGGCACTCGGTCTCTAAAAGGTTCGCCATCACTGGTATAGGATTTCCTGCCTAGTCCAGGGGGTTGGACTAGATGACCTCCAAGGTCCCTTCCAACTCTATTCTATTCTAGTAACGATTATGCAAAAAATATCTTCTTCTTCTTCTTCTTCTTCATCATCATCATCATTATTATATTAGACGTCACTCATACCTTTCTGAAAGACGTACCCTGCTCTCCTCATCAGAATGGAAGACAAGATATATTCATCACTTGTCCAGTTTTGCCAGTTGACAATCAGCTCCTCTCATCTTCAATTCAGGCAGAAGAATTTCAGTCTTCCCCCGGTGCGCATCCAAACGGCATATCGACGTGTACCGTCAGCGCAAAGTAAGATGTATTGCCATAATTAGCAAAATTATTCCTAGCATGGCATAAGTAATTATAGGATTAATAACTACCCAACCACAGAGCATTTGGAAATGCAGCTTGGGCAGGTCATCAATAAAAAAACAACCGCAGACGTTTTAACATTGACGAAACGTGGATGTGATCCTTTTGCTTAAAGACGGAAGGAAACTACTTAAACATTCATTTTAAATAGTTCGCCTTTATTTAAAAAAAAAAAAAAGGCCCGGCTGAAGTCGCTGCCTTTGATAGTCACACTAATATACCATGTAACTTGTATTTAATTTGGTGTTCTGATCAGAAGGAGCAGCTCATAGCGACTTCCTAATTAGTCTTCTGCCTGCAGCGAAGTTTTTCCTTATATGCTTGTCTTTAGCTGCAACTCGTGTAATTGTTGCACTGAACACTGATAAAAATAGAATAGAATAGAATAGAATAGAGAATAGAATTCAGAATAGAATAGAATAGAATTCAGAATGAATAGAATAGAGAATAGAATTCAGAATAGAATAGAATAGAATAGAAAATATAGAATAGAATAGAATTCAGAATAGAATAGAATAGAATAGAATAGAACAGAATTCAGAATAGAATAGAATATAAGGAACGGCTGCTGGAATTGGGTATGTCTAGTTTAACGAAGAGAAGTATGAGGGGGGACATGATAGCAGTCTTCCAGTATTTCAGGGGCTGCCTCAAAGAAGAGGGAGTCAAGCTATTCTCCAAGTCACCTGAAGGCAGGACAAGAAACAATGGGTGGAAACTAAGCAAGGAGAGAAGCAACCTAGAACTAAGGAGAAACTTCCTGACAGTGAGAACAATTAACCAGTGGAACAACCTGCCTCCAGAAGCAGTGAATGCTCCAACACTGGAAGTTTTTAAGAAGAGACTGGACAGCCACTTGTCTGAAATAGTATAGGGTTTCCTGCCTGAGCAGGGGATTGGACTAGATGACCTCCAAGGTCCCTTCCAACTTTATTATTATTATTATTATTATTATTATTATTATTATTATTATTATTATTATTATTATTATATAGAATTCAGAATAGAATAGAACAGAACAGAACAGAACAGAACAGAATAGAATAGAAAAGACCTTGGAGGTCTTCTAGTCCAGCCCACCGCTTAAGCAGGAGAATCTATACCATCTCAGACAGATTAATTTCCAGTCTCCTCTTAAATATCTCCAGTGATGGAGAACCCACAAACCCTGGAGGCAAGATGTTCCACTTGTTAATTAACAGAATAACAGAATTGGAAGGGGCCTTGGAGGTCTTCTAGTCCAGCCCCCTGCTCAAGCAGGAGCCCCTAGACCATCTCAGATAAGTGACTGTCCAGTCTCTTCTTAAAAACCTCCAGTGATGGAGCACCCACGATTTCTGGAGGCAAAGCTGTTCCACTGGTTGATTGTTCTCACTGTCAGAAAATTTCTCCTTAATTCCAGATTGCTTCTCTCTTTGGTCAGTTTCCAACCATTGTTTCTCGTCCTGCCCTCTGGTGCTCTGGTGAACAACCTGGCCCCCTCTTCCTTGTGGCAGCCCCTCAGATACTGGAACGCTGCTATCATGTCTTCCCTATTTCTTCTTTTCTTTAGACTGACCAAACCCAAGTCCCGCAGCCGTTCTTCATATGTTTTAGTCTCCAGGCCTTGATTCATCTTAGTTGAATGAAAACTCCATCCATTTCATCAAGTGTCTAACATCACACAAAGGATATCAGAGGAGGACAAACTATGCCTTTCCAAACATGGAAGAGAATACCCAATCCACCAAAGGATTATTAGATTATTGCCCCTACATCCTCAATCGGTATCTTTCATTTAGAAGTCTGACAATCCTTTCACTGACTTTGAGTCATAGGAATAAAAGCCCATCACTCTCTTGTTTTGTACAATTTCATTTTCTTTCGGGCTCGCAAAATTAGAATCAGAAGATAATGCATAGTGATTGTCATATTTTTTTCCACCCTCTGCACGACTTCCAGATTGTTCAGAGTAATTAAAAATCATGAAAAATTAATTGAAACGAGCTGATTGTTGATGAGTTTTCTGACAGTAATATTAATGCTGTTATTTTGCTGGAGAAAAATCCATGAGCTGAAATAACTTGTTAATATTAATTCACTGAAGAGGACACAAAAGAACTTTGCAGAAAATGTCCTGAGATGAGTCTCTGAAATGCAGTAGAGAACCAAGAACCAAGAACCATTTTGGCTGAATGGTGACCACCGAAACTAAGATGAAATTGTGATGGGTCAGTGATGGGGTGGATACATGAGGCCAGTGTTTTTGAAATATGAACTGCTGGTGGGGGGAGGGGGCTTGTGTGGGTTGATTGACACTTGGTGCTGTCTCTGATTGGCTGTGTCCTATCACAAGACCCACCAGAAGCCTCTCACTGAAGACTCACACCTGACCCATCACAAGACCCATCACAAGAGTCTCACTGAAGACTCACACCTGACCCATCACAAGATCCACCAGAAGCCTCTCACTGAAGACTCACACCTGACCCATCACAAGATCCACCAGAAGCCATTCACTGAAGACTCACACCTGACCCATCACAAGACCCATCACAAGCCTCTCACTTAAGACTCACACCTGACCCATCATAAGCCTCTCACTGAAGACTCACACCTGACCCATCACAAAACCCATCACAAGAGTTTCACTGATGACTCACTCCTAACCCATCACAAGACCCTCACTTGACACACCCACACCTGAAGCCCTTATGAACAGAGTAACACTGACACTGACACATCTGCTGAAGATGTTACGTAGCCTGGTAATGAAATTGTTGGAACCACGATGTAAAAATGATGTTGAGACTCTGGAAAGACTGCAGAGAAGAGCAACAAAGATGATCAGGGGACTGGAGGCTAAAACATATAAGGAATGGTGGCTGGAATTGGGTAGGTCTAGCTTAATGAAGCGAAGGACAAGGGGGGACATGATAGCAGTCTTCCAATATTTCAGGGGCTGCCTCAAAGAAGAGGGAGTCAAGCTATTCTCCAAAGCACCTGAAGGCAGGACAAGAAGCAACGGATGGAAACTAACCAAAGAGAGAAGCAACCTAGAACCAAGGAGAAACTTCCTTACAGTGAGAACAATTAACCAGTGGAACAACCTGCCTCCAGAAGCAGTGAATGCTCCAACACTGGAAGTTTTTAAGAAGAGACTGGACAGCCATTTGCCTGGAATGGTATAGGGTTTCCTGCCTGAGCAGGGGGTTGGACTACATTACCTCTAAGGTCCCTTCCAACTTTATTATTATTATGGATCATTGCACAGTCAGCCAGATGTTCAGACTGGATTTGGCATTTTGTCTACCTATCGAGTCCTTACCCAGGACCTGGGATAGGCAGATGTGGATGTTTGATGGTATTACAGGTATCGTCGCAGGATGGAAGCAGTTCCTAATAAGGCCGCCTTTTGCAATTGACTAATAGAGAATTTGTCAATGCCAATGGTGTTTAAGTGGTGCTCCAGTTATTATTATTATTATTGTTGTTATTATTATTAATAATAATTAATAATAAAAATAATATTAAATATCCATCACTATTGCAAATATATACTGTTCTTCACTAGTCACATGAGTTTGAAATATGACAGTCACTTGGAAACAAAATATTGTATACAAAACCCAATTGCAATGTAATATATATCTTCAGGGGGGAAAATTCTCAGATTAATCAAAAGTCTGGCAAATTTTAAAAATGAAATGTTACAGCTTTCAATATGCACCAGAATAAGCACACTGCGTTGAGACAGATCACGTACAGTATAGCTTGGTTTCCCGAGCGAAAGGTCAACCTGACATGGCAGAACTAATATGAATAATAACGAATATATAAATCAGGGAGAAGGTTCAAAAAAGAGTCAAGAGAAACATATATCTAAAGAACGTGAAGAGAAGGAAAGAAGGGGAAGGTTTTCTGCAGGAAGTATTGTCCAGATTTCCTATGTCTATGGAGATTCTCCGTCATCCGCATCGTAGTTGTCCCAAAGGTGCTTTTTCACGAGGCAACTGGACTTTCTTGTTTTTCTTTGAAGACATTTCGCTTCTCATCCAAGAAGCTTCTTCAGCTCTGAGAGTTAATCCCTTGTAGTCAAAAGGTCTTGATAATGAAGAATTAGAGCCATACCCTCTTCAAACAGAAGTATATTTTTAGAAAAAAGCCAACTGAAGCAAAATTAGGCAATACTAAGAGGACCATTTCACTATGATATAGTGCAGTGGTGGCGAACCTATGGCACGGGTGCCAGAGGCGGCACTCAGAGCCCTGTCTGTGGGCACGCGCACCATCGCCCCAGTCCTAGGCCTTCAGCTGGGTTTTATAAAACCTTTTCGCTTTAGGCCTCCGCTGCCGTGTGCAAAAAAAATAGAGGTTCAATCAGTCAATTTCAACTTCTTGCGGGGAAGAAAAAGATCTTGCAAAGTTGGAATTGATTGATTGAACTTTTTAGTCCCACCTAATCTGCCATTACCACTGAAACCACGCCGACCCCATGGGCCACACCCACCCAATGGGCCACACCCATCCGGCACTCGACGATACATAAGTGAGTTTTCGGTTGCAGTTTGGGCACTCGGTCTCTAAAAGGTTCGCCATCACTGGTATAGGATTTCTTGCCTGAGCAGGGGGTTGGACTAGATGACCTCCAAGGTCCCTTCCAACTTCTTCTTCTTCTTCTTCTTCTTCTTCTTCTTCTTCTTCTTCTTCTTCTTCTTCTTCTTCTTCTTCTTCTTCTTCTTCTTCTTCTTCTTCTTCTTCTTCTTCTTCTTCTTCTTCTTCTTCATCATCATCATCATATAGTGATCACCTATTGTCCAGATTATCTCATCTGCTGATGAGAATCAGGTCTTTTTTTATACAGACAAAATGACAATTTCATATTAGAGAAGCAGTAACTGTGAGAAATGTGTATCGTCAAAATTACATCGGAGAATCCATTTTTATCCTTCCCTAGCTATTTCTGTTGAGAGGACCAGTCAGTCCTTTTCAACGTTTCCTCTCTGGGTCTTTTAAAGAAAAAAATAATCCAGAAACTCTTTAGATTTAAATCAAGGTGTCAAATCAAAGAAAAATGCTAAGCATTTTCTTTTTGTTGGCTTATCGGCCACTTAGCTTAACATATCATTTTATTTTATTTCGAGTATTTTCATGTTTAATGATTTCGTGGCAGTCTTATTTAGCCATGAAGCTTTCTACCTTGGAGTTTCAATGGTGTAGGATGTTTTTCAACTCGTTATTCCTCCCACTTGAAAAAGGGACAATCCAAATGTGATAAAATGGAGCTGTTTGTCCCTTTCCACAACTACGTGCTTATGGTGAAAATTGGAGAGGAACAAATCAATAGATTTAGCGGCTTAGGTGTCCCTGCAGCTCCCAAAATTTCTGTCTGTCAAACATAAGCAACACAAAGACACAAAGGCAAATTAATGGTCTTGAACATTGTCATTTAAAACTTTCTAAAGGCAGGTGCGTTGTTAGATCTAACCAGGTATTCATCAGAACATAGAAAATAGAATAAGAAGAGTTGAAAGGGGCCTTGGAGGCCTTTTTTATCCAATCCCCTTTCAAGAAGGAGACCCTATACCATTTCAGACCAATGGCTGTCCAGTCTTGAAAGCCTCCAGTGAGGTAAATCGTTCCACTGATTAATTGTTCTCACTGTCAGGAAATTTCTCCTTAGTTCCAGGTTGCTTCTCTCCTTGATGAGTTTCCATCCGTTGCTTCTTGTCCTGCCTTCAGGCGCTTTGGGGAATAGCTTGACTCCCTCTTCTTTGGGGCAACCCCTGAGATACTGGAACACTGCTATCATATCACCCCTCTTCATTAAACTAGACATACCCCATTCCTGCAACTGTTCTTTATATGTTTTAGCCTCCAGTCCCCTGATCATCTTTGTTGCTCTGCACTCTTTCTAGAGTCTCAGCATCTTTTTTTATATTGTGGTGACCAAAACTGGGTGCAGTATTCTAAGTGTGGACTTACTTAGGCTTTCTAAAGCCTTATTAATACTTCACGTGATCTCGATTCTATCCTTCTATTAATGCAGCCCAGGATTGCATGGGCTTTTAAAAAGCCACCGTTGTGCCATATATAGATTGAACAAAAGAAAGGGAAAATGAAAGATTGATTCCAAGCCTTCTCTCATCCTTCCCTTCATTAAAGTAGACATACCCAATTCCAGCAACCCTTCCTTATATGTTTTAGCCTCCAGATGCCTAATCATCTTTGTTTCTCTTCTCTGCACTCTTTCTAGAGTCCCAACATCTTTTTTACATCGTGGTGACCAAAACTGGATGCTGTATTCCAAATGTGGCCTTACCAAGGCCTTGTAAAGTGGTATTAACGCTTCACATGATCTTGATTCTATCCCTCTGTTAATGCAGCCTAACATAGTGTTTGGCTTTTTTGGTAGTTGTTCCTGACTTGCAGAGATTCATTATCACTGCCCTGGCTGCAGACTTTTGCTCTAAGTAAACATTTGTTTCAATTATATAGGAAACCACTCTGGGTCATAATACCGAAGTTCATGTTTCCCAGTTCAGAATCGCTATCTCTGCTGCTGAAAAAGGTTATGGGATTTACACTGACAGATTTAGAGTGATAAATGAAGAAATTAGAAAATAATAATAATGAAAAACACATACACACACAGACGGAGGGTAAGAAAAACAGAGCAAAAAAACAATTCTTCCTGCAGGATCGACAATGTTATTTCCCATTCTTTATAGAGATTCTCAGTCATCCAGGTAATGGTTGTCCCAAAAGCAAAATGTTTTTTTTTTTAAAAAAAAAAAAATACGAAAGTCAGTTGCTTTTGGAAAAAGCACCTTTGGGAATCAATCTTAGCTTAGTTTCCACTCCGCGAACTACAGTAGTGGCCAGAATTGTGGAAACCTTTTGGGAAAAGTGTAATGTAATTAAGTAGAAAGCTTAAACTCTGCACATGTGAGTCTGGTTACTAATTCTTAGGGTAGAAGATTCCATAAGGCAGGGGATACAGCAGAAAATGCTGTAAAATGCCCAGTAAAATACTTTTTGGGATTCCTTATGTGTTGGGAAACACCCAGCCAGATGGGCAGTGGTAGAGGTGGGCAGCGTCAAACATAGAAGTAGCCTCAAGTCCTTGCACAGCCACAAGAGATCCAGAATCGAGTCCCCCTTAAGTTCCATAGAGCCTTATCTACTTGTTCCCAGGTTGAGGCTGGTAGTCTGGTGAGATTCCTGTATAGGCAGAATGTAATAAAGTAGCAAGCTTGAACTCTACACATGTGGGCCTGACCATTTAACAATTCTTGGTGTTGAAACCCAAGACAATTGGGGGAAAGTGGGGGAAAGTCAGTGGGGGACAAGTGGGGGAAAGTCAGCCGAGCTATTTCACAGCTATGAAATGGCATGGCAGTTCAACTGCTTACCCCACATTCTGATTTTCCTGCCAATTGACATTCTATGGGTGATGGGATCTGCAGCATGCCCAGTCTGTTGCATCAGATTGGTTGGGTAGAAACTCTTAGAAAAAGATGGTCCTTCAAGGAAGCCAGTCCCAAGCCATTAGCTTTGCTGTGCATGAAAAAGGCTGCTATTTAACTTTTTAAGATCCATCCTAAACATGTTTATTGCAAGGTCTGGGATTCTCCTGTGCTGCAATTTCCAGAGTAGAGTAGAGTAGAGTAGAGTAGAGTAGAGTAGAGTAGAGTAGAGCAGAGCAGGGCAGGGCAGGGCAGGGTAGGGTAGGGTAGGGTAGGGTAGGGTAGAGTAGGGTAGAACAGAACAGAATAGAATGCAGAATGGAATAGAATGCAGAATGGAATGGAATGGAATAGAATAGAATAGAATAGAATAGAATAGAATAGAATAGAATAGAATAGAATAGAATAGAATAGTATGCAGAGTGGAGTGGAGTAGAATAGAGTAGAGTAGAGTAGAGTAGAGTAGAGTAGAGTAGAGTAGAGTAGAGTAGAGTAGAGTAGAGTAGAGTAGAGTAGAGTAGAACAGAACAGAACAGAACAGAATAGAATAGAATAATGAATGGAATAGAATAGAGAATGGAATAGAGTGCAGAATGGAATGGAATGGAATGGAATGGAATAGAATAGAATAGAATAGAATAGAATAGAATAGAATAGAATAGAATAGAATAGAATAGAATAGAATAGAATAGTATGCAGAGTGGAGTGAAGTGGAGTGGAGTAGAATAGAGTAGAGTAGAGTAGAACAGAACAGAATAGAATAATGAATGGAATAGAATAGAGAATGGAATAGAATGTAGAATGGAATGGAATGGAATGGAATGGAATAGAATAGAATAGAATAGAATAGAATAGAATAGAATAGAATAGAATAGAATAGAATAGAATAGTATGCAGAGTGGAGTGGAGTGGAGTGGAGTGGAGTGGAGTAGAATAGAGTAGAGTAGAGTAGAACAGAACAGAACAGAATAACAGAGTTGGAAGGGACCTTGGGGGTCTTCTAGTCCAACCCCCTGCTCAGGCAGAAAATCCTACACCATTTCATATATGTGCATTCGTACGCTGATTTAACCAGCACATCCATCTTGTTGCCTGCTGTGGATGAATCAGTTAATCAGGCATCTGTTGGGGGGGGGGGAGGAGGAGAGGCAGAAGAACAGAATAGAGTTTATTTGCATAGATTAATCTGCCACATATACTTTTTTTTTAATTTATTTAGAAGGAAGGAACTTCCTCCGGGTTGCATGAATCTTTCCTCCACTCACGTATGCATCTGCAAGCTTTATCCAAAGATGTACAGTAGCTCCTGGCGTTAGGCAGAGATCACAGAGATTTGGAAGTCTACTCACTCTCTGTCCTTCTCTATCAGTTCCTCTTAGTTGCTTTTCAGATGGGATTGGAAGAATAATGGGTCTGAAGTAAAATCATTATTTGGTTTTGGCAGTAATTTGTTTTGTGGAAATCAAGAGGCATATATTATTAAAAATGCTATCACTGATCTGTCAGACATCTTCAGCTAACAGAATTGACTTTGAGATATATGGCAGAAAGTACTACCTCCAACTTCTTAATAAATATGCTAAGAATTCTGGGGCAAAAGGATTTATTCTATACGACTTCCTGGGCTCCTCAGCATGTTAAATCAAAAAATAAAAATAATAAAAAAAATAGTTGTATATATCATTTGAACTAGTTTCTCGCTACCGGGTCCAGTCCCTGGGGTCCCATCCTGCACAGCTGCCGTTCCATTCCTTCTTCCTTTTTTATTTTATTCTATCTTGTCCTTGGCCATAGGAAGTTCCAGACCTCTTTTATTGTTTTATCACCACTCCGTGAAGCTTATAAAGGACAATGGGATTGATATCCAATGGCCGTTCATTCGCTTTCTCCAATGGGCACCTCGTTAATGTCCATATGTAATAAATTATGATAAGATATTTATACGTAGGTGAGTTTCAGAAAAAAGTAAACCGGTGCCTAAGAATGGAAGAGATCTATGGATGCATAGAATCTAAATTGTAAGGTAGCATCCCATAAAAGTACCATGCCAGCCTTGGCTGATCTCAAAAAAGTCAATTGAAGGAAAACTTTCAGCAAATTCCAGAGCTGTCTGTCTGTCTGTCTGTCTATCTGTCTATCCATCCATCTATCTATCTATCCATCCATCCATCCATCCATCCATCTATCTATCTATCTATCTATCTATCTATCTATCTATCTGTCTATCTGTCTATCTGTCTATCCGTCTATCCGTCTATCAGTCTATCCGTCTATCTGTCTATCCGTCTGTCTGTCTGGACGGATGGTGTCCATCCACTCATCTATCCATCCATCCATCTATCTATCTATCTATCTATCTATCTATCTATCTATCTATCTATCTATGTTTCTATGTCTCTATGTCTCTCTCTCTCTCTCTATCTATCTATAATCTAGCCATCTGTCTGTCTGTCTGTCTGTCTATCTCTCTCTCTATCTCTCTATCTATCACCTAGCCATCTATCCATTCATCCATTTATCCATCTATCCATCTATCCATCTATCCATCCATCCATCCATCCATCCATCCATCCATCTCTCTCTCTCTCTCTCTCTCTCTCTATATATATATATATATATATATAGATAGATAGATAGATAGATAGATATAGATATAGATATAGATATAGATATAGATATAGATATTATATTGAGGACTGCATTAAAACAAGACACAATTTCTTTTCTAACAGATATTTATGGTTGCCATGGCAGATTGTTAAAGACATAAAGGTAAACAGAGATTGTCCAATCCCATCTTGAAGGCAGGGCGCTACGAAATTAGATCCATTTATGTCATCTTTTTTTGGAGAGTCTTCTCAACTGTCACAACAGAGCAGCGGTGAAAAATGGAACTATAAATTCAATTTAGAGGGCAATTTACAGTTAATCTTTGGAGCAATTCCAGTGTGAATAATGCAGCAATTTGGATGCTTGGCCAGTCAATTCACTCCCTGATTTATGAGGATTTAAGGAAATTTTCTTTCATTAATGATAATTGCCCAACATGAGAAATAATTTCTCAAAGAACCATCTACCTTCAGATCTGTGGCATTCATTTTTGGGAAGAGGCTGCTGCGCTAGTTAAATTTATTATTTTATGGGAGAAAGGTTTTTCTTTTTTGCTTTTTTTAAAACAAAAGACATAGGAAGCATTTAAACTCTGGTCTCTGTCTCCTTAGCGCATGCGGGTGCAATGATTGGTGTGGCTTTTTATACAACCCCTATTAAAAGTTATATTTGGAATACCTTCCCAGGAAGATGGTAGGATTGACAACTGATTTTTCTGCTCTGGAGGATTGCATTAAATCTGACCACCGGAAAAAGAACATTCTCTGGCTATTTCTAAAAGTCAAGTCTGTTAGCTCAAGCCTTTTAATTCATTTTTACATTTGACCTATCATTCGAGGCATCCATTTAGGCCATTTTTTTTCCTCCCAAACGACTCCGTATCCATTGCTTTTGGCCTGTGATTAGCAGAATCACAACTGATTTATGTGAAAGACCTCAAAGGAAAGTTTAACGTCTTAACTTTTCAGATTTTTTGCAAGATCTTCATGCAGGTCGTCCTCGACTTAAAGCGGTCCGCTTAGTGACTGTTTAAAGTTACAACGGCAGTGAAAAAAGGTGACTTAGGACCGTGTTTCACACTTAACGACCATAAATTGCAGCATCCCCGTGGTCACGTGATCAAAATTCGGAGGCTTGGCAACTGACATGTACTTAGGACGGTTGCAGTGTCCCCCGGGGTCATGTGATCCCTTTTTGCAAACGTCCGACATGCAAAGTCGTTGGGGAAGTCAGATTCATTTAACAACCATGTTGCCAAATTAATGGCATCGTTGATTCACTTAGCAACAGGGCGAGAAATGTTTAAGAGGGATGAACCCGTCAAGTAATGCAGAATTTTTTCTTTCTTTTTTTTCCTTCTGTGTTTTGTTTTTTGACATGAGAAATGCAAAAATGCTGGGATGGTTTATATAAAAGAAATGTTTTCTTTGTCTTTCTTTCTTTCTTTCTTTCCTTCTTTTTTTCTTTCTCTCTCTCTCTTTCTTTTTTTTTAAAGATATGAGAAATGTAAAAGTGTTGGGATTTCTTGTATGAGAAAAAAGACTTAAACACTTAAATGTAACTAATTTTGAGAAAATCTTAACCGGTAAAGAATGCTTTAAATATTGTGGGGAAAACAAATTTAAATAAGAATTTGGTAAACCAGGTCTACAGCGAGGCAATTGAGATCATCAATCAGAAAAGGAGCTTTCTGTTGATGTGGTTATCATTTGCAGAAACATGAGAAAAATGTCTGTATTTAATGGTCATTTATTCAAATAATAAGAAATGTATTAATTTAAGGTTGGCAAAAGGGAACATTATTGGAAGAAAAAAAAACAAGCAAAGTCATTACATGGACTATAAAATTATAGAAATTGTTATTGATTGTTTTTTAAATACTAACCCAGACAACACGCTGTTTACCAAATAGTAAGATGATTATGTTAAAAATCAATAAAACATATTTAAAAAAGAAAGAAAGGAAGGAAGGAAGGAAGGAAGGAAGAAAGAAAGAAAGAAAGAAAGAAAGAAAGAAAGAAAGAAAGAAAGGTCATTAAATGAGGCAAAATCAAATGTCTTGCTTAGCAACATAAATTTTTGCCACAATTGTGGGCATAAATAATATTTTATCTGTATTTTCATTTGAGCATTAATGAGAGTTTGACACTCTATGGTCAAATCTTACATGACTGCAGGCAGGAACGCCAATCTCACATGTTATTTGATTATCTATTTTCCTCAGTATTATCAATGCCATTTGGATACTATTTTTCCAAAGCCCCAGAAGGCAAGACAAGAAAGAATGGATGGAAACTAACCAAGGAGAGAAGCAACCTGGAATTAAGGAGCAACTTCCTAACAATTAGAGCAATCAACCAATGGAACAGCTTGCCTCCAGAAGTTGTGGGAGCTCCATCACTGGAGATTTTTAAAAGGAGACTGGGCATTCATCTGTCTGAGATGGTGTAGGTTCTCCTGCTTGGGGGGGAGGGGGGGCTGGACTAGAAGACCTTCAAGGGCCCTTCCAGTTCTATTCTATTCTATTCTATTCTATTCTATTCTATTCTATTCTATTCTATTCCATTCCATTCCACTCCACTCCACTCCACTCCATTCCACTCCACTCCACTCCACTCCATTCCATTCCATTCCATTCTATTCTATTCTATTCTATTCTATTCTATTCTATTCTATTCTCATTCTATTCTATTCTATTCTTTTTATTCTCATTCTATTCTCATTCTCTTCTCTTCTATTCTGTTCTCTTCTGTTCCATTCCATTCCATTCCATTCCATTCCATTCCATTCCATTCCATTCCATTCCATTCCATTCTATTCTATTCTATTCTATTCTATTCTATTCTATTCTATTCACAAGAGTCTAGTTAACTAATGTCTCTGGAGATTCTCAGTCATCCAGGTCTTAGTTATCCCAAAGGTGCTTTTTTTTCAGGAGGTAACTGGACTGAAATGGTGTAGGGTCTCCTGCCTTGAGCAGGGGGTTAGACTAGAAGACCTCCAGCATCCCTTCCAACTCCATTACTTTATGTTCTATGTTCTATGATCTGAGATTTCTGACTATTTAAAAATAATAATAAATCAATCCATTTTGCAGCATTGGAGGCTTGTTTTGACAGCATGCCACTAACTGTTTATCTGATCAGGCTTGAATGATAGTCCTTCAAACTATTTCAACCACTGGACAGTAGCTGGATGAGGGCACCGAACACCTAAAATAACTGTGGAGATTCTCAATCATCCAGGTCACAGCTGTCCCAAAAGTGCTTTTTTTTTTTTTCAAAAGGCAACTGGACTTTTTTTTTTTCCTTTTTCGAAAATGTTTTGCTTTTCATCCAAGGCGTTTCTTCAGTTGAACTGAAGAAACTTCTTGGATGAGAGGTGAAATGTTTGCAAATAAAACACCAAGAAAGTCCAGTTGCCTTTTTTGGGGGGGGGGCGGGAAGAAACACCTTTGGGGCATCTTAGAAATTATGTTTTAATCTTTATATTGCAGGGATAACAGGCTGGGGAAGTACTTTAGTTAATCCCATAGATCTGGCAAACGAATCAACAGACATCTTGCAAGGGGTATTGAGGAAATTGTTACTTTGACTAGGGATGGAGAGATAAAGACGGAGTTACAAACGTTTTAACAGGGATCGTGAGGTTTTCTAGGGAAAACTGCAGGGAAAAAAAACAGCTGAGAATTTGCACCAGGGACTCTGCTGAATAAGGAGCCACAGGGAGAAATGAGAATACATTTTACCTTGTAAATAATACATTTACCAGATTATTATATTTTTTTTTCCTGTACTACCGGAGTGGTATGAAAATAATGTGAATAAGAAAGTTATGGGGTAAAAAAGAAAAACAAGGACTGATGGATAGGAGCTTGCAAACATTTGCATGGCCAGAAGATGGCAGCCCTGTTATTTTTCAGCTGCCATCCACTATCTGGAGTTTTTCAGCCCAGCCCAGAACAAGTCACATACAAAGTGGCCTTCTGCAATTCATATTTGAATATGACCAGAAACCAGAAACAAACAAACAAAAAAATATTACTTTAAAAAACAAACAAACAAACAAACAGTAAAGCAAAAGAAACATTTGAATAACAGGAAGGCGTGTTAGACAAGAAAACAACAATTGCAACGATGGGAGATCTTGCATCAATGGGTGTTTCATTTTCACTGAAGCACAATATTTGCTACAACCCCAGGGGTAGAGAGTTTGCAATCTGAAAAGAAAGGAAATACGACAAGGCAACGTTTTTCTAGAGTATTCATGAAGCAGGACTAGATTTAGATTTAGATTACCTTTATTGACATTTTTTTCCCCTGTGGGCACAAGGGCGCACATTAACAATGAAATTTAGTTGCTTGCTCTCAAAGTGTACATGTACATGACACACATTTAAAACATACTATATACAACATATGTATAGAACTACACCCTTACATGTAAGTAACATATAAATATTATTCACTGTCCATCTTGAATACCTAACGGAAGGAGGAAGCTTTAGTTATGTATTCAAGATAGACAGTGAATAACATTTATATGTTACTTATATGTAAGGGTGTAGGTGTATAGATATGTTGTATATCAATGGTGGCGAACCTATGGCACGGGTGCCACGGGTGGCACTCAGAGCCCTCTCTGTGGGCACACGTGGCGTCGCCCCAGTCCTAGGCCTTCAGCTGGGTTTTATAAAACCTTTTCACTTTAGGCCTCCAACTCCGTGTGCAAAAAAAACCAACGTTCAATCAATCAATCAATTTCAACTTCTCGCGGGGAAAAAAAAGATCTCGGAAAATTGGAATTGATTGATTGAACTTTTTAGTCCCACCCAGTTTTTTGTTATCACTGCAGCCAGGCCCACCCAATGGGCCACACCCACCCAATGGGCCACGCCCACCCGGCACCCAACAATACATAAGTGGGTTTTGGGTTGCAGTTTGGGCACTTGGTCTCTAAAAGGTTCGCCATCACTGTTGTATATAGTATGTTTAAATTTGTGTTATATATGTGTACTTGAGAGGATGCAACTAAATTAATGAATCTCCCTACAGTTCTTACGATAAAATTATTGGTTGTGGGTTGTTTTTGTACACACATACACACACACACACAGAGTTCTACGTTGACAAAACATTTCAGGTGGGATTTTGAATATCGTCCTTGGAATACTGAATGCAAAATATTAGACCTCATATAAAAGCTTTCTTAATATGTGGAACTAATCTCTGCCAAAGAGCCTTTGCCTCCCAGGCTCAATTTATCTTTTGCCAAGTTGTTTTTGTGTCTGTCTGGAACTCAAAGTCATTCAATTTTTGCAGAAACATACGTTTTGCATACTCTTACCCCCAAGGACTGTATTAATACATTTGACAACCTGTGTGTCATTAGCTTTGGTCAGTCATGAAGAATCAGGATCATACGATCCACTTAAGCAGATTTATTGCTCATGTATAAACAGAGGCACAGAATCAAGATCACATGAAATATTAGTACCGCTTTATAAAACCCTAGTGAGCCCACACCTGGAATACTGCAGCCCATTTTGGTCAGCATATCACAAAAAAGATGTCGAGAGCTTGGGAAAAAAATCCAGAGAAGAGCAACTAAGATGATCCAAGGCCTGGAGACTAAAACATACAAAGAACGGCTGCGGGACTTGGGTTTGGCTAGTCTAAAGAAAAGCAGAAATAGGGGAGACATGATAGCAATATTCCAGTATTTGGGGGGCTGCCACAAAGAAGAGGGGGCCACGTTATTCACCAAAGCACCAGTGCGTAATCCAGATTTCAAACCCCTAACCAATTTACGCGCAGTGGCCGAACAGAAAAAGCCACTTGAAATAAGGTGCCTCGGCCGTGGAATTGAAAACAACCTGTAGTTCCACATAGTTGTTTTAAATCTTTCTTCAACACCTGGAAACTCTGGGCAGTTTGAAATGCTTATCTTTATTCTCCAAGAGCTTTACTTTTCCATTCTTCCTTTGAAAGATTCTGTCCAGGGTTCCAGAAAAACCGAGTCTGCAGACAGCCAGCGCGTGTTCGGTTTTTATTCTCTCGTTGGCATTTTTCATTTGGTCTTGGGGAAAAGGTCAGGTCTATTAACCATTTTCCCACCATGAAGCTGTCTGTTTTTTTCCTCAAGTGATACCGTGTTGTAAATCTCTCTGAGAAAGGCAGCTCTCCCCCTGTTTCATAACTCTATTGTGAAAAGAGGAGGAGGTCTCCCCAGCAGTTGTATTTTGTTTCATTTATGAGAAGACCCCTCTTGCTCCATTTTGTCCTTGATTCTTTGAAATGCGTTCTTTAAAATGTCTGTGGTGGGATTAGAAGAACAGGAGAGAAGATGAGATAGAACTTCTTAAGAGGAACCTTGCTTAGCTTCTGCTGGTAGGTGAACTGGTGGACCAGCCTCATCCTGCCCCTATTGGTCTTTCTGTCTGTTGCTTGTATTGACCTTTACATTAATTATTATTATTATTTTGCATGTGTCAGGTCCTAATGCTGGGAAAGATGGAGGGCAAGAGGAGAAGGGGACGACAGAGAATGAGATGGCTGGATGGAGTCCCTGAAGC
Source organism: Crotalus tigris (assembly GCF_016545835.1). Classification (NCBI taxonomy): domain Eukaryota; kingdom Metazoa; phylum Chordata; class Lepidosauria; order Squamata; family Viperidae; genus Crotalus; species Crotalus tigris. Next base: position 1,525,675 of record NW_024096472.1, on the reverse strand, counting down.
AGTAGGCGTGAGCTTCAATGGACTCCAGAAGATGGTAAAGGACAGGAAGGCCTGGAGGAGATCAACCCTGACTGCTCTTTAGAAGGCCAGATTCTGAAGTTCAAACTGAAATATTTTGGCCATCTAATGAGAAGGAAGGACTCACTGGAGAAGAGCCTGATGCTGGGAAAGATTGAGGGCAAGAGAAGAAGGGGACGACAGAGAAGGAGGTGGCTGGATGGAGTCCCTGAAGCAGGAGGTGTGAGCTTCAATGGACTCCAGAAGATGGTGGAGGACAGGAAGGCCTGGAGGAATGTTGTCCATGGGGTCGTGATGGGTCGGACACGACTTCGCAACAAACAACAACATTCATGGTTCTGCAAGTGGCCAGAGATAGCGGGGGCCATCTGCACGTATTCACAATTCATATTGTCCCCTAAGTCCGGGTCAACACTGGAACAGAGTTTCTCTTGATCTACAGGCCACATTTACCCAACATGTCTGAAAACATCCTGGCCAAACTCTCTTGTTGTTTTAGCACACTTGAAGTCTTCCATCTCTTCCTTGAATCACTTTTACGGCCAAATCTTACTACACTGAGATAAATTGCAAGAGAGAAAGGATAGCTGCAGCAAAGGAATGTATTTCAGCAAGAAGGATCAGAAACCGTTTCTCCTTAATCTGAAAAATGACTCGTTCTAATAATGCTTCAGCTTCTAATTCTTTACATTTTTCTTGCTGTAAGGAAGGGATTTTATTTTTTTAAGCATAGGTAGAGAATAAATCACAAAGGCATCAAATAGGGAGCAGTGAAGGAATATGGAAAGGAGAGAGAAAGGCTGCATTTGGAGACATATTCTACTCTGAAACTAAAAAAGTATGAAAAAAAGTATTCATGATTAATGAGAAATGCAGGAATATATTTGTTTCTATGGAGATTCTCAGTCATCCAGGTCATGGTTTGTTTGTTTGTTTTTCTTTTTTCCAAAGGAAAATGGACTTCCTTTGTTTTTCCTTCAAGACATTTCACTTTTCATCTAAGAAGTTTCTTCAGTTCTGACTGAAGATATATTTGCTTGTTTCTTTGCAAAATTTATTGGCTGCCCATCTTACCACAGATTTTATGTCTGGTTTAGTTTTTCTACTTTTGGGGGGGGGGAATGAACAGAAGAAAGTCAGATAATATTTCCGTATTTACTTCACTGTCAAAACATATTTGCTAGACATACCTCCTGTAAATCAATGACACAAATGGCAACATAACATTTGATCAGCTTGGGAAAAACCATTGGTGTTTTTTAAATAAAGGTAGTTTAATTGTGGTTTGTTCGAAGACCAGCAATGAGTCATGCTGGGGTTCACTTTAAGAAGGGAATAACAAATTTCTGCTGTTTCTTCTAGCCACTTCTTTAACCGCTTGAGATAATTTCCAATATTAGTCTGGTCTTCTGCAGCGTTATTTCTCAACCTCCACAACTTTAAGATGTGTGGACTACAACTCCCAGGATTAACTCACCAGCATGGTTGGCTGGGGAATTTTGGAGTTGTAGTCCACACATTTTAAAGTGGAGATACCCTATAAGAGGGGATTGGCTAACCCATCTGATTTTGTACCATCTGCAAATTTGGTATGTTCTTCATCAATACCATTAATAAAACTGTTAAAAGAGTGCGAGATTCAGGTTGAAGACCTATACCAGAGGTAGGCCACCTTGGCTCTTTTATGACTCGTGGACTTCAACTCCCAGAATTCCTGAGCCAGCCATGCTGAGGGGAAAGGGAGAGGTTTCCAAGCTGAGCCATGCTGGCTCAGGAATTCTGGGAGTTGAAGTCCACGAGTCATAAAAGAGCCAAGGTTGTCTACCCCTGCTATAGGGTATATATGGTATAGGACAGGGATAGATAACCTTGGCTCTTTTATGACTGGTGGACCAACTCCCAGAATTCCTGAGCCAGCCATGCTGAGGGGAAAGGGAGAGGTTTCCAAGCTGAGCCAAGCTGGCTCAGGAATTCTGGGAGCTGAAGTCCACAAGTCATAAAAGAGCCAAGGTTGCCAACCCCTGTCCTATACCTTGCTCTGGTTTCATGAGGATGTAGGAAGTCAGTACCACACACGCACAAACACACACACTACGGAGAATGAAATATTTTGGGGAATATTAAAAAGAGAACTTTGAGAAAATTTTAACCGATAAGAATGTTTTGAACATTGTGGGGAAAACCAATTTAAATAAGAATTTTGTAAACAGGATCCATGATGAGGTAATCAAGATGATCAGTTAGAAAAGAAGCTTTATACTGATGTGGTTATCATTTGCCGAAATATTAGAAAAATGTCTACATTTAATTGTTATTTATCAAAATAAGCACCTGAGCACCAAAGCGCCTGAAGGCAGGAGAAGAAGCAATGGGTGGAAACTCATCAAGGAGAGAAGCAACCTGGAATTAAGGAGAAACTTCCTGACAGTCAGAACAATTAACCAGTGGAACAACCTGCCTCCAGAAGTGGTGAATGCTCCAACACTGGAGGTTTTTAAGAAGAGACTGGACAGCCATTTGTCTGAAATGGTATAGGGTTTCCTGCCTGAGCAGGGGGTTGGACTAGATGACCTCCAGGGTCTCTTCCAACTTTATTATTATTATTATAAAATAATAAGAATTGTATCAGTTCAAGGCTGGCCAGAGAGAATATTATTGGAAGAAGAGAAAATCAAGCAAAGCTACTATGTGGATTATAGAATTATAGAAACTGTTATTGACTGTTTTTTAAATATAAACCCAGACAGTACACAGTTTACCAAATATTAAGGTGATTATGTTAAAAAATCAATAAAATATATATTTTAAAAAATAAATAAAAAGAGGCAGGTTAGAATATTTCCCCTAAATTAGAAATCGAGAAAAAAAAATCTTAACAAAGACAGAAAGCTAGCCCAGTCTTCCTGCGACAAGAAACCTTTAGAAATGGAGAATTTTTTTTTTAATCCATTCACAAAGACTAGGGCCACACTATTCATAAGCTGAAGCTGATGCGATTAAAAAAACAAAGACTCCTAAAATCTACATTACCCACCCAACTCTAAGGACAGGATGTCCAAGCCACAACGGGAGTCAGGCAACAATAATCAGAATACCAAAAGGGCACACCCAAGCACAGATCAGAGTATTTTTCACAACAGGCATCTCAAATACAAAGCCCAAAGAAAACATAAAAACCCACCCACTCTCAACTCTATTTTGTCAGCTGTTCCCAGAACTGCATGCTGTTGTTGGTTCTGCTCATCAATAAACAAGAACTTTCTTTCCCAAGCGGCCTCCATTTTATTTCCAGCATCTTACTCCCGGCTTGGAACCGGACCTGATTTTTCTTTCGACAAGGACATTTAATGAGCCCTCTGTACAGCGCTGTCCACTAGCTCAGGTCTTGTTTTGATCATCAGAATGTGATGAGGATTCTTTAGTTTGCAATATACAAAGTTATTCTAGGGAATGAATTCTTTGCACCATCAAAATATTCACTGATTTTCTGGTATAAGGGTTATTTGCTAATTCCTGGAGCACTTTTCTGAATCGTTAAATCAATCCACCCTAAGACACATGTTATTTGATATGATATTATGAATCAATTTTAATTACTTAGGGTTCCAATTCTTCAGGGAAACATTTCAAGCCGGTCACAAGAAGCCACACGCACCTCTGTGCATTTTCGTTCAGACAACATTTTGTTAAAAAAAAAGAACAAAAGAAGAAGAAGAAGGAGGAGAGGCGAGGCAATGAAAATAACAAGAATCATTTTGACTTCCTTTTCTTCATGAATCAAAGCTGCCATACGTGACAACTTTTGAGATTAAACTGCTGGGATTCTATCATCGGGTGCCACCGAGTGCACCGCTCTCTGAATATATCCTGCCTTAGGAGGAAGACTTATCGATAGACAAAACTTGACAAGTGCTTTAGTAGTGGAATCAAATATAATTACGCTGTTTCAGGGCTGAAGAATCCATATAAGTACCATACACTGTGTGGGAACAGAATGAAAGGAAGAGGTTATTCTGTTATTATTTTCTAAGCTTGTCTTTCTTCTACTTTAAATCATATAAAAAGATGGTGGCATAGTGGTTAGAATTCAGTATTGCAGGCTAACTCTGCCCACTGCCAGGAGTTCAATCCTAATTGGCTGAAGGTTGACTCAGCCTTCTGTCCTTCCAAGATTGGTAAAATGAGGACCCAGATTGCTGGGGGTGACATTCCGACTCTGTAAACCACTTAGAGGGGGCTGTAAAGCATTGGAAAGCAGTATATAAGTATAAGTCCTACCGCTATTGCTATTACTATTGCTATTGCTTTTGCTATCCTTCCTTCCTCCCTCCCTCCCTCCTTCCTTCCTTCCTTCCTTCCTTCCTTCCTTCCTTCCTTCCTTCCTTCCTTCCTTCCTTCCTTCCCCCTTTCCTTCCTTCCTTCCTTCCTTCCTTCCCTTCCTTCCTTCCTTCCTTCCTTCCTTCCTTCCTTCCTTCCCATGGTGGCACAGTGGTTAGAATGCAGCATTGCAGGCTAACTCTGCCCACTGCCAGAAGTTCAATCCTAACCGGCTCAGGGTTTACTCAACCTTCCATCCTTCTGAGGTCGGTAAAATGAGGACTCAGATTGTTGGGGGCAACATGCATAGAGAGTGCTGTAAGGCACTATGAAGGGGTATAAAAGTTTAAGTGCTATTGCTATATAAGAGGTAGCAGAGTCTTTCTTATATTGGATAATCGTTGCATTTGGGCTACTATAATTCTCCGTCAAGCAAGATGGTGGATGAATAAGTAGAGATCTAGAGTTAGAGTATTGTCTTTTCTCCTCTTTAATCTTCAACGACTAGGCTGAACATGGCAAACCATTTACTAAACACATACACCAAAAAGGGAAAGCATTCAAGAGATTGAAAATGAATGGTGATGATTGATATGGAGTTTCTTAGTCAGAAAGGCACAAAACTTTGGGTGCTCCATCACCGAAGGTTGTTAAGAAGAGATTGGACATCCATTTGTCTGAAGCAGTACAGGGTCTCCTGTTTGAGCGGGGGTTGGACTAGAAGACCTCCAAGATTTCTTCCAATCCAATTATTCTATGTTCTGTTGTAAGTTGTGGGTGCTCCATTACTGGAAATTTTCAAGAAGAGAATCAACAGCTTTTTGTCTGGAATGGTTTAGGGCAGGAGTCTTCAAACTTGGCCCTTTTATGACTTGTGGACTTCAACTCTCAGAATTCCTCAGCCAGCGTGCCTGGCTGAGGAATTCTGGGAGTTGAAAGTCCACAAGTCATAAAAGGGCCAAGTTTGAAGACCCCAGGTTTAGGGTCTCCTGCTTGAGCAAGGGGTTACACTAGAAGATTCCAAGGTGCCTGGCTGAGGAATTCTGGCAGTTGAAAGTCCACAAGTCATAAAAGGGCCAAGTTTGAAGACCCCTGACATAAATCTTGGGGTTAAAGTCAGTAGCACAAGAAGTTGGCACATCCAAAAATAATGTTTATAACTGCAATTTTGGTTTTTTGTTTTTTGTTTTTAAAAAGCTATATGAATATTTAACAAACCTCTTTCCAAACATTTAATCATATATATTTCTCAAGGTGTTGGCCCAAAATTTATATCTAAGCTTAATATCTGAGCCGGGAAGGCATACCACTCCATCACTGGACAGAGCAACAGAATAACGGTGCTGGAAAGGACCATGAGGGTCTTCTAGTCCAACCCCCTGCACAATCAATAATCAATAGATTTAGCGGTTCAGGTGTCACTGCAGTTCCCAAAATGTTTAGCTGCCAGATATAAGGAACACAAAGCCACAAAGGCAAATTATTTGTCTTGAACATCGGCATGTACTGTAAAACTTTCTAAAGGCAGATGAGCTATTACAGGGCTTTTCAACCAGTGGTACAGGTACCACCTGTGGTACATTGGCACCTGGCAGGTGGTACATGACCATCCTAGAAAAGGGGTAGCGGGGGAGGGGAATGAGCTGAACCGGTGGCAGCACTGCACAAGCCTGAGCGAGAGATGGCTGGAGCTGCAGGGCTGTCAGGGCTCAGCGGAAGCGCCAGGATTAGTGCCACTTTCCAGCTGATCGGTGCTTCTTCAGGGCTGTCAGGGCTCAGCGGAAGCGCCAGGATCAGCACCAGGCTCCAGCTGGAGCTTGGCGCTGATCCTGGTGCTTCTGCTGAGCCCAGAAGAAGCGCCGATCAGCTGGAATGTTGCAGCCTCTCCATGGTCTTGTGATTTACATTCAGATGCTTGGCAACTGATTCATATTTATGACGGTCACAGTGTCCCAGGGTCATGTGAAGTGACCAAAACTTGCTGCAACCACTCAGCAGACGGGGGAAATAAAAACCAACCCCCCCCACCCCCACTGCCAATCCTCAACAGAAATGCTCACAACAATGAAAACCTCGGACAGGAGGAAGAGCGCAGCCGGGCGCTGTCTTGCTCGGCTGTGGCTTGGGGGGCACTTTTTTCAAGGCCATTGTAACTTCGAACAGTCACTAAGCAAACTGTTGTAAGTCAAGGACTATCTGTAGTTTATCACTTTTTTCCTTTTTTTGTTTTTTGGTCATCAAGTTTTTGACCCCTTGCTAGGCGACTGGTGGTCCTTGGATGTTGCCATATCCTAAAAGTGGTACAATGGCTGAAAAGGTTGAAAAGCCCTGAGTTACTAGATCTAACCACTGTATTCATTAGAACATAGAAAATAGAACAGCAGAGCTGGAAGGGACCTTTGGGGGTCTTCTAGTCCAACCCCCTACTCAAGCAGGACACCCAATACCATCCTAGACAAATGATTGTCCAATCTCTTCTTTAAAAACTCCAGTGATGAGGCACCCACAACTTCTGGAGGCAAGTTGTTCCACTGGTTAATTGTTCTCGCCGTCAGCACGGAAGGAACTTGTGAGATCTGACTTGATGGTGTAATTCACCTTTGTTAGTGATTTTTTTTTCTTCACCTTGGAGAAGGAGAGGTCCAGAATTCATGTCCCTACTAAGTAACTGAGTGAAACTGTTCAAGAGGCAGGTGTGACTCAACTGAGAAGGATAAAGATCTATCCACTGGGGAGGATGCGGTGTCCCTGTATAGATTTAATTTTGAAGAGGCGAACAAGGTCCTTCATTGGGATGGAAGTTGAAACAGCTTTAACTCTGTTCTGGACAAGGAGCGTGTGTGTGTGTGTGTGTGTGTGTGTGCGTGTGTGTGTGTGTGTGTGTGGTCATTTCACAAAGTACTTGGGGAACACAATAAATCAAAGCAAGTATAAATATGCTTTGGGGAAAGCGGATGTTCCAGAGAGCCGAATTAAAGCCGAAGCAAAGTGGAAGCCATCTAGAATGATTAGAGGAATGGAGAATTTATCTTAGGAACAGAGATTAAAAAAAAAAAAAGGACTGGACATTTTTATTATAGATAAAATGCTGAGAGATAGGACGGCCCTTGAAAACAGAGAAGCGGGACTCAAAAGCGAGTTTCGTTCTTTTTTTTTTCCCCTTCGTTTAAGAGGAACTGTTTGAGCAAGGAAATTTTCATCAGTCAGTAGCCCAGATAAAATGAAAAGCCTGTCCATTTGTCCTCATTTATATGATTTGAGGATTCCAGTGTCTAACGTGGCTGGGGAAAAAAAAAAAAAACCACACACACACACACACACACACACACACACACACAAACACAACAGCCTTTTAAAAGGTGGATACCCAGAAACTCTTCAAAGATTCACAAGTGGGCTTTTAAAAAAAAAAAAAAATGAAAGAGTACATTAGTCTGGAGATAATACAGATTTATTTATTTTTTGTATCTGTCAGTGCCTCCAATTTCCAGTTACTAAATACTTGCCTAACTATGTTAAATTGCTTGGAGGGGAGTGGCCTCCAATTATTTGGCACTCAGAGAGATGATAATTTCCCATGTTGTCGTAGTTTGCATGATAAACGGGAAAGTCCAAGTAGCACTGATGCCAGACATATAGAATAAGAGAGTTGGAAGGGACCTTGGAGGTCATCTAGTCCAACCCCGTACTCAGGCAGGAAACCCTATACCATTCCGGACAAGTGGCTGTCCAGTCTCTTCTTAAAAACTTCCAGTGTTGGAGCATTCACCGCTTCTGGAGGCAGGTTGTTCCACTGGTTAATTGTTCTCACTGTCAGGAAGTTTCTCCTTAGTTCTAGGTTGCTTCTCTCCTGGATGAGTTTCCACCCGTTGCTTCTTGTCCTGCCCTCAGGTGCTTTGGAGAATAACTTGACTCCCTCTTCTTTGGGGCAGCCCCTGAGATACTGGAAGACTGCTATCATGTCCCCCCCCATCCTTCTTTTCTCTAGACTGGCCATACCCAAATCCTGTAGCCGTTCTTCATATCTTTTAGCCTCCAGTCCCCTGATCATCTTTGCTGCTCTTCTCCGCACTCTTTCTAGAGCAGTGGTTCTCCACCTTTTTGATGCCACGACCCCCAAACAGTTGCAAATCGAGGACTAAACAACCGGTCATAAGTCGAGGACTAAACCCATTGTAAGTCGAGGACTATCCAACCAGTCGTAAGTCGAGGACTTTCCCTGCCCGGGAGTGCCGCACATGCGTGGTGCCACCCCCTGCACTGGCCGAGGCATAGCTGGCAAGCAGCAGAGACGGAGCAGGCCGACCACTGGCTGGGCCACCAGCTGGCCCAGCCCAAGGGAGGTAAGGCACCCACCTGGCCCCGCGTGTGCCAGCAACCCTCCCTGCGCCCGCCAGCCTCCCACCTCCCACCCCTGGCCCTCTTTTCCTTCCATTTTTAGTAGTTGCTCAGCAGGGAGGGGTGGAAACTTCCAGACAGCTCGTTTTCGCTGCAGACAACTTGTAACACCGTTTGCAGAATGGGACTTTTGGCGGGCTCAGCAGGGCAGAGACAGCCTGGACAATTTCTATTGGCTTTTGAAAGCCAATAGAATTAGACTCTATTCAAGAGAGTCTATTCTATTGGCTTTCAAAAGCCAATAGAATAAAAGGGAGTAGCACAGCTAAGGAAAAAGGGGGGGGGGGAATGGCGGACTGCGTTGTTTGGCGACCCCCGTGAAATGGTCGTTCGACCCCAAATGGGGTCGCAACTCACAGGTTGAGAACCGCTGGTCTAGAGTCTCAATTCTAATAGGGACTTTACAGCAATTTTGGGAATGAAAAGTTCTCCTCTTTTAAGATCCTCAAGGGGGGTTCTTTAAGATGATTCAGCATCGTATCTGGAGTAGTCCTGCATACGTGTATCCAGGAGTACATCAGAAGATGAGCTACTGCGAGAATGACTGAGATAGTAGCAGATGTGGAGGAAGATTCAGCGGTGAAAAAAAAGTCAAATTCTACATTTGGGCAAGAAAAAAACAAATGCACAGGAATAGTAGTATAGGCGGTACCTTTCTCAATAGTAGTAACTGTGAGAGAATATGAGAATAATCTCCCCTTTTCCTTTTTTTAAAGACCCCTATTCCATTTTGTGTTTACAGGATGATATTTCAGTCTCCTTGCAAATAGCACCAGCAGACATATCTGAATAAACTCTACAAATCGTAATGCAGGTTTTTTTGCCAGTGGGACAAACACTTCAATCCATTCCTGGGATTATCGGTTCCTAGTAATTTCTCACGAGAGAGACTTTGTTATTCACATTTAATCTTATTGGTGTCTTTTTACACTTTAAGCCAAAGTCTTGCTTATTGCTTTCTCAAAAGGCTGTTTTCGCATCCATCTCTCCATCTGAAATGGCAGCCTTTACAGAGTCTTTTTATTTTGTCTTCTGTTCCCCCCCCCTTTAATAACATTTCAACTGCTGGAAAAAAATAGAAAGCACAGCCAATTTCACTGCATACATGTTATACTTTGATAATAAAGGTTCATTCATTCATTCATTCACTTGTGGTAAAGAAATGTTGTCATTAATCAGGGAAGATGTCGTTAAGACGACCTGCAAATAGCTGCAGATTAATACAGGACAAGCCACAAAGATCCAGAAGATATTAAGGATATTATAAAGAAGTTGTAGTTGATCAAACACAAGAGAAACGGTAACGGTTCTGGAGGTATCCTAGAGGCATTTAGAATAACAGAGTTGGAAGGGACCTTTGTAGGTCATCTAGTCCAACCGCCCCCTCCCAGCCCAAACAGGAGACCCTACACCGTTTCTGACAGACGGCAGCCCAGTCTCTTCTTGAAAGCCTCAGTGATGAAGTTCCCACACAGTAGAACATAGACTAACAGGATTGGAAGGGACCTTGGAGGTCTTCTAGTCCAACCCCCTGCTCAAGCAGGAGACTCTATACCATTTCAGACAAATGGATGTCCAATCTCTTCTTAACAACCTCCAGTGAAAAGTGGATATCGTCAAGGCTGTGGTTTTCCCAGTTGCAATATATGGCTGTGAAAGTTGGACCGTAAGAAAGGCTGAGTGACAAAGAATTGAGGCCTTTGAACTCTGGTGCTGGAGAAGACTCCTGCAAGTCCCCTGGACTGCAAGGCGATCCAAGCGGTCAGTCCTAGAGGAGATCAACCCCGACTGCTCTTTAGAAGGCCAGATCCTGAAGTTGAAACTCAAGTCCTTTGGCCACCTAATGAGAAGGAAGGATTCCCTGGAGAAGGGCCTGATGCTGGGAAAGATGGAGGGCAAGAGAAGAAGGGGACGACAGAGAAGGAGGTGGCTGGATGGAGTC